>NC_134355.1:635922270-636222270 GCF_048569485.1 Anomaloglossus baeobatrachus
TAATGAATTTATGAATAAAAAGAAGGAAACATTTTTTTAACAGCATCCTGGATTGCTCACGTTATTGCTGGACTCTGCCTTGTTGTTGTTCACATTTGTATGGATGGACTCCTACGTCCTGATCCGGGCACAACGGAGTTAACCAGGTCAGCTGAGGTTCCAGGTGATTCACAGGAGTGAGCTGGTCTACATTGTTGGACATATATATATATATATATATATATATATATATATATATATAAATAAACCTATTCTTGGACTGTTAGCACTACCGGTTAGCTTATTTAGTTTATTTTATTTAAGTTAAAGTAAATACTGTTGTAATTATAATTTGCTTTTTAACCCTCTATTTATTTTATTTTATTTGTTTTGCTTTTTGTTCGATTTTTGTGTGTTGTTGTTTTTTATATATATTATATACAGTCATGGCCAAAGGTTTTGAGAATGCTACAAATATTAATTTTTACAAAGTCTACTGCTTAAGTTTTTCTAATGGCAATTTGCATATACTCCAGAATGTCATAAAGAGTGATCAGCTTAACAGCAATTACTTGCAAAGTCAATATTGGCTAAGAAAATTAACTTTAACCCCCAAAACACATTTCAGCATCATTGCATTCCTGCTTTAAAAGGAGCAGCTAACATTGTTTTAGTGATTGCTCCATTAACACAGGTGTGGGTGTTGATGAGGACAGGGCTGGCGATCAATCATGATTAAGTAAGAATGACACCACTGGACACTTTAAAAGGAGGCTGGTGCTTGGTATCATTGTTTCTCTTCAGTTAACCATGGTTATCTCTAAAGAAACACGTGCAGCCATCATTGCTCTGCACAAAAATGGCCTAACAGGGAAGAGTATCGCAGCTACAAAGATTGCACCTCAGTCAACAATCTATCGCATCATCAAGAACTTCAAGGAGAGAGCTTCCATTGTTGCCAAAAAGGCTCCAGGGCGCCCAAGAAGGACCAGCAAACGCCAGGACCGTATCCTAAAACTGTTTCAGCTGCGGGATCGGACTACCAGCAGTGCCGAGCTAGCTCAGCAATGGCAGCAGGCTGGTGTGAGTGCTTCTGCACGCACTGTGAGGCGGAGACTGCTTGAGCAAGGTCTGGTTTCAAGGAGGGCAGCAAAGAAGCCACTTCTCTCCAGAAAAAACATCAGGGACCGACTGATATTATGCAAAAGGTACAGGGAGTGGACTGCTGAGGACTGGGGTAAGTCATTTTCTCAGACGAATCCCCTTTTCGATTGTTTGGGACATCTGGAAAACAGCTTATTAGGAGAAGAAGAGGTGAGCGCTACCACCAGTCTTGTCTCATGCCAACTGTTAAGCATCCTGAAACCATTCATGTGTGGGGTTGCTTCTCAGCCAAGGGAATCGGCTCACTCACAGTCTTGCCTAAAAACACAGCCATAAATAAAGAATGGTACCAAAATGTCCTCCAAGAGCAACTTCTCCCAACCGTCCAAGAGCAGTTTGGCGCCCAACAATGCCTTTTCCAGCATGATGGAGCACCTTGCCATAAAGCAAAGGTGATCACTAAATGGCTCATGGAACAAAACATAGAGATTTTGGGTCCATGGCCTGGAAACTCCCCAGATCTTAATCCCATTGAGAACTTGTGGGCAATCATCAAGAGACGGGTGGACAAACAAAAACCAACAAATTCTGGCAAAATGCAAGCATTGCTTATGCAAGAATGGACAGCTATCAGTCAGGATTTGCTCCAGAAATTGATTGAGAGCATGCCAGGGAGAATTGCAGAGGTCCTGAAGAAGAAGGGTCAACACTGCAAATATTGACTTGCTGCATTAACTCATTCTAACTGTCAATATAACCTTTTGGTATCCATAATATGATTGCAATTATATTTCTGTATGTGATGTAAACATCAGACAAACACAATTAAAAGCCAGAGGGCAACAGATCATGCGAAAATATAATTTTGCTGTCATTCTCAAAACTTTTGGCCATGACTGTATATATATTATTTTTGGACTGCTAGGACTAGCAGTTACTTTATTTTTTTAAAGTAAATACAATTGTAATTATAATTTGCTCTTTGACCCTCTAATTATTTTATTTTATTTGTTTTACTTTTTGTTTGATTTTTGGTAAATTTGTGTGTTTTTTGTTATTTAATAGTTTTATTACCCTAGCTCTAAACCTATAATAAAAATAATTTTATTTAAGTAGCACCAACATATTCGGCAGCACTTTACAATTAATTAAGTGGAGATATGTACAGAGAACGAAGACATTAAAAAATTGCACATAACTTAACAGTTACAGGAGGAGGGAGGTTCCTGCTCACAACTTTACAATCTGTATGAAAATAGGGGGACATAATAAGTAAAAGTGCTTGCTATGTACCGTCCAGCCATCATTATAATAAATAATAACCTGATCTTAGTTTTATCCCTAAGCCTAGTTCTATGCCTAACCCTAGACCTAACCTAACTCTAGCCCTAGCACTAATTAAATTTAGAATAAGGATGTAATTTTTTTTATTTTTACAGATTTAATTTTTCAAATATTTAGACCGATCCCAAAAATGTCTCTGTCTCTCCTTTCCAGTGTGAGCTGAGAGGGGGAAGGCACAGTGCAGCCTATGTCATCTCAGTCGCTACCTATGCAGAGCGCAGCAGTCAAGATGAGTTTTTTATCACCTGCTGAGCTCTGCATAGTGAGCTTTGTCAACTTGGACGCAGCTCAATGCTGAATGCAGCAGCTGATGATAAACTCAAGAACTGATGCACTCTGCAAAGCAAGCTGTGGCAGCAACTTTGTCATTTCAGTTCTATCTGTATACTACAACAATTGATGAGAAACGCATATTGACTGCTGCGCTCTGCATAGAACCTTTTGGGCAATGGTACTGATAGAGATGTCAAAGCAGATTTACTTATCAAGCTCGCTGGCTGCTGGATGCGTAATCACTGGGTCCCTTTGCCACTCAAATAACAAATAGCAGTGGTGAGTGTGGGTGGAGTGAGATTTTTCACCCTCATAGTGTTTGGCCTCCCATTGCTATGCCCTTGATGCCTCTTATGCCTGTTATTCCATGTTGCCTTATTCAGATTTGCAGTATGTCTGACCTGTAAGTTGAGATGGGTGAATCCACAGATGTTCGGGTTTGGCTAGTCCAGCCGATCTTTAAAAAAAAAAAAAAAATATAGATCAGGACCGGACTGGAACCTGAACATCTGCCCAGACGCCAACCCCCATATAAGTCTATGGGAAACCTAACATTGTGCTATAAAATGGTGGTAGAAAGGGCTAGGGGATTAGAGCAGGACAGTTATACTTTCTGAGTCTCCTGTGTGGCTATAACACTGTTTTAGGCCTCCAACACACATTCGTGAAATACGTGCGTGTTTGGTCCGTTTCCGTGTATACCGGAGACACGGGCAAACGTGCACCAATGTTATTTAATGTTTGAGGACACATGTGCGTTTTTCATTAAGGTCCATGTGTCCGTGCTACGTTTGTGTCTCCGTTTTGCACGGAAGCATGTCCTTTTTCATCACAGAACACGCACACACGGACCCAATGAAAGTCAATGGGTCTGTGTGCACGCCTAAGTGACACGGACTCATCTCTGTTTGCTCCGTGTACATTTTGTGCTTTTTTCATATGATGTCGGGGTTTTTTTTTTTTCTGTGTCGTTCTCTCCCTCAGTCCGTCGGTCGGTCTCTCTCTATGTCTGTCGGTCGGTCTCTCTGTCTTATCTGTCCCTCTCGCTGTCTGTCGGTCAGTTCCCCCCCCTCTCTCATACTTACCGTTCCCCGATCTCCGGTGCGGCGCTGCACAGCTGTTATAAAAGCTCTGGCAGCTTTTACTATTTTGAAAAAGCCGGCCGCTCATTAAACAATCTTGTATTCCCTGCTTTCCCCGCCCACCGGCGCCTATGATTGGTTGCAGTGAGACACCCCCACACGCTGAGTGACAGCTGTCTAACTGCAACCAATCACAGCTGCCGGTGGGCGTGTCACTATGGAGCAGAGAAATAAATAAATAATTAAAAAAAACGGCGTGCGGTCCCCCCCAATTTTAATACCAGCCAGAAAAAGCCATACGGCTGCAGGCTGGTATTCTCAGGATGGGGAGCCCCACGTTATGGGGAGCCCCCCAGCCTAACAATCTCAGCCAGCAGCAGCCCAGAATTGCCGCATACATTTTCTGCGACAGTTCTGGGACTGTACCCGGCTCTTCCTGATTTGCCCTGGTGCGTTGACAATTGGGGTAATAAGGAGTTAATGGCAGCCCATAGCTGCCACTAATTCCTAGATTAATCATGTCAGGCGTCTCCCCGAGATACCTTCCATGATTAATCTGTAAATTACATCTCCACCCTGTGTGACAGAATATGTGATTGGTTGGAATCATACGCTGTCTGTGTCCTTATAGTGGTGTAAAAATAAATAAATAAATTGGCATAGGGTCTCCCCATGTTGTGATAGCCAGTGTAGATAAAGCATATAAAGTTTGGAGCCCCCAGCCGTGTGCTTTTCTTGACTGTGTATTAAAATAAGAGGGACCCTATTTGGCTTTATTAAAAAAAATAATAATTTAAATAAATAATTTTTAAAAAACAGCATGTGGTCACTCCAATTTTGATACCCAACCATGATAAAGTCGATAGCTGGTGGCTGGTATTTTCAGGCTGGGTAGACCCATAGTAAATTGGTGTAAAGTGACGGAATTGTCCCATCTAATGGATGTGACAATTCTGGGCTGCTGCAGGCTGCTATGTTTAGGCTGGGAGGACCCAATTCTTTTTGTGTCCTCCAGTGAGTATCAGATTAGTAGGGGTCCAACTCCTTCCACCTCCATGATCATTTGTTTTAAAGTGCCATGGCGTACCAGAAGTGACACATCTTTGAAGTGTCAGACTTAGGTGCCAAGGTCCCACCAGTAACATCCATTCTGGAGTCCAAAATTCTTCTTAATACAAATATTACATTTCCCTCAAAGTGAGTCGCACTACATACTCTCTCTCATGAAGTTGAATATGAGAGTTCTTGTAGTACCAATCATAGCCACTACACATTGTATGAAGGTGTAGCACTTATAGTGCACAATGACACTTTTAATTGGCTAATGATGGGGAGTGCTGGGAACTGGACTTTCTCCTATCTGATATCGATGAGCTGTAATTGAGAAATATTATCGATATTAAAGACCCCCCAAAACCCTTCAGTTAGCAGTCAGAAATGCTACAGTGTCCACTTCCTCAGTACCTTAAAGGGAACCAACCAGCAAGTTTTTCTCATATAAAGTACAGGCAATGCCATACTTTTTGTATGGGTGCTGATTCATATCATGCCTTAAGTTTAGAGATTCAATGCTTACCGTAATTGCTCAAAAATCCTTCATCAAACCTTCAGTGGCTTGAGTATCGGAACGGGACTTTGTGGGCCGGATCTTCAGGAATGCTTCTGTAACGGGGTGTCTCCCGGTCTTTGCAGTAGATTTGCCCGGAGGCCGTAACTGGCACTCCCGGTCTTTGCTGATCTTCTGCCCGGAGGCCTTCACAGCACTCCCGGTCTTTGAAGGCAGGAGCACAAACAATAAAGTCTCCCTCAACATCACGGAGGAAGTCCCTGCACAGTTCGGTATCAGACTCCTCCCGGGCTCTGTAGCTTAAACGGTGTTACAACTCTAACTCTTCGCCAGTCTTTTCAACAATACCGGTATTTAGCACGATCATGTCCCCTTCTCCGGTCACTGGGATTCACACGGGGTGATAAGCTCGTAGCCATTCGGCCCGCTGGGCCTTCACATAATCGGAGAGTGACTGACCTGGCAAGCGGCGCAGCCTCCGGAACGGCACATAGTTAACCGGTGTCTCCGATTCTTCTGGCTGTAGATTGTAAGCTCTCACGAGCAGGGTTGCCATTTTTCCTTTTAAATATTGTATCCTCTATAATTGTTACTTGTTTGTATATGTTTATGTATATGATATGTATATGTTCCTCCTGAATTGTAAAGCGCTGCGGAATATGTTGGCGCTATAGAAATAAAGATTATTATTATTATTATTATTATTCTGGCTCCGGCTTTGGCCCCTCGGTTCCCGGCGGAGGTGACGGGGTAGCTGGACGGGACGGCTGTGGACTTCCGACGACGACCACCGGGTGTGTCACCATGCTTTGACGAATCGCCAATACCGCCGGCGTCTCCTTTTCTGTCTCAGCTATCAGTCCTGTAGTGACTTCTGGCGACACCGCCAGCGTGTTTCTCGGCTGGTAGGCCTCAGCCAGCACCGGTCTCCGCTGTGTACGTCTCCGGCACTGACACTCTTCCCATTCAATCTCTTGTTGCCATTGTGCGGCCTCTTGAGCAGTGGGCGTCCGGGTCACTTCTACGGCAAATAGGCCCTGGCATCCCACTTCTCTCCGGAATTTCACTTTTTCTCCCGGGCATGTGGCTCTCCCGGAGCCGCCGGAACTTCTGTGGGGGCTGGAGGACCCACCTTGTCTGGTGTAACCACCTCCGGACTCTGGAGAGGTGCTCCCAGCATTTCGCTTCCCGGCTGTAGTTGCGTCTTGTAGGTGGCCCGGACTTCAGTGGATGTTTCACCGGTCACGGCGTCCCACGAAGTGACCCACGTTACTTTTGCGGGCCGCTCCGGACCTCCTGGCACAGCCGGTAGTTTAATGGTAAGGGCTTCCTCGGCTGCAGTCTGCCTCGGGCGTCCTCTCCCCAGGCTGGTTGCCACCAGCGCGCCCGCTGCAGCTCGCTGCTTCATCTGAGTCTCCATCTCACTTAAGGTCAGTTGTTGAGTTGGCGTCTCTTGCAGCTCTTCCTGTAATGGCGCCAGGGACGGTGGAGATGCTGGGGAAGGTGGAGGCGGGCCGTCTTTTCCCGCTCTTGTATACACTCCACCCCCAGTCTCACACATCAAATCGACCCAGCACAGGCGACGCCTCTTCTTTTCTGTAACGCCGCCCTCTTCACAGGTCTTCAGCAACATCTTGGGACCAGCATCTCCCCTCTTTGGGCGGCGCACTCTGTACTTCTTTTTCTTCGTCGGCCAACTCAGGGTTTTTCGTTTGGCGCCAATTCTTCGCGCGCTCACTGTGTTCGTGAAGATGGCGGCCATTTTAGTACTGTCCTGTGCCTGGTCCAACGCCTTAGGCACCACTTGGTATTCACATTCGGGGACCGGGACCCCCTGCAGATAATCCGGATCCTGCCGACTACGCCACTTGTAACGGGGTGTCGGGGGTGCCTCGGGGGTTGTAGTCGTGGCCCCTTTTTCTATCAGGCTAACCCCCGGCTCCGCCGTCACTATTGGGACAGGAGATTGCTTGGTGGGGCAGAGTGTGGTGGTACAGAGAACGCTGTCAGACGTAGAAAGACTTTGCAGACGGAGATCAGTTGATTCAGAAGGTATGTTTATTGCACGCATCTTCACAACAGAGGCAACAATCTGATAGCGTCGTTTCACAACTTCTGCTGGGGGGGAAACCTCTTCTTGTCGTCTCCTTTCGTGGGGATGTGCCCGGCTTCTCTACTTCACCTGGGCTCCCACTCCAGCTACCGCAGACTTGACCCACCCAACTCTGTTTCACCATAGAGGACACTTTCTCTTTCCCTTTCCTTCGTTAGCTGTTCACCTAGCTCCCACACTCTGCCCCCGCTGCTCCTTCTCCCCTGTCCCGGACTCGACTGCCTCAAACTCAAACTTTTTCCTCCACCACACTCTCTCTCCCTCCCCCTTCTGCTGCCGGCTCCTCCTTTCTCCTGCCCTGTTTCTATGGGGACAGCTGTCCCACCCAGCCACTAGGGGAAACCCATCTATACAGTAGAAATACAGTAAAACATAAACATTAATATTAACGGCTTTGTCTACCCCAGCGGGGGTATCTTCAGGGGGGAAAACTGCGCCTCTTTGTAAGGGGTCCGTCCACCCCTTACACTTCCTCCTCCTGAAGGAATGTAGAGATGTACCTATTTATAGAGATGTATTTCTACCTACCGGTACAATACTTACATCTGTAGATACAGAAATCCCCTTATACAGAACAGGGCAGACTTTGGCTCACTCTTAAGGGTGCTTTACACGCTGCGACATCACAGTGTGTGAAACCAAGGAGTG
Source organism: Anomaloglossus baeobatrachus (assembly GCF_048569485.1). Classification (NCBI taxonomy): domain Eukaryota; kingdom Metazoa; phylum Chordata; class Amphibia; order Anura; family Aromobatidae; genus Anomaloglossus; species Anomaloglossus baeobatrachus. The sequence continues at coordinate 635,930,381 of NC_134355.1, forward strand.
ACGATCAACAAGCGCAAAAACGTAAAAAATCGTTGCTCGTTGCCACGTCGCTCCTTTTCATAATATTGTTGCTGTTGCAGGAATGACGAACATCTCCTTAACTGCGTCCACCGACAATGAGGACGTAAGGAGGTGGGCGGCATGTTCTGGCCGCTCATCTCCGCCCCTCCTCTGCTATTGGATGGCCGTTTTGGGACGTCGCTGTGACGCCGAACACACCTCCCCCTTGAAGGAGGGATTGTTCGGCGGTCACAGCGACGTCGCAGAACAGGTATGTGCGTGTGATGCTGCCATAGCGATAATGTTCGCTACAGCAGCGATCACCACATATCGCACCAATGGCGGGGGCAGGTGCTATCGCTCGCGACATCGCTAGCAATCGCTAGCGATGTCGCAGCGTGTAAAGCTCCCTTTAGTGTCTCTGCCTTTCATGTCACAGATACTTTGAGTTCCAGATACCAGCTTGAAGAAAAAATAAAGTTACCCAAACATATAGAGGCATATAATGAGTTTATCCAAAAGCCAGGAAGAAGGCCCCTTCCTCGAAAATCCTCTGTCGGCTGCAGAAGACACAAGGAGGACACACAGGAGAAAAGTGCTACCTGCTTGCACCGAGAGCTTGAATGAACTCAATAATATCACCACCAGACGTCCAGGGAAGATGGGAGTATTTAAGCACAAGAGGAGTACTCCTAATGATTAGCTGGACAGAAGGAGAGGTCCCCTGGGTCCTAAAGGAGAATAAATGAAAATCCAGCAGGAAAGCTACCTAGTACAATGAATACTAACAGCAGGAACAACAGAAATTCACAGCCAAACGTTGTGACCTTCTATTGCCAGAAACCATATGATTGACTGTCACCCGTGACACATCCGTGACAGAACCCCAGTACTTAGGGTTGGTAGGAGAGATGACATTAGGTGGGAATACTTGTCTTCAGAAACGTTTAACCAAGGTTACCCTGTTCTGGGGGAGAGGTCTCTTTCTGCTGCAGCACATTAAAGTCCAGATCTGATGCCAACTTCATATGTCAGGATTTGGTTCAACTTCAGCTCCCTACTTAATGGCTAGATCAACCCCTGACTACTGGTTCCATGGACAGCCTTCTACTGGAGCCTTTCTGATATATCACGCTGCTAGTCATGTTGCAGGTTGGAGGCCTGCATTCCAAAAAAGTCTTCTTCATGTTACCCAGATCTGGGAATTTCATTCTTCTGAGTCTCCCATGGCTGTGTCCTCACACGCCGGCTATTGACTAATCTATCTGACAGGCACTTCGCTGGGGACATATTGTGCTTCCAACTGCCTCTCCAAGGTTATGCCCAGGACTCCACTTTCTGTGCCTTTGAAGCGTGCTTCGCTGCTCATTCATTTTTGTGCCATATCAGAGTGCTCTCAAGAGAACTTAGCCATGTCCCGGATGAAGTCTAAGGCAGACAAGAAGAGAAGATAGGTCCCCTGCCTCTACTTCTGTCCCTGAGGAACCTGTTGTGAACACCTGTGACTTTACTATTCCTGAAGGTTTTCTCTGTCAGTCTGGCTAGAAAGTAGGGGGCATAAGGGAAGGTACTGTCACAACGCCTGTGACTCATTGCTAGCATCATCCTATACCTGACCAGCTTGCTGATCTTTCCAATGCAACTCTCCCAGCTCTGCTGCTTCAGTCTGTTGCTGGTAAGTCTCCCCCTGGCTATAGGGAGGTGCAGCTAGACTCTGCAGGAATTTGTACTCACTGTGTTTTGCAGGTCCTCCATTCACACTTTTGCCTGAGTATAGATCCTTGTTAGTTCCTGTCTTGAGCTCTATCTGAAAGAATTTCTGTTTTACTTTTCTTAAACTGACCCGGCTTGCCTCCTGTTCATAATTCTGACCTCAGCTTTGTTTACTGAACCAATGCTGCCCTCCCTGACCTCGGATAGTCTGACTACATCTTGTGTCTCCGAACGCCTGAACCTCGCACCCATGTCTCTGACCCTCTAGTCAGGAGTGGTACCTGGTGACTACCAGCACCCAAGCTTATCCTCACTATCAGGAGCTCTAGCAGATACCTGTGAGTCCCTTAGTCACCCCCCTCCAGAATAAAGCGGGCTTTACACGCTATGATATCGTTAATGAATTATCGTCGGGGTCACGTTGTTTGTGACGCATATCCGGCGTCATTAACGATATGGCAGTGTTTGACACTTATGAGCGACCTTAAACGATCGCAAAAGCTTTCAAAATCGTTTCCAGCGGAGAGGTCGTCCTGAATCAAAAAATCGTTTTCTTTTTTTAATGATGTTGTTCGTTGTTCCTGCGGCAGCATACATTGCTGTGTGTGACACCGCAGGAGCGACGAACATCTCCTTACCTGCCTTCACCGGCAATGCGGAAGGAAGGAGGTGGGCGGGATGTAAGGTCCCGCTCATCTCCGCCCCTCCGCTTCTATTGGATGCCTGCCGTGTGATGTCGCTGTGACGCCGCACAAACCGCCCCCTTAGAAAGGAAGCGGTTTGCCGGCCAGAGCAACGTCCCCGAGCAGGTATGTGCGTGTGATGCTGCCGTAGCGATAATGTTCACTACGGCAGCGATCACACAATATCGCATGTACGACGGGGGCGGGTGCTATCGCGCTTGACATCACTAGCCAATGCTAGCGATGTCACAGCATGTAAACCCCGCTTAAGCCCGGCCCTGGTGCAGTGGGCTAACACCCAACAACCGTCAAAGAAAAAAAATGAGTCACTTTGCTTTCACTTCTGATTTGAGGTACAGTATATCAGGACATACATGGGACATACTATAGAAGAGAATGGGTCACTGGTCAGGGGCCATCATGTAGCCATCCATCATTAACCATAATTGATGCCACAATCTTATGATTTCCATCAATTATTAATAATGAAAAAACAAAAACATAATTTCAAGCTCAAAAAACAATCAGTTAGCACAAGACAGACGTCATAGTCATCCGATTCATTATTTAGAGTGGTCGTCATTTCACATCATCACATTATCTTATAATATATAATACCAGTAACTATGTCAGTCGACAATCTGTTCATCTTTGCTTGCGTTTGGAGTGGCCAGTTGTAATCATAATGATATTTCCCCAGTGTAAATGGGCTTTTGACAGCTGTCACATATTTAACTATTTGGATGGTCGTGACCTGAAAATTTTCAGAGTAGATACATAGATTTGAGAATGCTCCCCTTCTGGTATTGGGTTGCTTCCCGGCAACTTTTCAAAAAGTTGGAAGAGTTGGCATACACATACTTTCCCTGTAACTTATCAAAAAGTTGACGGTCTTGGCATACAAATTTTGTGACATTTCAAAGAGTTCTAAGCAAACATTCTGGTACAAAATGTTTGATTAATAAGAACCTACACTGTGTGTAGAATTATTAGGCAAATGATTATTTTAATCACAAGATACTTTTTATACATGTTGTCCTACTCCAAGATGTATAGGCTGAGAGCCAACTACCAATTAAGTAAATCAGGTGATGTGCATCTCTGTAATGAGGAGGGGTGCGGTGTAATGACATCAACACCCTGTATAAGGTGTGCTTAATTATTAGGCAACTTCCTTTCTTTTGGCAAAATGGGTCAGAAGAGAGATTTTACGAGCCCTGAAAAGTCCAAAATTGTGAGATGTCTTGCAGAGGGATGCAGCAGTCTTGAAATTGCCAAAATTTTGAAGCATTATCACCGAACAATCAAGCATTTCATGGCAAATAGTCAACAGGGTCGCAAGAAGCGTGTTGGGCAAAAAAGGCGCAAAATAACTGCCCATGAATTGAGGAAAATCAAGCGTGAAGCTGCTAAGATGCCATTTGCCACCAGTTTGGCCATATTTCAGAGCTGTATTGTTACTGGAGTATCAAAAAGCACAAGGTGTACCATACTCAGGGACATGGCCAAGGTAAGGAAGGCTGAAAAACAACCACCTTTGAACAAGAAACATAAGATAAAACGGCAAGACTGGGCCAAGAAATATCTTAAGACTGATTTTTCAAAGGTTTTATGGACTGATGAAATGAGAGTGACTCTTGATGGGCAGATGGATGGGCAGAGGCTGGATCAGTAAAGGGCAGAGAGCTCCACTCCAACTCAGACGCCTGCAAGGTGGAGGTGCGGTACTGGTATGGGCTGGTATCTTCAAAGATGAACTTGTGGGACCTTTTCGGGTTGAGGATGGAGTGAAGCTCAACTCCCAGACCTACTGCCAGTTTCTGGAAGACAACTTCTTCAAGCAGTAGTATAGGAAGAAGTCGGTATTGTTCAAGAAAAACATGATTTTTATGCAGGACAATGCTCCATCACATGCATCCAACTACTCCACAGCATGATTGGCCAGTAAAGGTCTAAAAGATGAAAAAATAATGACATGGCCCCCTTGTTCACCTGATCTGAACCCCTTAAGAGAACCTGTGGTCCCTCATAAAATGTAAGATCTACAGGGAGGGAAAACAGTACACCTCTCGGAACAGTGTCTGGAGGCTGTGGTGGCTGCTGCACGCAATGTTGATCGGAAACAGATAAAACAACTGACAGTATCTATGGATGGTCGGCTGTTGAGTGTCATCATAAAGAAAAGTGGCTATATTGGTCACTAATTTTTTTGGGTTTTGTTTTTGCATGTCAGAAATGTTTATTTCTAAATTTTGTGCAGTTATATTGGCTTTACCTGGTGAAAATAAACAAGTGAGATGGAAATATACAGTGGAACCTTGGTTAACGAGAACAATCAGTTCTGGGAGTGCTCTTGTTAACCAAGTTACTCGTTCAGCAAAGCAAGATTTTCCAAAGGAAATCATTGCAATGCAGACAATTCGTTGCACAACTAGTTAAATGTCCCATCCTGGTCCCCTATTGTGCCATTCCACACACGTACAAACACATACAAACAAACACACACAAACATGCACAAACACACACGCACAAACACACACAAAAACACACTATGCTCACCTTACCTTCTGTTCTGTCCCCACTTAAAGGCGATGGAAGGTGCGTAGTTGTGAGAGGTTGTGAGAGTCTTACCTTCGTTTTTCCTATAGGTAGGGCAGACAGGACCAGAGCACTCCAGAGTGAAAACATGCACATGCTGAGATGAAACAATGGTGGTTTATTTTCTCCAAAGGTTAGGACATGCAGAGTGCAGTAATCCAAGTACCTGGCATTGACATCTTCCAGTGATGCTTGCCTCTGTAGCTACTACGTGGTCAGAAGACTTTGCTTCTAGTAGCTCCTATAAGGGATCTTGCTCTCACAAAAGCTCTGGCTGGAAAGAACATCCCAGGAAGTGATGCAAGAGGGTCATCAGACACTCCCATGGGCTGGGCAAAAGAAACAGAGGAGCTGAAAAGTCTGACCAGTAGATGGCAGCAGAGACAGGCATGAAAAACATTAAATAACAGTTTTAACTAAGACAAATAGAAACAGCACACCTTCCGTTCTCTCGCCGGTCTCCTGGAACTTGCAGTTCGCCCGTACAAGACGTGTATCGGGTAACCAAGGCGACTGATGCCGGACCTTCCGCACTCAGCGCGCTGACGTCAAAGGCAGGAGCCGCTTGCCTCTGATTAGCCAGCGCGCTACCTTTGAGTAGTGCCTGATAGGGGAAGTTCCTCCCTCATCGCAATGGTTACCGGATACACATCCTGTGGAGGGAGGACCTTCCCCTGTCAGCCGCTACTCAAAGACAGCGCGCTGGCCAATCAGAGGCAAGCGGCTCCTGCCTTTGACGTCAGCGCGCTGGGAGCTGAAGATCCGCCATCGGTCGCATTGGTTACCCAATACATGCAAGTTCCAGGAAGCTGGCGAGGGAACGGAAGGTAAGGTGAGCATGATATGTATGTGTGCGTGCATGTTTGTTTATGTGTGTTTGTGTGGACTGCAAGAGCAGGTCAGAGCGCGGTGGATGTACGGAACCAGAAGTGTGTGCGGTGAGGATTTTGCTCGTACAGCAAAGCTTTCTCGTAAAACGAGTTACAAATTTACAGAAAGCCTTGCTCGTTAGGAGAAATACTCGCTAACTGGGTTACTCGTTAAGCGAGGTTCCACTGTATTTGGTTTTTATTACGTTGCCTAATAATTTTGCACAGGAATAGTTACCTGCACAAACAGATATCCTCCTAAGATAGCCAAATCTAAAAAAAAACCCCACTTTAACTTCCAAAAATATTAAGCTTTGATATTTATGAGTATTTTGGGTTGATTGAGAACATAGTTGTTGATCAATAATAAAAAAAATCCTCTAAAATACAACTTGCCTAATAATTCTGCACACGGTGTAATTGTCTCTCTAGAAGTACCAATAATGGCACAGATGGTTAAACAATGGGAGGATATCAGTCAATAAAGGTATACTTTTTAAAAAAACAAAGAATAGCTTTTAATTTATTATTTTATAGCCACTAGAGAGCCAACTCAGGGGCAGGGCTATACAGAGTTAACTCTTACACCTTGACCGATGTCTCTGAAAGGGCTCTAGAAGCCCCCTACACCACATAAGGAGACCAGTATTATAAACGGCACATGGTAAGTGGAAGACTGTCAGGGGATGCTACGCTGGCCCTGCGACTGTGGGCCCTGTGCTCCCCTGACCCTGGAGGTACCCTTGATGGTAGGGAGGTCCAAGTCACCACCTTAAACCCTGTCTCCTGTCTGGCCCTGTCCTTATACCACCAACCCCAGGATGGGCAGGACCGCAGGTAACAACCTCCCAAAGGCACAGACAAGGGGGTAAAACTGAAACACACTTACACCGCAAATGACCACAGAGAGACAAAACGTTCCAGAGTCAATAAACCAAAAGGCGTAGTAGTAATTCACACCAGCGAACTCTCAAACCGAGGAGACAACAAATAGCTGGTCACCAAATAGAGGTATGCCACGGATGTCGGGATTTCACCACTGCAAGCAGAGACTATCTTCGGCGATCTCCTACTACACACCTCAGCCTTAAATAGGAGGAGACCAGCTGTGGAAGGAAATTAGCAACCTGGCTCTCAGCACGCTGCTCCACAAGGATTAACTCCTGCATGACTGGGAGCAGTGAAACAACTGAGCCGACGCCCAGCCGAGCAGAGCACTTAAGAGAGACCAGGTTACCTATTGGACTCTGCAATGTGAACAGAGTGCAACACAGTAGAAATAATCCGCGTGTGCGGACGACGCATGACAAAGACTTAGTATTGGAGCCTAAAATCTTAAAGTTATGCTTATTTCCTCATTTGAATGCTACAACTAAACTTGTACATGTAAGATGTAAGAGAAAGTAACTTAACTGAGAAATATTGTGACAAACCATTTTTGCTCTGAACTATTTTTTTTGCACCACAAAAGCATCTAAATCTAATAAAGAAGATAAACTGAGCTGACAAACAAGAAAGCGCTTAATTGAAAAACATGGATATAAATATATATAAACTACTTATAATGAAGTGACTGCAGGGCTCGAAATACAAAAAGCAATGGAAAATAACAATTTCAACAATTTGGTTTTTTTTGTTTGTTTTTTTTTTTTTAAATCTTCCTGTGCTGAGATAATCTTATATATGTGTCCCTGCTATGTACTGTGTAATGGCTGTGTCTGACCGTACAGGGACATGGCTAATCATACCACATCTCCTATGCCTGGGGAGGAAGTAGTAAAGTATACAGACATTACTGCATAGGATCATGGATTATTCTTTTTGTGAGGTAAAATTTTATTTAAAAACAGGCAGGGTAATGTTTTACCTCACGAAAATAATCAGCTGTGATCACAAACTATAGTGTCTGTATACTTTCTTTTGCATCCTCCTGCCCAGGAGCTGTGGTAAGATCAGACCATGTCCCTGTATGGTCAGACACGGCCATTACACAGTACACAGCAGGGCACATTTATAAGATTATCTCAGCACAGGAACATTTTTTTTAACATATCCAATTACGGAAATTATTATTTTTCCAAAATCTATTTATTAAAATCAACTGTAAAGTTAACTTTGTTCTTGAGAGAACCCAAGATTGGTTTTACACCTTTGGAGATATTTTTTTTTCTTGCTTAAATGAGCAAAGAAAGATAACTGTGACTATATGAAATGTGCCTTTTTTCTATTCAAAATAAGCAATGTCAGATTTTGTAACTTTCTCTGGGTCATGGATCTACAGTGATCCTGGAGAAAACCGGAAACTTATGACATTACCATAATTGCAGGAGGTCAGAATGGTGATAATTTCTGCAGGTCGCAATGGTGGTAGCTGCTGGAGATCTCAATGGAGGTAGGTGCTGGAGATCTCAATGGTTGTAATTGCTGGAGGTCTCAATGGTGGTAGTTGCTGGATGTCTCATTTGTGGTGATTGCTTGAGGTCTCAATGGCGGTTGCTACTGGAGATCTCATTGGAGGTAGATGCTGGAGATCTCACTGGTTCTAATTGCTGGAGGTCTCAATGGTGGTAGCTTTTGGAAGTCTCAATGGTGGTAATTGCTCGAGGTCTCAGTGATGGTAGCTTCTGGAGTTCTCAATGATGGTAACTGCTGGAGGTTTCAGTGGTGAGAGCTGCTGGAGGTTTCAATGGTGGTAATTCTTGGAGGTCTGAATGGTGGTAATTGCTGGAGGTCTCAATAGATAGAGCCTAAAGTCCACTTTACATGCAACGACATCTCGTTAGCGTTGGGGTCATGGAATTTGTGATGCACATCCAGCCTCGTTAGCGACGTTGTTGCATGTGAAACGCACGAACGACCATTAACGATCAAAATTACTCACCATATCGTTGATCGTTGATGCGTTGTTCCATTCCCAATTATCATTGCTGTTGCAGGACGCAGGTTGTTCGCCGTTCCTGCGGCAGCACACATCGCCACGTGTGACACCGCAGGAACGAGGAACATCACCTTACCTCCAGCCGCCCGCAATGAGGAAAGAAGGAGGTGGGCGGAAACATTGTCCCGCTCATCTCCGCCCCTCCGCTTCTATTGGGCGGCCGCTTAGTGACGCCGCACGAACCGCCCCCTTAGAAAGGAGGCGGTTTGCTGGCCACAGCGTCGTCGCTAGACAGGGAACTATGTGTGACGGGTGTAAGCGATGTTGTGCGCCACGGGCAGCAATTTATCCGTGACGCACAACCGACGGGGGCGGGTATGCTCGCTAGCGATATCAATAACGATATCGCTGCGTGCAAAGTGCCCTTAAGTAGTCAGACCCTTATAACAAGTTTCCTGTGAATTGGTGATGTTTCTATTGGGGACAATCCCTTTAAGGCTTTGAAAAAAGGAATTTTTCTATCCTCCACTATATCAATCCAGAAAGAGATAGGTTATCAGATTATGAGTACTGCGTATTTGCCAATGTAGTGTGAGGCTGGAGAGAGAATTGTCTCACGATCAGTTCATATCAATTAGGGGCACTTTGCACACTACGATATCGCAGCTGTGATGTCCGTGGGGTCAAATCGAAAGTGACGCACATCCGGCGTCGCTCTCGACATCATAGTGTGTAAATCCTTTATGATACGATTAACGAGCGCAAAAGCGTCGTAATCGTATCATCGGTGTAGCGTCGGTCATTTTCATTAATTGGGAAATACCAATGTTACGATGTTGTTCCTCGTTCCTGCGGCAGCACACATCGCTATGTGTGAAGCGGCAGGACCGAGGAACATCAGCGTACCTGTGTCCTGTGGCTCACGCCGGCTATGCAGAAAGAAGGAGGTGGGCGGGATGTTTACGTCCCGCTCATCTCCGCCCCTCCGCTTCTATTGGCCGCCTGCCGTGTGACGTCGCAATGACGCCACACGACCCGCCTCCTTAAAAAGGAGGCGGTTCGCCGGCCAGAGCGACGTCGCAGGGCAAGTGAGTGCATGTGAAGCTGCCGTAGCGATAATGTTCGCGACGGCAGCTATCACCATTATATCGCAGATGCGACGGGGGCGTGGACTATCGCGCACAGCATCGCAGCATCGGCTTGCCATGTCGTAATATGCAAAGTGCCCCTAAGTCTTTTCATACCATTGTCTAATTCTGCAGAAGATGTTTGGAAAATTACATATAGACAGATCCCAATAATTTCCATCATCTTATGCCATCCCATTCAGGGTTTCCAATTGTTCATAAATTCTGTCCATGTAAATTATGGACTTTTGGCCATGGTCCATAGTATTCGGAAGCAGGGTTGTTCCGAGGCTTTCCTTCGCCCTGGGTCAAATATTTAGCTTGCTACCCTAACCTTATTTAATATCTTGTGTCATAATCACCATTGTCTTCACCATTCCCCTCTGCATTTGCATCCTCTGGGTTGTTTTGCCGTGTTGCTAGGCCAGAAGGGTGTGGTAAAATCGCCACTGGCAAGGACATTAGATCACCATTGAGTATGAGCACAGCTTAGTTCAGTTTCTGGTCTGGATCTTTCTGACTGCTTTTCCTGTAAATGGTACTTCAAGCTGCCCTGACCCTTATATACTACGCTTGGCACTTTAACCCCTTCACCATCTGGCTATTTTCCATTTTTCGTTTTTTCCTCCCCTTTTCCAAGAGCCATAACTTTTTTATTTTTCTGTCATATAGCCATATGACGGATTTTTTTTGTGTGGGATGAGTTGTACTTTTGAATGACACCATTCATTCTGCCTCATATTGTACTGTAAAACGGGAAAAATAATTCCAAGTGCGGTGAAATTGCAAAAATGTCCAAATGCACAATTTGGATGTTTTTTTTTATTTACCATGTTCATTATATGGTATAACTGACCTGACAGTATAATTTCCCACGTCAGTACGAGATCGTAGATACCAAACATGAATACTTTTACTTTTATCTAAGTGGTGGAAAAAAAAAATTGCGCTTTTGTCACCATTTTTCGAGACCCAAAACGTTCTCATTTTTCGGGATCTGGGATGTGTGTTGGCATATGTTTTGCGTCTTGAGCTGACATTTTTAAGTATACCATTTTTGGGTAGATACGATGTTTTGATTGCCTGTTATTGCATTTTAATGCAATATTGCGGCGACCAAAAAAACTTAATTCTGGCTTGTTGAATTTTTTCTCATTACATCCTTTATCAATCAGATTAATTGATTTTATACGTCAATAGATCGGACATTTCTGAATGCGGTGATAACAAATTTGTTTTATTGTTTTATTTTCAATAGGGCAAAATAGAGGTGATTTCAACTTTTAGTTTTTTTTATATTTTGAAAACTGTGATATTAGGTGATATTGATCATGTTGTTTCTCACAACTGGTTTTCCAAGTTTGTCTGTCTGGAGAGGCTGGGGGCTTACACATCACAGGAGATAAAGGGGCGCATAAATTACAGGAGACGCTGGGGATACACACATCACAGGAGGGGCTGGGGGCATAGACATCACAGGAGAGGCTGGGTGCATATACATTCCAGGTGGGGCATGTACATCACAGGATAGGCTTGGGCATATACATAACAGGAGAGATTGGGGACATATACACCGCAGGAGAGGCTGGGACATATACATCACAGGAGAGGCTGGTGAATATACATCACAGGAGAGGCTGAGGCATATACATCACAAGATAGGCTGGGTCATAAACATAATGTTCCCACCTCAAAGCTTCACTGTAGGTATGGTAATGGGGTGATTTGCCTTTAGGCCTCTAAACACATTCTGTAATATGGCATCCAAAGAGTTCAATCTTGGTCTCATCTGACCAGTATTTCACAGGCTTGTGTAAATATTCTTGAAGTTTAAATGCAGTTAAATATGCTTTCAGCAATGGCGTCTTGCATGGTGAGCGTGCATACAGGCCATGGAGGTTGAGTGCATTTACTTATTGTTTTCTCTGAAACAATTGTACCTGCTGATTCCAGGTCCTTCTATAGCTCTCCACATGTGGGTCTTGGCTTCTACACAACACTTCTAATAATTATTTTCATTCGTCTGACATCTTGCAGGGAGCACCTGGTCGTGATTGGTTTAGGGGGAAATTTTGTTCTTTCCACTTGTGGATTATGGCCCCAACAGTGCTCACTAGAGCAGTTTAGAAATTCTTCTGTAACCAATGTGATCAGTATGTTTTGTAACAATAATGAGATGAAGGTTTGGAGACAGCTCACTGGTGTTACCCATCATGAGATGTTTCTTGTCTGACACCTTGGTGATGAGAAACCTTTTTATAGGCCATCAGTTGAACCAGCTGCTATTATTTTTCACTAAGTGAAAGGATTGCTTTCAAATTACTGATACATTTCAGCTGCCATCATGATTTTCCATTGTTTTTTTGCACGTCTCTTTCTCCATGTCTTCTACTTTTCCCCTGTGTCATTTCTCATTATTACGCATAACTTAATTTATGGACATCTATGGCTTGATTTCTTTGCCTGTGTGGATCAGATGGGTTGTTACTGACATCTGGTGAAAAATTCAAGTCAATAGCAGATTTAAAAATAAATTTACTTGTGGTTTCTCCCAGCTCTGGCCTGGTCATGTCAGGGGTTAACTCCTCTCTGCCTCACTCTGGTTTCCGGGACACTATATCCTGGTGCTGCACTTCCGGTTCAGTCAGTGATAGTTTATGCTCTGCAGCGTCTATTACTGGCTCTGGTGAGTTTCCTGATCTATCCTGCTTCGATGCTACCTTGTTCTGACCCATACCCTCCTCCATTCATCTGTCTGCCCCAGTCCCTAACTACATGCTCCTGTCTACTGTGTATCCTTCCCTGTCTGTCTTATCCCAATCCTGACCTGTTTGTCCTACTCCCTTGTTTGTACTTGGACTTTCCGGCATTTGACCTGTATCCAAGTTCCTGACTCTGACTCCGTCTCTCCCTTCAGCTGTATCCGTGACTTCTCGACTTCTGACTCTCGGCTGTCACCTGACCACGATTTGTCTATCCCTGTGCTATTGATGATATCTCGTGCTGCTGACCCGGTATTCTGACTACTCTATTGCCCTCTAGTGGTTTACCTGGAAACTGCACTCTGAATTTACATTGCTTGTAGTTTCAGCTTCTCCTAGTGCAGCGTGACATATAGATGGCTTAGGAGGATTGATTCTTTTATTCCGGTAAACCTACACTATAATTGGCCTGAGTTTATGGAGTTTGTAAGGGGTGGACGGACCCCTTAAAAGGAGGTGCAGTTTTCCCCCTGAAGATACCCCACGCTGGGGTAGATAGTAATGTTAATGTTAATGTTATTGATAAACTGTGTTTTACTGTGTCAGTGGGTTTTCCCCCAGAGGCCGGGTGGGACGGCTGTCCCCATAGAAACAGTGCAGGAGAAAGGAGGAGCCGGCAGCAGAAGGGGGAGGGAGAGAGAGAGTGGTAGAGAAAAAGTTTGTGTTGGAGGCAGTCGAGTCCGGGACAGGAGAGAAGGAACAGCGGGGGCAGGGTGTGGGAGCTAGGTGAACAGCTAACGAAGGAAAGAGAAAGTGTCCTCTATGGTGAAGCAGAGTTGGGTGGGTCAAGTCTGTGGTAGCCGGAGTGGGAGCCCAGGTGAAGTAGAGTAGCCGGGCACATCCCCACGAGAGGAGACGACAAGAAGAGGTTCCCCCCCCCAGCAGAAGTTGTGAAACGACGCTAACCGATTGTTGCCACTGTTGTGAAGATGTGTGCAATAAACATGCCTTCTGATTCAACTGATCTTCGTCTGCAAAGTCTTTATACATCTGACAGCGTTTTCTGTACCACCACACTCTGCCCCACCAAGCAATCTCCTGTCCCAAAAGTGACGGCGTAGCCGGGGGTAAGCCTGATAGAAAAAGGGGTCACGACTACAACCCCCGAGGCACCCCCGGCACCTTGTTACATGTGGCGTAGTCGGCAGGATCCGGATTATCTGCAGGGGGTCCCGGTCCCCGAATGTGAAGACCAAGTGGTGCCTAAGGCGTTGGACCAGGCACAGGACGGTACTAAAATGGCCGCCATCTTCACGAACACAGTGAGCGTGCGAAGAATTGGCGCCAAACGAAAAACCCTGAGTTGGCCGACGAAGAAAAAGAAGTACAGAGTGCGCCGCCCAAAGAGGGGAGGTGCTGGTCCCAAGATGTTGCTGAAGACATGAGAAGAGGGCGGCGTTACAGAAAAGAAGAGGCGTTGCCTGTGCTGGGTCGATTTGATGTGTGAGACTGGGGGTGGAGTGTATACAAGAGCGGGAAAAGACGTCCTGCCTCCACCTTCCCCAGCATCTCCACCGTCCCTGGCGCCATTACAAGAAGAGCTGCAAGAGACGCCAACTCCACTACTGACCTTAAGTGAGATGGAGACTCAGATGAAGCAGCGAGCTGCAGCGGGCGCGCTGGTGGCAACCAGCCTGGGGAGAGGACGCCTGAGTCAGACTGCAGCTGAAGAAGCCCTTACTATTAAACTACTGGCTGTGCCAGGAGGTCCGGAGCGGCCCGCAAAAGTAACGTGGGTCACTTCCTGGGATGCCGTGACCGGTGAGACATCTACGGAAGTCCGGGCCACCTACAAGACACTACTACAGCCGGGAAGTGAAATGCTGGGAACACCTCTCCAGAGTCCGGAGGTGGTTATACCAGACAAGGTGGGTCCTCCAGCCCCCACAGAAGTTCCGGCCCCGGGAGAGCAGCATGCCCGGGAGTTAGAGGAAGATGAGTGGGGATTCTTCTGGGAGCCGGTAAAACCGGCGCCCCTGACCCGACGACAGTCCCCACCGCCTGAAACCGATCCGGTGCAAGAGAGGTTGCTGGCCGAGACCGTGTCCCGTGAGATGATGGCCGGTCCCCTTAGCGAAGAGTTTGACCGGCAATGCACCGTTGGCACCGTGGTCAAATTCAATCAGGCGGAGGGCTATGGGTTCATAGAGGACGAAGAGACCCGGGATCATTTTTTCTACAACCGGGTTAACCTGGACACTGAGGGCTTGCCCCAACGTTTGCATACCTTGTACCCGGGAGAAAAAGTGAAATTCCGGAGAGAAGTGGGATGCCGGGGCCTATTTAACGTAGGAGTGACCCGGACGCCCACTGCACAAGAGGCCGCACAATGGCAACAAGAGATTGAATGGGAAGAGTGTCAGTGCCGGAGACGTACACAGCAGAGACCGGTGCTGGCTGAGGCCTACCAGCCGAGAAACACGCTGCCGATGTCGCCAGAAGTCACTACAGGACTGATAGCTAAGCCGGAAAAGGAGACACCGGCGGTATTGGCGATTCGTCAAAGCATGGTGACACACCCGGTGGTCGTCGTCGGACGTCCACAGCCGTCCCATCCAGCTACCCCGTCACCTCCGACGGGAACCGAGGGGCCAAAGCAGGAGCCAGAAGAATCGGAGACACCGGTTAACTATGAGCCGTTCCGAAGGCTGCGCCGCTTGCCAGGTCAGTCACTCTCCGATTATGTGAAGGCCCAGCGGGCCGAATGGCTACGAGCTTATCACCCCATGTGAATCCCAGTGACCGGAGAAGGGGACATGATCGTGCTAAATACCGGTATTGTTGAAAAGACCGGCGAAGAGTTAGAGTTGTAACACCGTTTAAGCTACAGAGCTTGGGAGGAGTCTGATGCCGAACTGTGCAGGGACTTCCTCCGTGATGTTGAGGGAGACTTTATTGTTTGTGCTCCTGCCTTCAAAGACCGGGAGTGCTGTGAAGGCCTCCGGGCAACTTGTCTACAAAGACCGGGAGCTCCCTTGGAGGGACTCCGGGCGCAGAACTTTTGTGCTCAGTGGTTGTTGTTTTCACCTGAAGGTTTTAAAATTGTATTAAAAAGATTGCCTTGCTGCTAAAATGTTGTTTCATAGGTGCGAGCCTTGCCGGGAGGCTAAGGCTAAAAGAGGGGAGGAATGTAAGGGGTGGACGGACCCCTTACAAGGAGGTGCAGTTTTCCCCCTGAAGATACCCCACGCTGGGGTAGATAGTAATGTTAATGTTAATGTTATTGATAAACTGTGTTTTACTGTGTCAGTGGGTTTTCCCCCAGAGGCCGGGTGGGACGGCTGTCCCCATAGAAACAGTGCAGGAGAAAGGAGGATCCGGCAGCAGAAGGGGGACGGAGAGAGAGAGTGGTAGAGAAAAAGTTTGTGTTGGAGGCAGTCGAGTCTGGGACAGGAGAGAAGGAGCAGCGGGGGCAGGGTGTGGGAGCTAGGTGAACAGCTAACGAAGGAAAGAGAAAGTGTCCTCTATGGTGAAGCAGAGTTGGGTGGGTCAAGTCTGTAGTAGCTGGAGTGGGAGCCCAGGTGAAGTAGAGTAGCCGGGCACATCCCCACGAGAGGAGACGACAAGAAGAGGTTTCCCCCCCACCAGCAGAAGTTGTGAAACGACGCTAACCGATTGTTGCCACTGTTGTGAAGATGTGTGCAATAAACATGCCTTCTGATTCAACTGATCTTCGTCTGCAAAGTCTTTATACATCTGACAGCGTTTTCTGTACCACCACACTCTGCCCCACCAAGCAATCTCCTGTCCCAAAAGTGACGGCGGAGCCGGGGGTAAGCCTGATAGAAAAAGGGGCCACGACTACAACCCCCGAGGCACCCCCGGCACCTCGTTACAGAGTTTACAACCTTCTTTTGTAAACTTATGTCATTCGTTCGTTATATGATTAAAGGGGTTGTCTCAGAAAGCCAAACCCTTTACAGATCAGCAAATTGCCACAAGTTCAACAATACAGTAGAACCTCCACCATCTGCTGTTATTGCTAGTCGAAACTGAAGCCATTGCTGACCTGTACAATGTATTAGTATACAATTCTATTAAGAGGAAACTGTAGCAGTGGCTCTTTAATTCAGAAGGTATCACTGAAGTAAGTCCTCGCCATTAAGATGCAGCTCACGTTTCATTGGCGTCTCTAATTCTTGATAGGTTGCGATCTTTGGAACGCAGAATTAGAAAAGATGACAGGTCCACTCTAGAAGTGCTTATTATATTCTCCTTTTAGTCGGGGAAATGGACCAGTTCCAGGATAGTTTACAAAGTAGATCTATGGGTGACAATGTAAAACTTCTGGAGATGTCTGCAATGGATGAAGCTTCGAGAGTCGGTGCATTAGGCACATGAAAGCAAAGAGAATTAGGGTTTCTCTGTGACTGTGCTTTTAGTGCAGCATTCAAGAAGAAAGCATTAATAAGTCAAATGGCTCTTATCGCTTCTTGTACTTTTCTACTTGTTTTCACATTCCAAAGAAAAGCTAATCAATCTTCATTCAGCTCTTAGCCATTCTCTAATTGGGATTTTTCTTTCCACATTTATTGCAGAAATGATACATGTGAAGGAGCGTTTTATTGCTGTTGGCATGCTAATAGCTCTAGAGTCATTTAACATAAAATAAGCTTGTCTCTATAATGTTGTTAAAAAACTCATGTAATATAACCAGGGCCAGCTCCAGGTTTTTGTGGGCCCCGGGCAAAAGAGTCTCAGTGGGCCCCATGCACATGTAGATATGAACCTACACAGTTTCGTACACATACAGGCATACGTACATATACATATTTGAAGACAAATTCACAAAAATACATATAAAGAGACATAAATATACACAGTTATTTACACTGACATACATAGATACACATCATATATGCACACGCAGACACAGAGCTAATATTAAAATTGGGAAGCCGGCAGCACCCTCACTCACCTCCCCCGTTTTCTCTCTGTCCAGCTCCTCCCGGGTAAGAGGCTGTTCAGGCAGCGCTGTGTGATGGCTGTCACTAACAGACATGGCTGCGCACAGTGCGGTGAGACTGCTGCATATACATCACAGGAGGGTTGGGGGCTACAGTATATACATCAAAGGAGGGGCCGGGGGCTACAGTATATACATCACCCAAGGGTCTGGGGGCTACAGTATATATATTACAGGGGAGGCTAAAGGCTATAGTATATATATCACAGAAGGGACTGGGGGCTACAGTATATAAATCACAGGAGGGGCTTGGGCTTCAGTATATACATCACAAGGGAGGCTCGGGGCTACAGTATATACATCACAGGGAAGGCTGGGGGCTACAGTATATACATCAAAGGAGGGGCTGGGGGCTACAGTATATACATCACCCAAGGGGCTGGGGGCTACAGTATATATATTACAGGGGAGGCTGAAGGCTATAGTATATACATCACAGGAGGGGCTTGGGCTACAGTATATACATCACAGGAGGAGCTTTAGCTACAGTATATACATCACAAGGGAGGTTAGGGGCTACAGTATATACATCACAGGGAAGGCTGGGGGCTACAGAATATACATAACAGGAGGGGCTGGGGGCTACAGTATATGCATCACCGGAGGAGCTGGGGACTACAGTATACACATCATAGGAGGGGCTGGAGGCTACAGTATATTCATCACAGGAGCTGCTGGGGGCTACAGTATATACATCACAGGGGAGGCTGAGAGCTACAGTATATACATCACAGGAGGGGCTTGTGTCTACAGTTTATACATCACAGGAGGGGCTGGGGGCTACAGTATATATGACTCGCCCACCCCAGGGCTTTGGGACACCCGGTGGCGGGCCGGACTAGTCCGGGGGTAGTCAGTGGTGGCGGGGCCCGACTCCGTGACCCTGGCGGGGTCAACTAATATGGCAGTAGTGGGGGTGGTGATTATAAAGTTTATGACAATATTCGTGACGCCACCTGTGGATTGCGGCTATGGAGCCGCCGCTGCTGGATGGGACCTCCGGGGCTGATGTAATGGCAGCTGGGATGGTTCTGCTCCCCACAGGTGGAGCGGTACCATGGGGCAACCGTTGGTGCTTATTAAAGTCTATGGTGCTTTGGAAATGGTGCAGGGCTAATCAGGACAGTGAAAAGAACCGACACAAACAACAGTCTCTTTACCTTGTTTTCTTTTACTTTGGAACAGTCCAGTCTTGGGAGACCGTCACAGGTGGTGAAGGGGATCCGGTCGGCCTGGAAGTACCTGGGGTGATCTCTTTGGCCAGTCGAGTATTGAAGCCTACTCCCTGTTCTTCCTTTGCTTCTACAGGACCCTGCACTCTGGGTTTAGCAATGGCCCTCTTGCTGCTGGGACTGGTGGTACGTTCCTTTCTCGTAGGATAGGCTGCGCAGGCCCTCTCTGATGCTTCCATGCTGGGGTCCACACCGGGCCCTGGTGATGCAGCTGTACCTTCAGGTGGTTTGGGGGCCAGGAGACCTACAGTCCTCCTGCCCTTCGGATTCGGTTACTGGGGATCTAACACCCTGGCAACCACAGACTCCGATGTCTAATTTTTACTGTGCTCTTCTGAGGCGAACAGGTTCTGACCAGTTCTCCCCTAGAATGTTCTCTCCGTGCCTCGCTACGGCTCCTGCTTCTTCTGGGTTGAGCTAGCCTTGCTCCAAACTCCAGCTCACAAGACCGTCTACTCAGCTCCTCTCTCCTTGAACTTCCCTAACAGACTACCTAACTCCTCCCTTAGGTCAGGGCTTAAGGAAGTGCTCCCTGGAACTCCAGGTTTAGAGCTCCCTCTGCTGGCCTGAGGGAGAAACGGTGTTGAATGTTGGCCGATAGACTTCCCCAGTTACCTCCAGGCTCAGCATTAACCCTTTGGAGGGGCAATGCTGTTGTGGCAACCAGATCCTGGGGCGCCACATATATATCACAGGAGGTGCTGGGGATACAGTATATACATCATAGGAGGTGCTGAGGGCTACAGTATATACATCACAGAGGAGGCTGGGGGCTACAGTATATACATCACAGGAGGGGCATACACATTTCTGAGGAGCATATAAATTACCGGGGGGCATAGAGATTACCAGGGGCATAAACAATACTGGGGGCATAGACATTACTGAGGGGCATAGACATTACTGAGGGGCATAGAAATTACTGGGGGGCATAGACATTACTGATGGGCATATACGTTACTGAAGGGCATAGACGTTACTGAGGGGCATAGAAATTACTGGGGGGGGGCATAGACATTACTGGGGAGCATAGACGTTACTGGGGGGCATACAGATTACTGAGGGGCATGCACATTACTGGGGTGGGGGCGGGACATACAGCTCTGGGGGCCCATACAGCTATTAAAGGCCCAAACAGCTCTGGAGAGCCTATACAGCCCTCGAGGGCACATATAGCTCTGGAACGCGCACTTACAGCTTTGGGGGGCACATATAACATTGAGGGGGGCCCATAGAGCTCTGTGGGGGGCACATACATATACAGCTCTAAGGGGGGGGCATATGCAGCTTTGACACGGTATACAGCTCTGGGGGCCCATACAGCTAGGTTGTGCACATACAGCTCTGAAGAGGGCACATACAGCTCTGGGGGACCCATACAGCTGGGGGGTGCTATACAGCTCTGGGGTTCCATACAGCTCTGCAGGCCCATACAATAAGGGGGAGGCGGGGTGGCACATAAAACTCTGGGCCAGGTGATGTTGCCTGGCACTCTGGCTCCTCTTTCTTCATCTGTGTGACGGGAGCTGCAGCACACCGTGCGGTAGCTGTGCCCACAGATGAACCTCTATACACATGCACGCAGCGTTCAGCAGTGAACACAGGGGGCAGGTGCCAGATTTAAAGGGCCAACTGCCCGGAAAATGCGGCTGCCGGTCTGAGTACTGCAGTCCTCGGAACTCGACCCGCGAGCCAAAAGAACTGATCACCACTGCTGATGAGGAAGAGTGGGTCCCCCCGGCTTTTTTTGTAAAAACGTTTCTGTGTAAAGTTAAGTTTTATATGGAACCAGTCAGAAACTTCTACATCCTTATTCTAATATATAAAGCTGAGTGTATGTATGTATGTATGTCCGCTAAAAGAATTCGCACCGTCGCATGTAGAATCACGAAATTTTGCACAGACACTCTATTTGACTCAGAGAACGTCATAGACTGTTTTGAGGGGAAATTTTAACCTCATGCTTTACAGTTATTCGCCAAAAAACCTGCCTCCATTAAAGTCAATAGAGCTGGGAGCCACAATGCAGCCGGAACTTCAGAAGAATGCGCAGCCACGCCCTAAATGGAATGTTAGCCTGTCACAATGCAGCCAGGGAAAAAGACAGACAGGCAAAGAGACAAGGAAAAAGACAGGGAAATAGATAGACAGAGAAAGAGACAGACAGGGAAAAAGACAGACAGACAAGGAGACAGGGAAAGAGACAAAGAAACAGACAGACAGAGAAAGAAACAGACAGGGAAAGAGACAGACAGACAAGGAGACAGGGAAAAAGACAGGGAAATAGACAGAGAAAGAGACAAAGACAGACAGGGAAAGAGACAGGGAAGGAGACAGACAGACAGGGAAAGAGACAGACAGGGAAAGAGACAGACGGAAAGAGACAGACAGGGAAAGAGACAAACAGGGAAAGAGACAAACAGGGAAAGAGACAAACAGGGAAAGAGACAGACAGGGAAAGAGACAGACAGGGAAAGAGACAAAGAGATAGAGAGAGACAGACAGAGGGGGAGACAGACAAAGACTGGGAGAGAAACAGAGAGACAGTTACTATCCCGGGCAACGCCAGGTGCTACAGCTAGTCCATTGATATATAAGTGTAAACTTTTAAAAAATAAGTACATTGATCTCTTTATAACCCCATAGTAATGCTCCAACAGTGAGAAATCGTGTTTTGAAGCTCTGTATCTGGAAGTGCATTGGAGCGTGATAATGCCTAACAACTACATAAAAATACTGAAGATTTTTCTATCTACTGGCTAACATGGGACAATGAGATATTTTTTCTGTAACAACTTCTCAATATTCAGTGAGATATTGAATAAAATCTTACCTTTTAAATGGGGTGCACTCATTTATGATAATCATCGTTTATGCACAACTTCAAAATGGGATTTTCCGTAGTTGAAGCATCATTATGGGGTCATAAAGGGATCAACTTGCTTATCTTTTAAAGTGCCACACAATGATGTAAATGATTTGTGCTAATACAAGATTCTTACAGGTTCCATTAAACCATGATCAAATGCCTTTTAGAAGCCCTGTTATAGGTTCTCCTCCTTCCTGAAAGACTGCGTGGCTCTTATGTCCATACAATGGCTTCTGATGGAGGAGCATGTGACCAGACCTGTCCATCAGCCTTCTCCAACTGATCAACTTTTCCATGTTTTCCAATTGGTGGAGGCTGATGGAGGAGCCCATCAATTCCCACCAATTGGAAAACATCTTGATTTTCAGTTGGAGAAAGCTCATGGACGTGTATGGTCACATAGTTCTCCATCAGCCTCCACCAATCAGAAAACATAGAAAAGTTGATTTTCAGCTAGAGAAGGCTGATGGACAGGTCTGGTCACATGCTACTCCATGAGCCTCCACCAATTGGAAAACATGGAAAAGTTGATTTTTAGTCGGAGAAGGCTGATGGAGAGGTCTGGTCACATTCTCCTCCACCAATTAGACAACATGGAAAAGTTGATTTTTAATTGGAGAACGCTCATGACAGGTCTGATCACATGGTCCTCCATCAGCCTCCACCAATTAGACAACATGGAAAAGTTGATTTTTAGTTGGAGAACGCTCATGACATGTCTGGTCACATGGTCCTCCATCAGCCTCCACCAATTAGAC
This sequence comes from Anomaloglossus baeobatrachus, assembly GCF_048569485.1. Classification (NCBI taxonomy): domain Eukaryota; kingdom Metazoa; phylum Chordata; class Amphibia; order Anura; family Aromobatidae; genus Anomaloglossus; species Anomaloglossus baeobatrachus. Next base: position 635,952,836 of record NC_134355.1, read on the forward strand.
AACATGGAAAAGTTAATTTTCAGTTGGAAGAGGCTGATGGACAGGTCTGGCCACATGCTCCTCCATCAGTGACAATTGTATGGACAGGAGAGCCGCAAGTATGTGAGGAAGGAGGAGAACCTGTCGTATTTATATATTAGTAATTGCCACAATATCATGTCCAGAACACATCTGCTAAAATAAAGTGGACAAATCTTTTAAGATATGTGACTTTAGCATTCGTTTTTCTGCTTCCCAAGCATAAATCTGTCCTGTAAAATATTATGTATGTGGATAAAATTGCCGGTAGTTCTCTACTTAAATCCCATCCCTTAGGGGAGTTGTATTCCCCATTTCAGCAATGTCTGATCAAGTAATTACATTACAAATTCAGATTGCCTATGCTGTGATCAATTTATAATTATCAAATGACATGAAATTCAAAGGCAGAGATTTACGCTGTGTTATTAAAAGCTTTTATAGGTCATTCCCAGTTTTCTATGCGGATGTGGCCTTGTAATTCTCTGATCCCTGCTGTCAAATTGAGCTAAAACGAAAATAAATACAGTAGGATAATGAGGATATGATAAAGACCCCGAGAAATTAGTGATAGCACAAGAGAAATAGATTACAATACGGATTCTCGGATTTTCATGCAACATTCCGGGCATAGATTATATGATGAAGGACATGGGCAAATATGGAATTTACATGGAGGCCTGTGACATAGCTCGAAGCTCAGGAGCCATAATGCAAAATCTCATGCAGGCCCATCACCAAGTATAGTTATTCACCTTGATGAAGAACTTGTGTTTGATGGCTCTGTAGTATTGTATGTCAAGTGCAGGGGCGGACACAGACTGCAGAAGGGCCCTGTGCAAGAAATCTTCCCCCCCCCCCTTCATAGCACAACAAAATGATGTAAACCTATAGATTGTATTGTTAATTAATAGTCCAAGAAACAACTACCAAACCTAAACAATAAATAAATTCCATATTTGCCAACTAAATATAACAAAGTACAGTCCTGACCCCCTGCTATCTGCAGCATCTTCAGCGCTGTCTCCAATGCTTCCATTCACATTGGAGATGGCACAACCCTGACACCCTGTGTGCGTTGCAGCTTGTCAGTGGTATGCAGCTTGAGTCTGAGCCAGTGATTGTCTGCAGCGGTTACATGGGGCACCTGGGCTGTGATGTCTGCAGCCACTGTAAACAGAAGCATCAGGGTAAGGAACACTAGAGCTGTCAGGTGGAAGAAAGATGAGGATTATAGTTTATTCCAGACAAAAGTCATTACCTGGAGGCCAGATTCTGTAAAAATAACAAAATAAATTGTACTCACCTCCTATCACCCTCCTGTATCCAGTGCACCCTGTCCTGTGATCTGTACCCACATTAACTATATTACAAACAGTAGTAGTACAAACGGTAGTCAGGAAAGCCGGGGTCTGGTAACAGGAGGACACGTAGGGACACAGGGAGTACACAGAGGCATAGTCAGGTCACAGTCCAGGGGTCAGAATTCCGGAAGGTATGTAATGGATTCAGGGAATAATCTGAGACATGGTCAGGTAACGATCTGAGGTCTAAAGCCAGGAGGTCATGCCAGGAACAGGGAGCGGGCAGAGAGAAGTCGAACAGTCTAGGCTCAGGAATCCAAGAAAAGAACACAGGCAGGGACTCAGGCTAACAACACAACAGCAGAACTAGAATGTACGACTGGCAAGGTTCTGGGAGAGCGTGCTCAGTAAAGAAGCAGAGCAATTACCCAGAATATGGAACACCTGAGTAATTAGCACCTCCCAGAACCAGCATGGAAGACAGCGTTGTCAATCAACCTGACAGCCAGAAACCCAGGAAAACACAGCAGAGCATCTCCTAGTGTGAAAAGGGCCCGTTACACGATACGATATATCTAACAATATGTCGTCGGTGTCACGTCATTAGTGACGCACTTCCGGCATCGTTTGACATATCGTAGCATGTTACAGCTATGAGCGACTGTGAACGAGCAAAAATACTCACCTTATCGTTGCTCGTTGACACGTCGCTCATTTTCAAAAATCGAACATTCTTCTGCGCACCGGTTGTTCATTGTTCCAGAGACAGCACACATCGCTCCATGTGACACCCCGGGAACGATGAACTGCAGCCTACCTGCGTCCCACCAGCAATACGGAAGGAAGGAGGTGGGCAGGATGTTACGTCCCGCTCATCTCCGCCCCTCCGCTTCTATTGGGCGGCTGCTGAGTGACGTCGCTGTGACGCCGAACGTCCCTCTCCCTTCAGGAAGAGGATGTTCGCCGCCCAAAGCGACATCGTTTGGAAAGTAAGTACGTGTGACGGGGGTTACCGACTTTGTGCGACACGGGCAACAAATTTCCCCTGTTGCACAAACGATGGGGGCGGGTGCGATCGCACACGCGATCGCACGATAAATCGCCGCGTGTAAAGCGGCCTTTAGATGCTCTGCACAGAGGAATTGTGCCAAAAAGTAGTGGAGAACCTCTTTAAGGCCAGTGTAACACCTGCGGGTGCCTCGCGTGAATCTCGCCTGAGTCTTGTGTTGCATCACACGGCATGGACTCACACTCTCCTAACAGGAGCGGGTCGGTTGCATACATCTCTATGCAACTGACCCAAGACAGGTGATGCAACGCAAGAGTCTTGAGAGATACACACGAGGCACTTGCAAGTGTAACACTGGCCTAAATTTCCTTTTAATCTTAGCAAGTATGAAATTATAAGGCATTGTTCCCATGGTATATGTGGTCACAGATTTTGAGTAGTACAGAAAGAGAAGGAAAATTGACATAAAATATATAGTCAAATTATGTCTTGTTCTGGACAGAAAATAGATTTATGGTCACATAAAATGGAAAATATAGAGGGAAGAAATGACAAGCTATAGTTTATACGTGTTATCAATAGATATGTGAAAGCGAGGTTAACCACCATGAATCCGTCGTGCCTCGGCATTGTATTAAAGGTTAGAAATCACAGCAACAGTTTAAGAAAAGGTCTACGCTTTGTGCAAATAGCCTTTAAAAAATAATGAAAGCATTGAAGAGACGCAGCGCTCTGTAAAAGAGGTCTGGGAAAAGTATAAGTAAATGTCAATCAGGGAAAAATTGGAAATCGGTGAAGCATGGAGGATTTTTATAGTAATTACACAAGATGGCAGAGGTTATTCCATTCCCATAGATCCCAAATCAGAAAAAAAAATAGACGTATTCATTTATATATAAAGTGACGGCGTTTACTTGCAAATGGTATTTGAGTGCAGAAAGTGTTATGGAAATGTGAGTGCGGGTATTTCAGCCTTACTGTATAAAGGCCGCTTTACACGCAACGACATCACTAGCGAGATATTGTTGGGGTCACAGAATGTGTGACGCACATCTGGCCTCGTTAGCGATGTCGTTGCGTGTGACACATACGATCCAAAATACTCCCCGCATCGTTGATCGTTGACACGTCATTCATTTTCAAAATATCGTTGCTTGTGCCGGACTCAGGTTGTTCATCGTTCCTGAGGCAGCACACATTGCTATGTGTGACACCCCGGGAACGACGAACAACAGCGTACCTGCGTCCTCCAGCAACGAGGTGGGAGTGACGTTCATGCGGCTGCTCTCCGCTCCTCCACTTCTATTGGTGGCCCGCTGTGTGACGTCGCTGTGACGCCACAAGAACCGCCCCCTTAGAAAAGAGGTTGTTCGCTGGCCACAGCAATTTTGTTAGGAAGGTAAGTTCATGTGACGCGCACTACCGATATTGTTCGCAACGGGCAGCAATTTGCCTGTGACACACAAACGACGGGGTTGGGTGCGATCGCTAGGGACATCGCTAGCGATGTTGCAGCATGTAAAGCGGCCTTAAGTTCATAACGAGAATTCATTTCCTGTCATAATATGTCTGTTTTAGTAAATATTTGTAATCTTGAAATTTTATAACACTTGATATGAAAAATTCTGTGATTTTTCTTCTGGAAATGTGTGAAAAAATTGTGTTTATTTGTCATTGATCCGGCACTGTCACTGACCAAACATGAAGGGCCACTTATACAGTTGACCATGTTGGTAACTACTTTTGCTTGATGTATACCTGTACAGTATATACTTCTGTACAATGTATAGAAAATGTTGTGTGTGATGCTTTTTGATACACTTGAAGCTGTGGGATCTTAATGTACTTGTATCCCGGCTAAACATATGCCAAAAGAACATTTATTTGGCATTGTTTTGATTGTTAAATTCCATTGGCATAGCATTACGTATGCTCGGAGAGTTTCCCTGCATTTATACCAAATATGCTCCACAGACATAGTGGGAATTTAACTTTTTGTATTCACTTTCAGAAGGAATAATATAACAACTGCATAATACGTTGTTAAAAGGAGACTTTCAGAACAAAATGACAATCCTAACCAAATACAGGCTCTTGGTGCATGCTAGGTGTGGCCAAACAGTTCAGTGCACCTTGGCATCTACTTGTTTTGCATGTACAGTATCTCGACCTACCTCTTCCTTGATGGACAGCTTTGACTTTATAGGCACAAAAGGAGGGCAAAGATATAGGTAAACGAAGTAGGTGACTAATAGGTCTCTCCCTGAGAAAAACCCGAGAGGTGAGAGGACTAGTCAGGTAAGATACCTAGTACCCAGCTGGCTTTTCAAAGTAGGCTTACTTTGAAATGCCACAGCGGTTCAGAGTAAAACATACCTGGCTGCAGTTATGCAATCCATGGTTAGTGCATCATTAAAAAGGTTGTCCACTACTTTTAAATTGATGGCCTATACTTAGGATAGGTCATCAATGTCTGATCGACTTGGGTCTGATACCCCGCTGATCAGCTGTTCTCGGTGCCGGCAGCAGCAGGTGGACAGAAATGCTCAGTCGCGGAGCTTCTTCATCTTCTGATAGTGGCTGCTGTTGGGTTTTGCACATCCATCTCTTATTCATTTGAATGGGAGGTGGATGTGCAGTACCCGTTGCAGCCGCTATCAGTTGACATGGCACCTCCAGAACTCAGCATTTCCGGCTGCCTGCTTCCACTGCCGGCACCGAGAACGACCGATCAGTGGGGTTTCCGCGTATCTGACATTGTTGACCTATTCTAAGGATAGGCAGAAAAAGAAAAAATGTGTTATAATGTTATATCAGCTCACCTCTTCAGAAGTCCTTAGGAGGGAAGCCTAGCGGATTTCATTACTCGCACGGAAACCTGTGGCCGGTATCCACATGGAGGCAGGAGAGAAAAAAGTGAGGATCCAGCACCATCTAAAATTCAAAGTTCCTTCTTTATTTCTTCATGATTAGCAAGGGGGAATAGGGAATGTGTAATATTTTAAATGTTAAATATTTTTTCTAAAATGTTTCTGCTTTACTCATAGGTGAAATGTAAACCTTTACGCTCTCAAGTCACAAGGAACCAAAATGGTTTATGGAGAATTCTTTCGTAGAACCAAAAGTGATGATGAAGTGGTAAAGCTGAATGTTGGAGGCTTCAAGCAATGCGTGGCTCAGAGAACCCTTCAAAAATTTCCTCACACCAGACTTGGAAAACTACTCAACTGCCATTCCGAAGAAGCCATACTCGAACTCTGCGATGACTACAGTGTAGCAGACAAGGAATACTACTTTGACCGTAACCCTTCTCTATTCAGATACATATTAAACTTTTACTACACGGGAAAGCTTCATTTCATGGAGGAGTTGTGCGTGTTTTCATTTTGCCAAGAGATAGAATATTGGGGGATCAACGAGCTCTTCATTGATTCTTGTTGTAGTAACAAATATCAAGAAAAAAAGGACATTATTACGGAGAGAGACTGGGAGGATAAAAGTGATGTCATAAGTGTGGGCTCATCTTCTGACCAGTCATCTGTTTTTGAAAAAGAATTGGAGATGTTTGATTCTCAAAAATTTGGAAATGTTCGTAAGAAAATATGGGTCCGGCTAGAAAACCCTGCCTTCTCTCTGTCTGCCAAGCTTTTTGCCATCTCCTCCTTAAGCGTAGTGTTAACCTCCATTGTTGCTATGTGTATCCACAGCATGCCTGAGTTCCACCAGCTCGATAACAATGAACGAGAACTAGAAGATCCTGTCCTCGAAGTGGTGGAGATAATATGCATTGTGTTTTTTACCACAGAACTCGTTGTACGACTCGCTGTAGCTCCTTCACAAAAAAAATTTTGGAAGAACCCCATGAACATTATTGACTTTGTCTCCATTATACCATTTTATGCCACCTTGGTTGTAGACACCAAAGATGATGAAAACGAAGGCATAGAGAACATGGGAAAAGTTGTTCAAATCTTACGACTTATGAGGATATTTCGGATTCTAAAACTTGCGAGACATTCTGTTGGGTTGAGATCTTTAGGAGCCACTTTACGACATAGCTACCATGAAGTTGGGCTTTTACTTTTATTTTTGGCTGTTGGTATTTCCATATTTTCAGTTCTTGTATATTACCTTGAAAAAGATGATGAACTGACACCACTTGAGAACATTCCTACCTGTTGGTGGTGGGCTACCATAAGCATGACCACTGTAGGTTATGGTGACACTCATCCGGTCACTTTATATGGGAAACTTGTTGGCAGCGTTTGCATTATTTGTGGAATACTAGTGGTTGCTCTTCCAATAACTATAATTTTTAACAAATTTTCAAAATACTACCAAAAGCAAAAAGCAATGGATGTGGACACGTGCAATGAGGATGAACCAAAAGAAAAATTTAACGACCTTCCTTATTTCAACATTAGAGATATATATGCAAGAAGGATGAATTCCTTCATTTCAAGTCTTTCTTCTGTTGGCATTATTGCAAGCAATGAATCCACAGATGCTTCCAGTATCCAAGAAATGGATGATTCTTATACTGCATCATACAAGTGACAATTAGGAGTCTTATTTTCAGTGCTTGCCATGATTTCTCACTTTATGTTTTCTCTTGCTACCTCCTTCTCCAGAACTTAGAAGCTTTTTAAGTTTCTAAGTTTCATTTGGTTCTCTTCATAGCATTTAAAGGAAATCTGTCAGTAAGATCAACCCTTGTAAATCGTCTACATGGACATGCAGGTCTTATGAAGCTGTATAAAATAACTTGATATCTGTAATTTGATGTTTTATTCCAGAGACGGCCATATTATTCTTAATATGTAAATTAGCTGTTAAGATCTATGGGCTGGACATAGATCTCCCTGGGAATCTTAAATGAAAGGGGGCGTTACCAGTGTGAGACCTATAGATCAGGAGAGCAGGCTGTCAGTCTTTACATGTCTCACACTGGTACCTCTCCCTTTCATGAATAAGCCCTGGAGGCAGATTCTCAGGGAGGTCTAAATCCAGCATATAGATTTCAACAGCTCATTCACATACGTTATTAAGAAAATTGTTGATTTCTCTGAAATAAAACATAACTGTCACAGGGAAGTACCAAGCACACGGCAACAGGGAAGGGAAACCCTGTGTCTAGGGAAAGGAAAGATAGTGACACTTGACCAAACGTACTGCTGGTCCCTGGGATTCCTCACCACCCTAAATAGGTTCCGCACCTATCCGTCGAGGCGAAATACCTTACCATAGTTATCCCTAGTGGTAGGCCCTAAAAAGGGAATCGATGGGATGAGCTCTTCGTCAACCCCACTAACCACTATAGATGACACAAGGAGGACACACAGGGGGAAAGCATGAACTACTTATCTACAGATGACTCAGGTAGAAGTTCAGCAAAGTTTTCAGCAACGACACCACAGATTAGTACAAGCCACCTGCTTGCAACCAAGGCTTGAATGAACTGAAAAATATCACCAGCACCAGTCCAAGAAAGGAAGAGGTATTTAAACACCAAGGGAATAGTGATAATCAACAGCTTGGTTTAAGTCAAGCTCCTGCTGGATCCAAAAGGGGGAAGAGATGAATCCAGCAGGAAAGCTACTATTACACATGGATACTGACTGCAGGTACAATAGAAAGTGAGAGAGCATTCTCTGCTGCCAATCACAGTGACCTTCTATTGCCCGAAAAGACTATAGTCACGGGTGTGTCACGGGTGACAGACAAAGTAGGATAGCAGTTATCAAGGTATGATTACATTCAGCCTCCTATGATCTACATGCCCATATACACGGCTCAGGAGGGTTGATCCTACTGACAGATTCCTTTTAATTCTCAGGGTATGATTCGTAGCCATATTTTAAAATATAGATTGCTACTAAATTATATTCAGAATTGTAGCACATGCTTTATTTTACTTTAAAAAGAATTGTATAATTTGCACCTTTTTAATGTTTTATTTTTTTACATAAATTTTTATAAAAAAAAGTCTAAAAATATTATATGGAACGTACATGAAATAGATATTTATTTTACAATTTATTGGAAGTTCGGTAGAGTGGTTCCACTTTTATGTTTTAAGAGAAACCTCCAGGTTAGGAATTGCCGCATCCATTACATGCGACAGTCCCGGGACTCTACCCGGCTCATCCCGATTCCCCTGATGCGGTGGCAATAAGGAGTTAATGGCAGCCCACAGCTGCCACTAAGTCCTAGTTTAGTGATGACAGGTGTCTATGAGACACCCCCCCCATCACTAAACTGTAGTGAAAGAAAATAAACACAAACACCGAAAAATCCTTTATTTGAAATAAGACATAAAAATACCCTCTTTCACCACTTTATTATCACCAAAAACATCTCCAGGTCCGGCGTAATCCACACGAGGTCCCATGACGCTTTCAGCTCTGCTACATCGGAAGCTGACAGGAACGGCCATAGAGCACTGCTGCTCACGGTGAGCTCCAAAGAGCAACTGAAGTGAGTCGTGCTGTTAGCGGTGACGTCACTCAGGTTACCCGCGGCCACAGCTGGATTCTGCCAGGAACAAACTGCTACAATGGATCAGTTTTTTTAACACATCTATCCCATTAGTTGTACCACAATCTCCAACACATCCGTCACATCAGTCACAAAAGGGATTGTGACTGATGCAAAACAACGGAAGTGTGAATGTAGCCTAAGCCAAATGTATCTTACCGGGGGGTGGGGGATAATGGGCACAGGAGCCAAGAGTGATGCTGCTGGTTGTGCTCTGTTTTGTGGGCGGTGCTGATGTTGATGTCGGGTCGTGCTCTCTGCGGGGGTGTGAGGCAAGGGCCATCCTGAAAATGTCAGTGCAGGCTTTAAATAATAGCACACTGAGTCAGTGTGTGCATAGATTGAGCTGTCAGGTTCAAGATTTTATCTGCACACACACCCCTTCTTGTTCATTGATCTGTCAGCAGTGGACTTAAGGAAAATGGCGCTCAGAAGTGGCACGTGCACAGATGAGATCTCGAGTCATCATTGAGTCGATAGCTCAATCTGCGCACGCAGTGACTCCAGGTGCCATTTCTTTGAAGCCCGCAGCTCCGACAGTTTCTGGATGCTCCTGCCTCACAGTGCCCGCAGCGAGCATCCGGGACAACCACCGCACCGACTGCGGCATCGCCTGACTCCAGCACTGCCTCTAACTCCTGTGACCTCGCCTCCTCCTGGCCACTGCCTCCTGTCACCTTTTTTTTCTCTAAATGTGAGGTGCGTCTTATTATCCAGTACATCTTATAAAATGAAAAATACGGTACTTTGTAATACCGCCTCTTATGCGCGTCACACGGTACGATATATCGGGCGATATGTCAGCGGGGTCACGTCGTAAGTGATGCACATCCGGCATCATTTGATATATCGTAGCGTGTGACAGCTACGAGTGACGGTGAACGAGCAAAAATACTCACCTTATCGTTGCTCGTTGACACGTCGCTCATTTTCAAAAGGTCGTTTCTTCTTCTCTGCCCCGGTTGATCATCGTTCCCGGGGCAGCGCACATCACTCCATGTGACACCCCGGAAATGATGAACACAGCTTACCTGCATACCGCCGGCAATGCAGAAGGAAGGAGGTGGGCGGGATGTTTACGTCCCGCTCATCTCCGCCCCTCCGCTTCTATTGGCCGGCCGCTGTGTGACGTCGCTGTGACGCCGAACGTCCCTCCCCCTTGAGGAAGTGGATGTTCGCCTCCCACAGCGAGGTCGTCTGGGAGGTAAGTGCGTGTGACACGGGGTTAACGACTTTGTGCGACACGGGCAACTAATTGCCCGTGACGCACAAACGACAGGGGCGGGTATGATCGCTCGTGCGATCGCACGATAGATCATACCGTGTGACGCCGGCATTAGAGTAGGTGCAGACAACCGTATTTTCTCTCACCTGAGAAAATCGGTCTGATTATGCTAATCATATTCCGAACACAGTTTGATCAGAGTGTGATCTGATGTTCTCGGATCTTGAGAAGATAGAAAAAAAATGTCTCCATCTTTTCCATTCTATCAGTCCATGAAAATTGGGCTGAACTCGGATGTCATCCAAGGGCTTTCCGATTTTTTTCCACTGACCCATTGACTTGCATGGTGGACTGCGATCCGATTTACGGAGATAAAGTGTCCCTGCTGTAAATTTTTTCCTGTTACAGACTCAGTCCAAGGAAAAAAAATCAGACATGTCCATGGCCCAATAGAATAAGGCTATGTGCACATGTTGGTTTTTTGTGTGCTTCTTTTCAGCCCAAAAAAGCTGCTGGAAAAAACGTGTTTTTTCATGCGTTTATCGTGTTTTTTCATGTGGTTTTTTCATGCTTCCTCCCCCTCATGACTATATTTAGAAAAAGCCTGTCCCATCAACAAATCTATGTTTCATTATGAAAATTATGCGGTGGAAAATGAAAAGAAAATTATAATATAAAAGAAATTATGAAAAAATCAACGTGAGGACCCCTTCAAATTCCAAAACTATCCAAGGTAAAGCAGACAGCTGCAGGCCGGTATTATCAGGCTGGGAAGGACCATGGATATTGTGCCATTCCCAGCCTGAAAGTAGAGGCCTCCAGCTGCCCTAGAAGTGGCACATCTATTAGATATGCCAATTCTGGCACTTTGACCCGGCTCATCCTGTTACCCTCGTGTGGTGGCAAATAGGGTAATAAATGAGGTTGCTGTGAGCTGTGTATTATTAGCTGGCATTTTTCACTGACTCCTTTGAAGTCAATTGGTGAAGAAAGCAGGAAAAAATGCAGAAAACATTGACACACTGCTTCTTTTTTCAGGAACAAAACCAGCAAGGAAAAAACATGTGCACAGCAAGTCAGGATTCTCATAGACTTTACTGGGATACTTTATTCCTTGCAGTATTGATTAAACTCTGCAAGAAAAAATGCATGAAAAATGTGATAAAATTGCAACGAGTGCACATAGGCTAAAACATTGGTCTGAGCACGATCTGATGTTTTGTCAGATTGCACTCGGACTTAAAATACAGTTGTCTGCACGAGCCTTTATGGTGCACTATTTGGCAGCACATATTAGCTGACATTTACCAAGCAGTTTACTCCAGTTTTTATTAACTTTAGCTCCAAAAGGTCAAAATTTGTGCAAAAATGTAAAACATATACAAATAGCTCAAAATGTAAATCTTTTACACCATTTTCTAGGTAAATAAGTAGAAGTGTTCTAGGAAGTAGCATTGCCAACAACCTTTAGGCAGATTTATTGTGCTTCACGCAGAAAATATTCCAATTTTTGGTACAATTCTGCACCTGCTGATTGGAGATAGCGATTAAATTTTTAAGGCAGTATAAAACTGTGTCAAATTTATTAAGTGGCACCAATTATCTTATTTTTAAAACTCATGTAAAAAAATGACAATCTTGATAAATCTGCTCCAGGACATCTATCGCTAAGTGATACAAAGTTTAGGTCCTCCATACGCCTCCATATAGCCATAAGCCCTTAGTGTGAATGGTTTGTATATTCCACCTTCTCTATGGCTACCTAATGTAAAAATCTACAATTGCTATTTTACAGGGAATCTGTCAACAACTTTTTTCTATGTAATCTGAGGAAAGCATTATATAAAGGTTAACACACAGGTTTCAGCAAGTCTCCTTTCACACTTTGCGATGTTCTTTACCTTCAATGTTTATTGTAGCTTCAGAAGATTATCATTGTTAGGCTATATCAGCTGGAGGTCAGCTAGACCACCACACATGAGCAGCTCACTGTCTATAGACTTTGTACATAAAAAGCCTGGTGTGGGTGGGGTTAGCTTTCTCAGCTTTGCTGCATTGCTAAATCTAAAAACTCTGATTGTGTCAGAACCGCTGCACACAGTAAACTAAGTGATACATCATTGTATTCAAGGTCTCTTTGCCTACATCATGCTGCTTTCAGATGAAGTAGCAAAAACCTGCTGACAGATTCCCTTTAAAGAAGAAATCTCACAAGTTTTTTTTATAATGCCCTTTAGTGTGTTTTAAAGGGAACCTGTCATCAGAAATTTAGCTATAAACCTAAAAGTTTCCCCCTCTGCAGCTCCTGGGCTGCATTCTAGCAAGGTTCCTCTAGTTTTTCTGGCCCCTTTTATACCAAAATAAACACTTTATAAAGTTGTACCTTTTCGTATGTAATTTTCGTAAATTATCCATGGGGGCGGGCTGGCTGGTGTCCATTACTGTCCTCCTGCCGATTTACGCCGCCCCCGAACGCTGAATTTCAAACCTCAGGACGCCGCCCCTGGGCACCCGACGTCCCACGCATGCGCTGTGGGACTGTAGCGGGACTGTGCACTGCATGCACGTGTGACCGCTGGTGACGTTTTGCGCAGGCACAAGGTTATGGGCGGTGCTTTGAGTGTCATCAGCAAGTGCCGCCCATAACCTCGTGACCACACTTTCCCCTCTTCCTCCAGCGTTCTGTGCCGGCCAAATGACCAGACGTCACCTCCTTCCCATCGTACCCTGCAGCAGGAAATAGATGGAAGGAGCGGAGCAGCACAGCACAGGAGAAGCGGAGAAGATCTGAACGACGTACAGAGGGGAGAGTGCGGCCACGAGAGTATGGGCGGGCACTTGCGATGCAATCACAGCGCCGCCCATACTCTCGTGCCTGCGACCACGTCACCAGGTGTCCTGGCGTGCACGGGACCTCGGGCGCAGTGGGAGGCGTCCTGAGGAATGATTTGGAGCGTGGGGGGACGGCGTAAGGGACAGCAACGGACACCAGACGGCCCGCCCCCATGGAGAATTTACAAGATTTTCATACCAAAAGGTACAACTTTATAAAGTATTTATTTTGTTTTAAAAGGGGGCACAAAAAGTATAGAAACCTTGCTAGAATGCAGCCCAGGAGCTGCAGAGGGTGAAACATTTAGGTTGAAAGCCAAATTTCTGATGACAGGTTCCCTTTAAGCTCAAGCCCATATCTTAACACTAACATCTATTTCTTAGGACTGGAGTACTATCTCTGGATATTATGTGCTCATATTACCTGCCACCATATGCCTCTTCCATGGATAATTGGCCCGATCTGATCTTCTGAACTAATAGTATCATAAGGGCTTTCTTTTTATAGACATTTAATGTTTTTTCAGGGTATAAAAACTATTTTTGAACGGTTTCAATTTTTTATCCTGGTTTCTGGAGAGACATTTATCATGCTTGAGGTAAGAGGAAGAAAAAGAAAAGAACTAATACCTCTAAACTCACCGCTCGCGTCCCTTGTATGGTCCTCGTTGCCTCCTCTTACCACCATCGCACGTTGCATCTTCACAAAGGGCTAGGACATCCAATCGCATGCGTGTCACGACTTCATATACAGGGATATCCAAGGCCTAGTGATGGAAAGAAGTCCCTAGAGTGCCCAATGTAAAGTAGAGCACATCATGGCATTAGCACAACCCTACGACGCGCATGAGCAGAGACGTCCCGGCCTAGCACAAAGAAGCCCCGGGATTCAGTGTACAGTGGTGGTAAGAGGAGGCACCAGGACTGTATGTTGGATAGTGAGTAGCAGAAATGGTGGGAGAGGTGAGTTTTTTTTAACCTTTTGCCTGCTTTTAACGATTCAGCAAACTGTTGGCTAGATATTTGTAAGAATTAAAACAGAATTCAATTGCACTAAAAATAAATTTGCCGACCTTAAGGATAAACTTTAATAACTTTTTTTTATCCACATGAAGCTCATTTTGAAAAAACTATTAAGGCCGCTTTACACGCAACGATATCGCTAACGAGATATCGTTGGGGTCACGGAATTCGCGACGCTCATCCGGCATCGTTAGCGACGTCGTTGCGTGACACCTATGAGCGTCCGCTAACGATCATAAATACTCACCAAATCATTGATTGTTGACACGTCGTTCATTTCCCAAATATCGTTGCTGGTGCTGGACGCATGTTGCTCGTCGTTCCTAAGGCAGCACACATCGCTACGTGTTACACCCCCTGAAACAACGAACAACAGCGTTCCTGCGTCCTCCGGCAACGAGGTGGGTGTGTCATTAATGCGGCTGCTCTACGCCCCTCCATTTCTATTGGTGGGCTGCTGTGTGACGTCGCTGTGACGCCGCACGAACCTCCCCCTTAAAAAAGAGGCAGTTCGCCGGCCACAGCGACGTCGTTAGGAAGGTAAGTTGCTGTGACGCGTACCGGCGATATTGTTCGCCACGGGCAGTGATTTGCCCATGACGCACAAACAACGGGGGTGGGTGCATTCGCTAGTGATGTCGCAGCGTGTAAAGCGGCCTTTAGCCCCAGGACAATAATGGGTAATTTATTGTTTGCATAGTTTTTTCCCATTTTTTTCTTTTTTGCCTATCATTGTTTGCTTGATATAAATTGGTTCCATACAGCATAGATTCAATGCTATGATCTTCTCACTCCATTGGGAAATATACAACTGACTGATCACGTACATGACCGTCCCTCATATGTTCTTGCTTAAGAGATTGTTAAACTTATTGAGAAAATATTCACAGATGATTGCAGAAAACTGCCTGGCATGTAAAGTATGCATTATAGAACAATTGTGAATGCAGGAAAGCATGTAACATCCTATAAGTCTGATATATAAATTAAGTATTCTAATAAACTTCTAGTTTCCACCATAAAATCCTGTGTTCTAATTATAATGGCTGAAGAAAACGCATATATGATGCATATTTCTCCCTACGTGTCTAGCTTTTCCACATGAAGACGCTGATTCATCAGCTACTTTTTCCGAAGTCACTTCTCTTTTTTTGTTTTGCGATATTAATTGCTATTTTTTGCAACAAATTGTCAAAAATAAAGTGCGTGGTTCATGGATTTTGCGCAAAGTCAAAATGTTTTTTATTTTGGTGTTTAATCTTTATTATTCCGAAAGTTGTACATTTCTCACAATGGGACAGAAATTGCACCAAAATATCTGTTTAAAAGAACTGAGAGTCCTCAGTAGTTGATACCTTTTAATGGCTAACTGAAAAGATGGTAATAATAGCAAGGTTTCGAGACTACGGTGTCTTCATCAGGCTCAGTATAACACAAACTCTGAAGAGTCACATATTTATACACAACAAGGCATATAATGGAGCAGTAAAGAAGACAAGTTATGTGAAGCAGAACTACCGGGTTTTTCCAAAAATAAGACACTGTCTTATATTTTTCTTGCCCCCCCCCCAAAAAAGCACTAGGGCTTATTTTTGGAGGAGGTCTTATTCTTTGAGAAACACGGTTGGGGTAAGTTTACCCCCCCAAAAAAACAGACCCCCCCACTTCCCAGGAGACTCATACTCACCAGACCAGGACGTCTGCGTGGTTCCCAGGTCCTCCTGTGATCTCCGGTGGTTGCTGCACTCCGTTCTACCCTGCTGTTGGCTGACACGCTGACACACACAGCCCGATCGCAGACACACACAGCAAATCACAGACACAGCAAATCACACACACAGCAGATCACGCACACAGCAGATCACGCACACAGCAAATCACACACAGCAGATCACACACACAGCAAATCACCACACAGCAAATCACACACACAGCAGATCACACACAGCAGATCACACACACACACAGTAAATCACACACACAGCAAATCACACACACAGCAGATCACGCACACAGCAGATCACGCACACAGCAAATCACACACAGCAGATCACACACACAGCAAATCACACACACAGCAGATCACACACAGCAGATCACACACACACACAGTAAATCACACACACAGCAAATCACAGACACACAGCAAATCACACACACAGCAGATCACACACAGCAGATCACACACACAGCAAATCACACATACAGCAGATCACGCACACAGCAAATCACACACAGCAGATCACACACACACAGCAAATCACACACACAGCAAATCACACACACAGCAAATCACACACACACACACACAGCAAATCACAGACTGCAAATCACACACACAGCAGATCACACACAAAGCAAATCACACACACACACACACACACACACACACAGCAAATCACACACACACACATACACACAGAAAATCACACACACAGCAAATCACACACAAAGCAAATCACACACACACACAGCAAATCACACACACAGCAAATCACACACACAGCAAATCACACACACACACATACACACACAGCAAATCACACACACAGAAAATCACACACACAGCTGATCACACACAGCAAATCACACACACAGCAGATCACGCACACAGCAAATCACACACACAGCAAATCACACACACAGCAAATCACACACACAGCAGATCACACACACACAGCAAATCACACACACAGCAGATCACACACACAGCAGATCACACACACAGCAGATCACACACACAGCAGATCACGCTCACAGCAAATCACACACAGCAGATCACACACACACAGCAAATCACACACAGCAGATCACACACACAGCAGATCACACACACAGCAAATCACACACAGCAGATCACACACACAGCAGATCACACACACAGCAGATCACACACACAGCAGATCACACACACAGCAAATCACACACACAGCAAATCACACACACAGCAAATCACACACACACACACAGCAAATCACACACACAGCAGATCACACACACAGCAGATCACACACACAGCAGATCACGCTCACAGCAAATCACACACACAGCAGATCACACACACAGCAAATCACACACACAGCAAATCACACACACAGCAGATCACACACACAGCAGATCACACACACAGCAAATCACACACACAGCAAATCACACACACACAGCAAATCACACACACAGCAGATCACACACACACACACACAGCAAATCACACACAGCAGATCACACACACACACACACACACACACAGCAAATCACACACAGCAGATCACAAACAGCAGATCACACACACAGCAAATCACACACACAGCAGATCACACACACAGCAAATCACACACACAGCAAATCACACACAGCAGATCACACACACACACACACAGCAAATCACACACAGCAGATCACACACACACACACACACAGCAGATCACACACACACACACACACAGCAAATCACACACAGCAAATCACAAACAGCAGATCACACACACAGCAAATCACACACACAGCAGATCACACACACAGCAAATCACACACACAGCAAATCACACACAGCAGATCACACACACACACACACAGCAAATCACACACAGCAGATCACACACACACACACACAGCAAATCACACACAGCAAATCACACACACAGGAGATCACACACACAGCAAATCACACACACAGCAAATCACACACACACACACAGCAAATCACACACACAGCAAATCACACACACACATACACACACAGCAAATCACTCACAGCAAATCACACACACATACACACAGCAAATCTCACACACACAGCAGATCACACACACAGCAAATCACACACACAGCAGATCACACACACACACAGCAAATCACACACACAGCAGATCACACACAGCAGATCACACACACAGCAGATCACACACACAGCAGATCACACACACAGCAGATCACACACACAGCAAATCACACACAGCAGATCACACACACACAGCAAATCACACACACACAGCAGATCACACACACAGCAAATCACACACAGCAGATCACACACACAGCAAATCACACACACACACACAGCACATCACACGCAGCAGATCACACACAGCAAATCACACATAGCAAATCACACACAGCAAATCACACACAGCAGATCACACACACAGCAAATCACACACAGCAAATCACACACACAGCAGATCACACACACATACACACAGCAAATCACACACACAGCAAATCACACACAGCAAATCACACACACACAGAAGATCACACACACATACACACAGCAAATCACACACACAGCAGATCACACACACAGCAAATCACACACAGCAGATCACACACACACAGCAAATCAAACACACAGCAGATCACACACACAGCAGATCACACACACAGCAAATCACACACACAGTAGATCACACACACACAGAAGATCACACACACAAAACAGATCACACACACACACACAGATAGCAGACACACACACACAGCAGATAGCAGACACACACAGCCAATCGCAGGCACACACAGCCGATCACAGATACACACAGCTGTTCGCAGGCACACACAGCCAATCACAGATACACACAGCCGATCGCAGACACACACAGCAGATCACACACACACAGCAGATAGCAGGCACACACAGCCGATCACAGATACACACAGCTGTTCGCAGGCACACACAGCCAATCACAGATACACACAGCCGATCGCAGACACACACAGCAGATCACACACACACAGCAGATAGCAGGCACACACAGCCGATCACAGATACACACAGCTGATCGCAGGCACACACAGCCGATCACATACACACAGCTGAACGCAGGCACACACAGCCGATCACATACACACAGCTGAACGCAGACACACACAGCCGATTGCAGAAAAACACAGCCGATCCCAGACACACACACAGCCGATCGCACACACACACAGCCGATCGCACACACACACAGCCGATCGCACACATCACATCCAGCGCTTACAGCAGCAGGGAATGATGAGAGCAAGTCACGTGTCCCGCCGCAGGTCCTGTTCGTTGCGCTCCACCGCACTGCCTCTCAGGATTCTGCCGGCGAGAAGAGATCAGTGTCGCTAGATGAGGTGAGTGTATGTGCGATGCGGTGTGTGTGCGATCCGATGTTTGTGTGTGTGATTTGATGTTTGCGTGTGATCCAATGTTTGTGTGTGAGATCTGGTGTGTGAGTGAGATCTGATCGTGTGTGTGTGTGTGTGTGTATGAGATCTGATGAGTGCAGGTGTGCGATTACTGCAGGTCCTGCCGCTCAGTGTCGGGTGAGTGTGATTGCCGGGTGCCGCTGTCTATAATGAAGTGTCCTGCAGTATTTGTAACCATTTTTAGCTGAACGGACACTTCATTATTGATCCAGGACTAGGGCTTATTTCGGGGGAGGGCTTATATTTAAGCCTTGCTCGGAAAATGCTGAAATTCCCTGCTAGGGCTTATTTTTGGGGGAGGGCTTATTTTTGGAAAAATACAGTATCACTATGGCATGAGGACAAACTGTTGTGGCTGTAAATATTGCAGTAGTTTATAGATAAGGAGTGTAAAAGTTTGACTGTCCACTGATTGGGGTCTGGTCCAGAGTTGTGATGCCCCCGGATGCTCTGAGGACCACATTCTGAACTGATGTAAAAAGACATGAATCCATGAGACACATTCATTCCTGCTCTGAATGTGTCAAAGGTCATCATAAGTTTGTACTCCCATAGTCTCCTGTCTCTCTGGGACTTGAAATTTCCTTTCAATACCAGCAATTTCATGTCCATGATGCTGTGATCAGGGTTACAAAAATGTTTGGCCACAGGTAGATCTATTCTTTTTTCTCTAATTGTGTGGCAGTGAGTATTCATCCTTGTCCTGAGATGTTGTCCTGTCTCCCCTACATGCAGACCCTCAGTTAGAAATTTGGTACATATAATTAAGTACACCACATTGGTTGTGATGCAGCTGAAGGTACCTGGGATCTTGTAGTCCTGATTAGAGATGAGCGAACCGGTCGCGGTTCGGCTCGAGGTCGGTTCGCCGAACGGAGCTCCCGTTCGAGTTCGGTTCGTCGAACGTTCGACGAACCGAACTAGAACCAATAGGCTATAATGGGAGGCAATCACAAAGACATAAAAATGCATTATAAATGTACACAAACAGTTAATAAACATTGCCATAACACTTACCGGTCCCCGCGATCCCTCCTGCACTCTGTCTCCTGCCGCTATTCCATCCGATGATCGCTGAATTCTCCCGGTGACCGGCACTGCCAGCAGAGATGCAGGACCTATCGTGACATCAAAATAGCCATGTGACCAGTCACGTGGCTATTATCTCATTGGCTACAGACTGGTCACATGACTATGACGCGTCATGTAGGACCTGCGAGTGCATCTCTCCGGTACACGGTGCACATTTGTGTATCGCCGTGTACCGGCGACATGCTCTAGCACACGGTCGACTCCCCGTTCCGTTAGGGACCGGCTGACACAGCCGGTCATTAACGGAGATCACGTTGCCATAGCAACGCAGTTAGCGGTGACGTCACCGCTAACCGCGGCTCCGGAAGCACCGTTGCTATGGTAACGCGTCTGTCAGCGTTACCGCTAGCAGCACTGATCACTCACGGAGTGAAGGCTGCACGCTGCTTCTCGTGCAGCTTTCACGGAGTGAATGCTCCACGGGAAGCAGCGTCTTCCCCCATGCAGCAGTGATGTAGCAGAGCTGCATTTGTTGAACGAGAAAGACAGAAGACCATGGATCGTGGAGGGCTGACAGGGGGTAATAAAGATGGAGTCTCTAATGTGTCTGTGTATTTATTTCTATTAAAGTATTTTTTCTCTGTGTGGTGTCTTTTTTTTAACCCTTTATTGGATATTCTTAATGGCCGGGTCAAACGTGCC
This sequence comes from Anomaloglossus baeobatrachus, assembly GCF_048569485.1. Taxonomy (NCBI): domain Eukaryota; kingdom Metazoa; phylum Chordata; class Amphibia; order Anura; family Aromobatidae; genus Anomaloglossus; species Anomaloglossus baeobatrachus. The sequence goes on from NC_134355.1 coordinate 635,973,696, forward strand.
TGACATTAAGAATCTCTGGCTTAATACTGGCTAGTAAAACAAAGCCAGTATTAACTCATGATTACCCAACAAGCCACCCGGCTCCAGGGCTGTTGGAAGAGTTGGATACAGCGCCAGATGATGGCGCTTCTATGAGAGCGCCATTTTCTGGGAAGGCTGTGGACTGAAATTCGCAGCAGAGGCGCCCAGAAACCTCGGGCTAACCTGTGCTGCGGATTCCAATCCCCAGCTGCCTAGTTGTACCCGGCTGGACACAAAAATGGGGCGAAGCTCACGTCGTTTTTTTTTTAATTATTTCATGAAATAAGTGAAATAATTAAAAAAAACGGGCTTCCCTATATTTTTGGTTCCCAGCCGGGTACAAATAGGCAACTGGGGGTTGGAGGCAGCCCGTGGCTGCCTGCTGTACCTGGCTAGCATGCAAAAATATGGCGAAGCCCACGTCATTTTTTTGGTGGGCAAAAAACTTCTGCATACAGTCCTGGATGGAGTATGCTGAGCCTTGTAGTTCTGCAGCTGCTGTCTGCTCTTCTCCATACAGACAGACAGCAGCTGCAGAACTACAAGGCTCAGCATACTCCATCCAGGACTGTATGCAGAAGTTTTTTGCCCCCTGAAAAGATTATGTGGGCTTCGCCATATTTTTGTATGCTAGCCAGGTACAGCAGGCAGGTACGGCTGCCCCCAACCCCCAGTTGCCTATTTGTACCCGGCTGGGAACCAAAAATAAAGGGAAGCCCTTTTTTTATTATTTCATGAATTTCATGAAATAATTAGAAAACAAATGACGTAGGCTTCGCCCCATTTTTGTGTCCAGCCAGGTACAACTAGGCAGCTGGGGATTGGAATCCGCAGCACAGGTTGGCCTGAGCTTTCTGGCCCCACTGCTGAGAATTGCAGTCTGCAGCCGCCTCAGAAAATGGCATTTTCATAGAAGCGCCATCTTCTGGCGCTGTATCCAACTCTTCCAGCACCTGCCTGCTATACCTGGCTACAGGGCCGGCTCCAGGTTTTTGTGGGCCCCGGGCGGAAGAGTCCCAGTGGGCCCCATCCACACGCAGACACACATACGTACACATACATATACATATTTAACGACAAACTCACAAAAATACATATAGAACTGACACATCTATACAGTCATATACACTGACATACATAGATACACATCATACATGCATACAGACAAACACACACAGCTCTGCTGGATACATACAGACACAGCGCTGCTACATACATACACACATAGCTCTGCCACATACATACACACATAGCTCTGCTATATACATGCACACATAGCTCTGCTACATACATAGCTCTGCTATATACATAGCTCTGCTATATACATGCACAGATAGCTCTGCTACATACATAGCTCTGCTATATACATACACACCTAGCTCTGCTATATACATACACACATAGCTCTGCTATATACATACACACATAGCTCTGCTACATACACACATAGCTCTGCTATATACATACACACCTAGCTCTGCTACATACACACATAGCTCTGCTATATACATACACACATAGCTCTGCTATATACATACACACCTAGCTCTGCTACATACATACACACATAGCTCTGCTATATACATACACATAGCTCTGCTATATACATACACACCTAGCTCTGCTATATACATACACACCTAGCTCTGCTATATACAAACACACATAGCTCTGCTATATACATACACACATAGCTCTGCTATATACATACACACACATAGCTCTGCTATATACATACACACCTAGCTCTGCTACATACAGACAGAGACAGACACGCGCGGCTCCGGGGGGGGGCATAAATCTGGGTTGGGGAGGGCACATACCGCGCAGGTCACGGTGGAGAGGGGGCCCACACAGCGCCGGAGGGACACGCTGTGCTGGGGGTCGCTGGCTGGCACTGCAACTCTCATCTGTGGGACTGAGCAGGATGCCGGTCTGTAGCTCCGCCCACAGATGAAGTTCAAACCAGGAAGTCTGCGCGCCTTAAAGAGACGGCGCCGCAGATTCCTGCCGAGGACTGCGGTCCCCGGAACTCGGCCCGGGGACCGCAGAACTAAGGAGAGTGGGCCCCGGCCAAGGTGCACCAGAGCTGACGAGGCCGAGTGGGCCCCCCCGGCTCTCCAGGGCCCCGGCATACAAAAATATGGCGAAGCCCACGTCCTTTTTTTGTAGTTTTTTGGCAAAACAAATAAAAAATGCTTCCTTGGATTTTCCATTGCCAGTGAAGGTAACACCAAGCAGTGGGGGTTAGCAGCCAGTAGCTGCTTGGATTACCCTTAGCTAGCAATACAAAAAATGCAGCGGGAGCCCATATATATTTTTTTTAATTATTTATTTAAATAACTAAAAATAAAATGGGCTTCCCTGTATTTTGATTGCTGGACATCACAGTGCTGTAAAAATAAATCTTTAAAAAAATGACGTAGCGCTCCGCGGTATTTTTGATTCTCAGCGCAGATAAAGCAGACAGCTATGGGTTGCCACCCCCATCTGCCTGCCGTTACCTTGGTTGGCAATCAAAATACAGGGAAGCCCATTAATGTTTTCTATTTAAAAAATAGTTAAAAAAAAAAATGACGTTGGGTCCCCCCATTTTTGATAGCCAGCTAGGGTAAAGCAGACGGCTGTAGCCTGAAAACCACAGCTGGCAGCTTTACCGTGGTTGGGGATCCAATGTGGAGGTCCCCTCAGGCTCTTTTTTATAATTATTTTATAAATATTAATAATTACACAATAAAAGTAGGGTCCCCCCCAAATTGGATCACCAGCCAAGGTAAAGCGGACAGCTGTGGTCTGGTATTCTCAGGGTGGGAAGGTCCATAGTTATTGGGCCTTCACAGCCTAAAAATAGCAGGCCGCAGGCACCCCAGACGTGGCGCATCCACTAGGTGCGCCAATCCTGGCGCTTCACCCCAGCTCATCCCGTGCCCTGGTGCAGTGGCAAACGGGGTAATAAATCGGGTTGATACTAGCTGTAAAGTCATCTGAGATCAAGCCCAGCAGTTTGTGATGTCATGGCGTCTATTAGATACCCAACATCATAAACTGTCAGTACTAACAAAAAAAAAAAAAAATCGACAAAAGAAATTTATTTGAAAAAACAGTCCCCAAAACATTTCCTCTTTCACCAATATAAATCTCACAGTCAGTAAGTCACAACGGATAGTAATGCAAAATCACTCTTTATTGGTCCGTATTAAGAAAAAAAATAGAGGGGTCCCACGACGACTCTGGACCATCTAGAATATGGGGGGGGAGACACTCAGGGAACGTATCCCCCATTTTCTAGGAGTGCGGACCCTTCATGTGAGGAGTGTGGGTGCAATGAATCTGCACTCACTCTTCTCGGGTCCACAGCAGCAGAGTCCATGTCGTAATGGTTGCTACCAAAGCTACAATGCCCTGCTCATGAGGTAAGGGCATGCCTAATCAGGAGAACTACTGTAGAGGAAGCTCTGCTCACTGGTATATAGGTGCTCAGAGGTAATAATAGATAAAATAAGTGAGTAACCTCGGCACTCTAAATCTCACAGTCAGTAAGTCACAACGGATAGTAATGCAAAATCACTCTTTATTGGTCCGTATTAAGAAAAAAAATTTTTTCATAAGCATATATGTTTTTGTCCAAAACAAGTTACAAATGACGTTTCGGCCTGAGCCTTCGTCAGATTGGACTTATCTGCATGTAATCATGAAAAATGACAATAATCAGTATCACATAAGAGTGAGAGAACAATAACATAAACTCGAACAATGTAGAGGTACAATTGGGATGCAGCAAAAAAATTGCAACACAGCAAGAAATGAAACACATGATACAAATGTCATAATACAGTACAAGGACAATATAGTAATGACAAATATGGGGTCAGAGTAGGCTTAGACAGCTCTGGTACGAAAGAGATGTCAATCATAAAGTAACATGTGCAGTAGGTGTAGAGCTACACTATGCATGGCAGAGCTAATGGGTAGACCGACCATAGAAAAAGAACGGAGAAAAAGTGGAGAAAAAGTGGAGAAAAAATGGATAAAAAGTGGAGAAAAAATGGAGAAAAAGTGGAGAAAAAATAGAGAAAAAAATGGAGAAAAAGTGGAGAAAAAGTGGAGAAAAAATGGAGAAAAAGTGGAGAAAAAGTGGAGAAAAAGTGGAGAAAAAGTGGAGAAAAAATGGAGAAAAAGTGGAGAAAAAAATGGAGAAAAAGTGGAGAAAAAGTGGAGAAAAAATGGAGAAAAAAGTGGAGAAAAAGTGGAGAAAAAGTGGAGAAAAAATGGAGAAAAGGTGGAGAAAAAGTGGAGAAAAAGTGGAGAAAAAAGTAGAAAAAGTGGAGAAAAAGTGGAGAAAAAAATGGATAAAAAGTGGAGAAGTGGAGAAAAAGTGGAGAAAAAAATGTAGAAAAAGTGGAGAAAAAGTGGAGAAAAAATGTAGAAAAAGTGGAGAAAAAAATGGATAAAAAGTGGAGAAGTGGAGAAAAAGTGGAGAAAAAGTGGAGAAAAAGTGGAGAAAAAGTGGAGAAAAAATGGAGAAAAAAATGGAGAAAAAGTGGAGAAAAAGTGGAGAAAAAGTGGAGAAAAAGTGGAGAAAAAGTGGAGAAAAAATGGATAAAAAATGGAGAAAAAGTGGAGAAAAAGTGGAGAAAAAGTGGAGAAAAAGTGGAGAAAAAGTGGAGAAGAAAAGTAGAAAAAGTGGAGAAAAAGTGGAGAAAAAATGTAGAAAAAGTGGAGAAAAAGTGGAGAAAAAATGTAGAAAAAGTGGAGAAAAAAATGGATAAAAAGTGGAGAAAAAGTGGAGAAAAAATGGAGAAAAAGTGGAGAAGTGGAGAAAAAGTGGAGAAAAAGTGGAGAAAAAGTGGAGAAAAAATGGAGAAAAAAATGGAGAAAAAGTGGAGAAAAAGTGGAGAAAAAGTGGAGAAAAAGTGGAGAAAAAGTGGAGAAAAAATAGAGAAAAAAATGGAGAAAAAGTGGAGAAAAAATGGAGAAAAAAATGGAGAAAAAGTAGAGAAAAAGTGGAGAAAAAAATGGAGAAAAAGTGGAGAAAAAGTGGAGAAAAAGTGGAGAAAAAGTGGAGAAAAAATGGAGAAAAAAATGGAGAAAAAGTGGAGAAAAAGTGGAGAAAAAGTGGAGAAAAAGTGGAGAAAAAATGGATAAAAAATGGAGAAAAAGTGGAGAAAAAGTGGAGAAAAAATGGAGAAAAAGTGGAGAAAAAGTGGAGAAAAAGTGGAGAAGAAAAGTAGAAAAAGTGGAGAAAAAGTGGAGAAAAAAATGGAGAAAAAGTGGAGAAAAAGTGGAGAAAAAAATGGAGCGGCCATGGAGGACAGTGACAGCGCTGAGGTCGGGATGGCGGGACTTCATCACCGCAGGTAAGCCGAGCGGGGCCATGTGTGCAGAGCGTGTGTGTGTGTTTGTGTGTGTGTGTGTACGTGTGTACATGCCGCGGGCAGGAGGGGGCGGAGTGAGCTGAGCGGGGAAGTGTGGGCTTCCTGCACGTAACTAGGATAAACATCGGGTTACTAATCAAAGCGCTTTGCTTGGATACCCGATGTTTATCTTGGTTACCAGCTTCTGGCAGGCTGCCAGCGATGGCTCCTGCACACTGTAGCTGTAAAAAGCCCTGCTTTTTGCTGCTAGAACCGTTCTCGAACGTATCTAGAACTATCGAGCTTTAGCAAAAAGCTCGAGTTCTAGTTCGATCTCGAACAGCCCCCAAAATCACTCGAGCCGCGAACTGGAGAACCTCGAACCGCGAACCGCGCTCAACTCTAGTCCTGATGTGATCTGGGGATCTTTATCTTCTCCGTTTTCAGTATAAATGGACAGGTTTTACATTTTTTTTTTTGGTTACAGGGAAATGTTCCTGTTGTTGGAGGGACAGGGAGCTTCTGAAAATGATGCTTCTTAAGGCCCAGTCACACACAACGACTTACCAGCGATCCCGAAAATGATGCGACCTGATAGGGATTGCAGGTAAGTCGCTGGGAGGTCGCTGGTGAGATGTCACACAGTCAGATCTTACCAACGATGCAGGAATGATACAAGTCGCAGTAACGACCTGTATAACGATCTTAGCATTCTTTGTGACCCTGTCACACAGTGTCAAACACAGCGATGTGTCCTGCCCAGCAGGACATCGCCTTTGAAGAAAATGGCCTGGACCATTCTGCAACGACTAGAGATCTTATAGCATAGGCCTGATCGCTGGTAAGTGTCACACATAACGAGATCGCTAACGGGATCGCTACTGCGTCACAGAAACCGTGACTCCGCAGCGATCTCGTTATGTGTGATGGTACCTTTAGATTCAGCATCTTTTTGTATTAATGGTTGTAGTTTCCATGCAGCTCCTCTTAACACCTCCAGATTTGCATGTTAGGTGATCACAAGAGGGACCCGGTTGTTTTCTTCTTTAGCTTTATAATGTAGGAGATGGTTTCTTGATCTTCAGGTGGCTCTTGTAATCTGGTTTTTAATTGTTCATGGGTGGTAGCCTTGAATCAAAAAGGTCTTTCTGAGGCCCTCAAGGTGATTGTCTCTATCTGTAGTGTTGGAACATAATGAATTCTGCTTCACATAACTTGTCTTATTTACTGCTCCATTCTATGTCCTGTTGTGTATAAATATGTGACTCTTCAGATTTTGTGTTATACCATGCCTGATGAAGAGACTTGAGTAGTCTGGAAAGCTTGCAATTATTACCATCTTTTCAGTTAGCCATTAAAAGGTATCAACCACTGAGGACTCTCAGTTCTTTTAAACAATTTTCTTATCTCTACTGGCTAACACGGTACAAAGATATTTTTTAAATGTAATAAAATATCTGGCATACATAAAATCACTTTACAAAATTTTGCAACTTTAGACTAAATTTTCTTTCTTTCGATCTATTGATATGAGCAACAATTTTAAAACGGACACATTTATGATAAGTTCACATGGAAAGATCCAAACAGTTTTTCAAGAAGATTCAACTTTGGGGGAATGCACCATTTTTGGCGTAATTTTGAAAACATTCAAAAAGTGTTTGCATAAGATATCTTTTAGACATGCCAACCCAACAAATGTTTTGATAGGAAGATGCTTCAGGATCTGTCAACGTCTTTTGTCCTAAAGCTTCACTTTTTGTGTCTTTTGGGGTTTTCTGAGCCTTTTTTATGAAGTCTTTGACCATTGGCATTTTATTTCACTTGTATAAATAAGTGAATGACCTCCAAGCTGGAAAACTCCTGAAGAACAGTAAGGTCATGTCTGTTACCTGCTTGGGATCTGTGGAAACTTGAAGTGGTTAAAAGAAACTAAAAATACTGTACATGGCTATATTCACATGACGTCTTTTTTAGGTGCATTCCACCTGAAAAATCTACTAAAAACCGTTTTAAGAAGGAATATACAGTGTGTCCACCCATATCCTATCAACCGCCATTAACTTGAGAACGGCAGCAGCTATAGGCATAGAAGTGGTGTCTAGGTACAGTAAAGTAGCCATGCGCTACACTATGAAACCACCTATTGCGCCACCTGGTGTAAAACAATGGAGTTAGCATTTTTATCTCGAAAACGGAACGAGATAGAGAAAAAAAGTGAATTACAAAGTTGTAGGGCATCATCAATTCAATACGAATCAACACCTTGCATACAGAAATGCTATGATATGAAACCCATGACCGCCCCAAAACATTGAATGCTGGTCACACATATGGCGCTCATTTAACTTTGATGCTCAAAGTGGCCACCATCAGATGCAATGCACATCTGGACTCTGGACAGCATACTGTATCTTGCTGCACGTTGTGCAATATGGTAGGTGACACGTTTGCACAAGCATCTGTAATACGTCGTCGTAGGTCCTGCAATGTTGGTGGAGGGGTCGCATACACCTGCTGTTTGATGTGACCTCACAGAAAGAAGTCCACGCAGCCATCATACCCAATGGCTTGTAGGAAGGTCTCCATGAGGTGTTGCTTCACGTCCGCAGCCTTGTGAGATTTACACGTTGTAATCATAGCATTTCTGTATGCAAGGTGTTGATTCGTATTGAATTGATGATGCCCTACAATCTTGTAATTCACTTTTTTTCTCTATCTCGTTCCGTTTTTGAGATAAAATGCTAACTCCGTTGTTTTCCACCAGGTGGCGCTATAGGTGGCTTCATTGCGTAGCGCATGGCTACTTTACTATACCTATCAAAAAGACTGCTGGAACACCATTGCAAATGTGAACAGGGTGCTAGCTAAAAAAATACACAATCTATATAAAGTGAAAGCTGCACACCAGATTCAGAGAAATATGAACAAGCATAACTGCTTTATAATACATAAGGAATGAAAAATACAATTAGCCATATAAAATTTTGCTGAGGACTATTTGAATTTTATTCAATTTCCTATATAGCCAGGTCCCTTGCTTCCCATACACAGCAGGTTTCAACCACACATAGAGGTAAGATTTGGTTAGAGACCCATACACACAAGCAGGTTTTAACCGCATATAGAGGTAACATTTGGTTAGGGACCCATAAATAAGAGATTACCATGAAGTGGTTATGGGGCAGTAATGAATTGATCAATGCATTAGCTAAATATCTGGGGGTTTTTTTTTCAAATAATCCTCAGCAGTTATGCAATGTCACATTTCAATCTTTTCAATTTTACATATGGCTAATTGTATTTTTCATTACTTATGTATTATAAAGCAGTTATGCTTGTTCATATTTCTCTGAATCTGGTGTGCAGCTTTCACTTTATATAGACTTTACTATACCTAGACACCACTTCTATGCCTATAGCTGCCGCCGTTCTCAAGTTAATGGCAGTGGACAGGGTATGGGTGGACACCCTGTATGCATTTCTCTGTAACAACGACTTGCTGTTCATATGTTCAGGCTTTTGAATGTCCACCATACTGAAAAAAAATGAATTTTATTTTTAACAGCAGCCAGACCAAGGAAAAAAGATGTTTTAGTCCTAGTTCAGTTGGAACCTGGTGCCGGTGGGAAGCTGCCTGAATACGGAGCTCTGGGTGCACGCGGAATCCACCGCTAGTCGTGACAGGTCCATTCTACTGACATAGTCTGCTCTGAAGACGCACTGTATTTACATCACAAGCTCAAAAAACACCTGCAAGATGACTGGACATTTTTTGGAGCATTTCCTCATCATTTTTCTTTAAAAAATCACTACCGGCTTTCTGAATATTTAATGGAGTGAAACAACAACTTGAAAACGACAATATAAAAGACTCATGTGAAAACCCTCCCAAAAAAATACTGGAAGCCAAATTCATTGGTACACCACTCAGGAAAAAAATGACACATAATATCCTTCAATAAAAAAGCATTAATTCTTGAAGCGTCTTCTGCATTAAAAATCTCATCAGATTTGACTGATATCAAAAGACTTTGTGTATACATTTTCTGCTCCAACAACTCAAATTCCATGTGCACATAGCCCAAAAAAATCAATTCAAATGCTGTGGACAAACAAGCACAATAGGGTCTTATCAAAACATAAGGGTGGTACTATGCTAGTAAGGTGCTCACCTTGTATGGTTGTGTTACTCACAAGCAATAGTACGAGTGTTAACAGCTGTTGCAAAGTCCACAATCAAAATTAGAGAACAACACACTATTTCGTAAATGTTAAGGTCATTGTGTCGTCCTATCTGATTATATCCTAACATGAGTAAACTAGCAGTATTTTAAGCTTATTTTGTAAGTTATATTTTTTCAAAAGCACAACACATAATAAATATGTAAATGAGATAAATGTAAAATAACATTGATCAAAATTAGAGAACATTTTCAAATACCTGCAAGTTATTGATGTTAATCCAGCACCTGATGATAATTTCTTTAATTATCTGACAAACCCTATGTAACTGGCAGCCTAACTTTCCAGTTTGCACTGACTGCAAATGTGGTGTGCCATTCCAAAGTAACTGAAACCCTCCAGCAGCAGGTTGTCCAGATGAAGGCCAAAGGGGTGACCCTCTCAGCCATAGCAAGAGAAGTTTGTTGTTCCAAGTCCTTGATTTCGAGAATAAGGCATCTTTACAACATCAAACTGTTTCAAATCCCCCAAGAAGGCTGGTTGCCCTCGAAAGACAAATGCAAGAGAGGACAGGATAATGCGGAGAATCTCTATGAGTAATCATTTCAGTTGGAATTGCTCGGCAGTTCAGCACTGAACAGGGTAAAGATCTGTCTCGTCATACAGTGTCACAACATTTAAGAGCATTTGGACTGAATGTCCACTCTGCACTGACCAAATCTCTCATTAGCAGAAAGAATCAAAAGGCTAGACCCTCTGGCAATACCCCCTGGAAGATACGTAAAGGAGGGCCTCAGAATTTTTTCCCCCCATTTTTAAGGTGCTTGCGATTGTGCAACAGGGCGGGAAGGCATCTGTGCCTGCGTCCTGGACAGAGGATTTGAAAGCACTTAGTACAGGGTAAAAGGCAGTGGTGTTAGCCGCAGACACTGATTGTGGACCCCGGTATTCAGCCCACCTAGTCAGGTGCTTTGATGACATGTGCCTGAGCATGCTGGTGGTGGTCAGGCTGGTAGTGGTCAGGCCCCTGCTGATCTTGGTTCAGCACAGGTAGAAAATGATCACTCTTTTATAGTCTGCGCTTTCTTGAAATAAGTGCCAGACTGGGGGAACACCTAACCCTTGCCCTGGAAACTTGCCACATGTGGCAAGCCTTCTCCCTTTTCCATCCTGCTGCCTCTTCCTCCTGTTGCAGTGCTGCGGATCCCTTCCACTCTGCGCCGCTGTCCTTGTTCTGCATGGCACATTCCCAGGTTGGGTCAGTGACTTCATCGTCCACCAACTCATCTTTCACTTCCATGCTCAGGTCCTGACTTCTTGACTCAACAACACCATTTGTTGGCAACTGTGTCTCATCATCATCTACCTCTTGAGACACTAATTATCATTTCCTACTGTCGCCATCTTCTGATCGTGGCTGGTCAAATATTTGGGCATCACTATACACAATCTCCTCATGTACGTTCAGAACATACTTATTTGGAGTACAGAGGATGGCAGTGATGGGTCAGCTCAGCCTGTATGTTTAAAAACACTAGGAATAAGCTGCTACAAGAGATAAGAACAACATTCATAGGAGGAGACATGAGCTGACCCCATCACTGCCATCCAAATGAGTATGTTCTGATATCAATGCAGCTGAAGGTAGGGAAATGGAAAATAGACTGGGAAAAATCAGGGGTTTGAAGCCACTTACATGCAATTTATTTACAAGGGTGAAGACATATCCCCAAATAAAGTAATTAGGAAAAATATTTTATGAAAAAAATAAAGTTTAGTTACTTTAATAAAAGGTCAACATTTTTATTGGAGTGATATATATATATATACAGTACAGACTAAAAGTTTGGACACACCTTCTGATCAGTCTTCATGGTAAAATAGCTGCTAGGAAACCACTGCTAAGGACAGGCAACAAGCAGAAGAGACTTGTTTGGGCTAAAGAACACAAGGAATGGACATTAGACCAGTGGAAATCTGTGCTTTGGTCTGATGAGTCCAAATTTGAGATCTTTGGAACCAACCACCGTGTCTTTGAAGAAAAGGTGAACAGATGGACTCTACATGGCTGGCTCCGTCCGTGAAGCATGGAGGAGGAGGGGTGATAGTCTGGGGATGCTTTGCTGGTGACACTGTTGGGGATTTATTCAAAATTGAAGGCATACAGAACGAGCATGGCATCTTCCAGCGGCGTGCTATTCCATCCTGTTTGCGTTTAGTTGGACCATCATTTATTTTTCAGCAGGACAATGATCCCAAACACACCTCCAGGCTGTGTAAGGGCTATTTGACTAAGAAGGAGAGTGATGGGGTGCTATGTCAGATGACCTGGTCTCCACAGTCACCAAACCTGAACCCAATCGAGATGGTTTGGGGGTGAGCTGGACCGCAGAGTGAAGGCAAAAGAGCCAACAAGTGCTAAGCATCTCTGGGAACTCCTTCAAGACTGTTGGAAAACAATTTCCGGTGACTACCTCTTGAAGCTCATCAAGAGAATGCCAAGAGTGTGCAAAGCAGTAATGAAAGCAAAAGGTGGCTACTTTGAAGAACCTAGAATATAAGACATATTTTCAGTTGTTTCACACTTTTTTAAGTATTTCATTCTCCATGTTTTAATTCATAGTTGTGATGCCTTCGATGTGAATCTACAATTTTCAGAGTCCTGAAAATAAAGAAAACTATTTGAATGAGAAGGTGTGTCCAAACGTTTGGTCTGTACTGTATATATATATATATATATATATATATATATATATGTATATATATATACATATATATGTCGCGGGCGGGGAGGAGGGTGTCAGCACACTACGCTCACCCCTTCTGCTCGGGTCCGGCGGCTGCTGCTCAGTGGTGGCTCGAGCCGTGGGCCGGATCCCGGGGGTTCTCGAGCGGCACTCCTCGCCCGTGAGTGAAAGGGGGTTTGTTGGGTGTGGGAAGTGTTTATTGTCCGTGACGCCACCCACGGTTGTGGTGATTTCACCACCGCTGCTCAGTATGGGGCTCCCGGGGATGGTGATGCGGAGCAGCTAGGTGTTGTGTTGCCCCTCCGTGGGTAGGGGTTGGTGATCCCGGGGCCCGGTGATGGTTTGGGAGATGCAGGGCCTGGTGGGCGCAGGGACGCGGGGGCAGCGCTGTGCCTTGCGGCACTGTGGTACTCACTCAGCCTGAGACGTTGACACAGTTTTACGGTAAACCACACGGCTGGAAAGACGGTTCCCACGGACGGCTGCACTTGCTCTCCCAGTAGGTGACGGTGATGTCCCTTTTCCTTGCACCTTTGTTCTATGTTGGTAGCGATGGGTTCCCACCGGTAACCCGCTCCCCGGCTTCAAGCTGGACCGGAGGAGCTCTACTCTTTGCCCGCAGGCGCTGGCCCTGAGAAACTGGTGCCCTGGCGGTGGCGGTCTCTCTCTTACACTGGTTGGGCTGTTGCCTTCAATCGGGACTTGGTTGTTGGGGGATCTACGTCCCCTTCACTGACGGATTTGGCAAATTATGGCGACTCCTAGCCTTGCCGGGGTCCGAGAGGCCCCTGCCCTGGTGCTGACTGTCCTTCGGAACACTGCTCCAGACCGCCGGGCCACTACCCGTCCGCGGTCCTTCCAGGAACTTCCAAACGGTCCCCCTCCAGACAGTCACCGCCGTTGCTGACCTTGCTGACCTGTCCTGCACACAGCTGGACTACTTCAGGCTTTCTCTCTGTCACCACTCTTGCTTTCCTCCTTTACCACTTTACTTCCTTCTACTTTCACTTCCTTAACTCCTCTTAGTTGTTTACTCAAGCTCCCCCTGAGCTGAACTGCACTCAAGCCCTGCCTGGGCTAAACTTCACTCCTTCCACTTCCTCCTCCAAACTCTATCTGCCTGGTTCTTCCCGCCTCCAGAGCTGTGAACTCCTCGGTGGGCGGAGCCAACCGCCTGGCCCACCCCCTGGTGTGAATCATCAGCCTCTGGAGGAAGGCAACAAGGATTTTTGGTTAGCTTTGGTGTTCCTAACTGGGATGTAGGGTGTGGTGGTGTGTGACCTGTGTCCCCTGGCTTGCCCAGGGCGACACATTCCCCCTTAGCAAAATGCAGACCGTCCGCGGGCTGCCGTCCAACACCGGTTTTATTTTTCTGTAAAAGATAACATGGTAAAATAATAACATATGTACATTTTTAAGAAATCTTCCCTTAACGGGAGGCACATTTCTTAAACGTTGCATAACGGTTTACGGTTACGGTTTCCGCTCTCTCCCACCCAAGCAACCTGGCCCTGATGCTGCCCCTAAAGCCCAGGCAGCACCCCTTGACCCACAGTCCAGCACACGGTACCCGAGCGGGATCTGTCCTTCCCTCCAGAGGGTAGCCACCGGTTCCTTTGGTGGCTGGGCCCCAGCCTGCTCTGCGGAGGGCCCTCCCTCCAACCTGCCTCTCCGGAGGCGGCATTGCGGAAAACGGTAACGGTAAACAACATATTTACAAGCCACTAACGTTTGTGGTTGCCCTGCAAGTTCACGGGCTTGTACATGGATAGTCCTCCATGCAAAACTTTTAAACGGTCCCCACGGGGACAACGGTGCCGGCTCCGGCCGGTTGCAAATCACACAATCAGGTAAAGTACTCGGTATCATCATTTTTTTTTTTATCATCTTCTGCAACTTTTCAAACTTTTGAACAACAAAATGGTGGTCCCAACGGGGACGGTGCAACGGGCCTCCGCTGCCCTACTCCAGACTTTCAGGCTCAGGCGCTCCTTCCAAGGGAGGGGGCGCGGCGCTCACTCGGGACTCTTGGCTGCTCCTTAACTTAGTGTCCAGCGCGAATCACCCCCGCTCCCCACAGTGCTGAGTGTATTGCACGATGTCTCCCGGCATTAGGTTGCGGCCGGGATGCTCCTCAGGCAGGTGGGCATTCACATCCCGCCGGGCTACAAACACTTCGGCCTCCAGGCCCGGCTCGTAGATGAACCCGTAGCCCCGGCGGACATCAAACCGCCTCACCTGCCCCTCGTACAACGGACCCCGGACACGGAACGTGGCCTGTCGGAGATTCTCTTTTTCTTTGATAGCCCGGGCCACCAGCTCGGCCTTCTTTCGTTCCCTCTCTCGGCGATCTCCAGGCCCAGCGGTACCGGCTCCCTATCCCAATACGGCGCTGCTGCCAGCGCCGGCGCACGGGTCGGGCCCCGTGGGACATCCTGGACGTTGCCCACTGTCAGGAATCTGGGCGGCATGTCCCGCGGTGTCTTGGCCTTGGGCGCTGCCTTGCAGCAACAACCCGGCGCTACCTCAGCCGAGGTGTGGGGGATGGGCATAGGGGCTTTCCGCTGCTGGGCCTTCGGCTCGGAGCGGGTCATCGGCTCCGGCTCGGGGGATTTTTCAGGGGATGCCTCCGGTTCAACCTTCGGAATCTTCCACGGTAACACCTCCGGTTTACTGCGGGCTCCGGCTACAGGTCGGTCCGCCTGGGCGGGGATGCCGGGTATTGCTACCGGTTGCGGTGGTAGCAGGCCTAGTGGCGGGGTCACGGCCTCCGAGACGGGTGGCGAGGGAGGCAACGGGGGGAGAGGGCTTGGACCGGGCCCCGCAGCCGCAATGACCGGCCCTTCCAGGGCATCGGGACGTGGGTCACTCACCCTCCCTTTCTCCGCTTCCTCCTCGCGTCTCCGCACGGTGGCTATGACGTCCGCCATGTCGGTCTCCCACTCCTCCATGAGGAGCTGCATCCTGACCTGCAGCCTTTGGTAGAGCTGCGCGGTTCGGATTTCCACCCACGCCGCGGTTCCAGGCGCGGGGGCTACGGTGTCGCGGGACGGCATCCACATGATGGCTTCTTCTTCCAGGAACGGTATGTCTGCAGAGTCCTGGCGTCCCTGCTTTTATAGCTGCAGCTACATGCGTCCAGCCGCCATCGCGTCCCCCTTAGCTCTTTCCGGCCCCTCCTCTCTCGGGGCGGGGTTTTGGCCTTCGCGCCTCTACTACTCGAGAAGACGCTCGAGCGGGAACTTTTCGCGCCAAAGATGGCGGCTTCTGAAATTTTTCTGCCGGATACCTCCGGCGGTAACAAGGCGCACCTCTACCAGACGGCAGAGCGGTAAGATCCTGTTCGTGACGCCAAGTTGTCGCGGGCGGGGAGGAGGGTGTCAGCACACTACGCTCACCTCTTCTGCTCGGGTCCGGCGGCTGCTGCTCAGTGGTGGCTCGAGCCGTGGGCCGGATCCCGGGGGTTCTCGAGCGGCACTCCTCGCCCGTGAGTGAAAGGGGGTTTGTTGGGTGTGGGAAGTGTTTATTGTCCGTGACGCCACCCACGGTTGTGGTGATTTCACCACCGCTGCTCAGTATGGGGCTCCCGGGGATGGTGATGCGGAGCAGCTAGGTGTTGTGTTGCCCCTCCGTGGGTAGGGGTTGGTGATCCCGGGGCCCGGTGATGGTTTGGGAGATGCAGGGCCTGGTGGGCGCAGGGACGCGGGGGCAGCGCTGTGCCTTGCGGCACTGTGGTACTCACTCAGCCTGAGACGTTGACACAGTTTTACGGTAAACCACACGGCTGGAAAGACGGTTCCCACGGACGGCTGCACTTGCTCTCCCAGTAGGTGACGGTGATGTCCCTTTTCCTTGCACCTTTGTTCTATGTTGGTAGCGATGGGTTCCCACCGGTAACCCGCTCCCCGGCTTCAAGCTGGACCGGAGGAGCTCTACTCTTTGCCCGCAGGCGCTGGCCCTGAGAAACTGGTGCCCTGGCGGTGGCGGTGTCTCTCTTACACTGGTTGGGCTGTTGCCTTCAATCGGGACTTGGTTGTTGGGGGATCTACGTCCCCTTCACTGACGGATTTGGCAAATTATGGCGACTCCTAGCCTTGCCGGGGTCCGAGAGGCCCCTGCCCTGGTGCTGACTGTCCTTCGGAACACTGCTCCAGACCGCCGGGCCACTACCCGTCCGCAGTCCTTCTAGGAACTTCCAAACGGTCCCCCTCCAGACAGTCACCGCCGTTGCTGACCTTGCTGACCTGTCCTGCACACAGCTGGACTACTTCAGGCTTTCTCTCTGTCACCACTCTTGCTTTCCTCCTTTACCACTTTACTTCCTTCTACTTTCACTTCCTTAACTCCTCTTAGTTGTTTACTCAAGCTCCCCCTGAGCTGAACTGCACTCAAGCCCTGCCTGGGCTAAACTTCACTCCTTCCACTTTCTCCTCCAAACTCTATCTGCCTGGTTCTTCCCGCCTCCAGAGC
This sequence comes from Anomaloglossus baeobatrachus, assembly GCF_048569485.1. Classification (NCBI taxonomy): domain Eukaryota; kingdom Metazoa; phylum Chordata; class Amphibia; order Anura; family Aromobatidae; genus Anomaloglossus; species Anomaloglossus baeobatrachus. The sequence continues at coordinate 635,990,473 of NC_134355.1, forward strand.
TGTGAACTCCTTGGTGGGCGGAGCCAACCGCCTGGCCCACCCCCTGGTGTGAATCATCAGCCTCTGGAGGAAGGCAACAAGGATTTTTGGTTAGCTTTGGTGTTCCTAACTGGGATGTAGGGTGTGGTGGTGTGTGACCTGTGTCCCCTGGCTTGCCCAGGGCGACACATATATATTTATTAATTTTCATAACACTCAGGCCAAGATATCGATGATATTTTGAATATATACTCTATTTTTAGATGTATCATACCAAGCACACAGCCATGTACTCGCCATATCATATATTTGACAGCTCCTCAATGTTCCTCCTCTCTGCTGAGATCCTCACTGTTCAGTACAAGCTGCAGCTGTCAGTCAGGATGGTTTGGCAGAGGCTGAATAATCTTGGACTATTTAGATCTCTCACTCTTTACCTGGACTGAGTGCTAGGCCAAGGCCAATTTCCATTTTTTGCAGTTTCATTTTTTCCTCCCCTATCTTTTTTAGTTTTCTTGGCCTGTTTTTTGAGAGACAACTTGTATTTTTGAATGACACCATTCATTTTACCACATAGTGTACCAGAAAACGAGGAAAAAAAATCCAACTGCAGTGAACTTGTGAAGAAAATGTAATTCTGATATTGTTTTTTGGGAATTGTTTTTCTGACGGATATTGTGTGGTATAAATGACCCTGCAATATGATTCTCCTCACCAGTATGGTTATGGAAATTCTAAACTTCAGCTTTTTTTTAAATTATTTTAGTGGTGAAAAATAATCGGAAATTTGGAAAACAAAATAATATTGGATTGTGCAATCATTTTCTGAGATATGTAGTATTTTCATTTTTTCAGTTCATAGAGCTTTTCAAGGTTAGACAACATTTTTATTGCTATTTGGATAAATATGACATTTTGATTGCTTCTTATAGCATTTCTCTGCAGTGTTGCGGTCACGGGGTATGAAATGACAAAACCGGGGCTCCTAGGCTGGTCCTCAGACTTGAGACCCTGCGCTGTCCCTTATCTCAGAGGTAGGCTTCATGGTAGCCAATTCTGAGCCCCCTGCATGATCCTAACTCTTGTCCGGTCCGAGCCCTGATCTTATTCCCCCTTTCCACCACCATTAGGGAGAGCAGGAAACACAGTAACAAAACCCCACAGAAACAAAACGGACAACGGAGAATGAAAACCCATATACACTGCACTCAAACACAAAGGATAGGCTACACGTGTACAGGGGGGAATAAAGAAAAAGGAAGTGAACGCACAACAGGGAAACTTCCATGCCACTCAAAAGCGCAACTACAGATCACCATGAAATGAATCACCACCAAGACCGGAATTGCTGGAGCTATGCTGAAGCTATTATCGTCGCTGAGTAGTAAGACCCAGGATCTAATATATAGAAAGGAGCCGACTGTGATTGGTAATTAGCAACCTGAGCTCCTAGCAGAGTTCTCCAGGTCAGCAGGAATTAACTCCTGCAGGATAGAGGAACTGAGCACATGAAACAGCCAATGCCCAGCTCTGGCTGAACAACTAGAAGACATCAGGTTGCCAGTCGGGCTCTGCAGTGTGAAAAAAGCCTGATGCCGCTGTGACCCTTAATGAGTCTGAACCTGAACACTGCATGACAATTGCAGAGACCAAATAAGCACTTTGGGCACTTGGAATTTTTCTGTTTACGTGTTTACTGATTAAGTTAATTATTTTTCTATTTGGATAGATCAGACTTTTATGGACCCGACGATAACATATATGTGTCACAGCCATTATCCACCGGATATAGGGTAGGATCAGCCTTTGAGACTGCCCTATACACTCACTGCTCACTTGCGCCTGTCATATATGGTGGATGTCAATAAAGGGTTAATTATTACAGTTTGAATTGTGAAATCTGGTGACACATCCGCTTTATGGTAATTATCGGGGTACAAATCTTTTTTTATCATTTATTATCAAATTCAGCATTACAATTGTAAAACTTTATCATTGTACAGCAGTTTTTCTCGTGGAATGGCAACACTAGCATTACAAATCCTTTCTCTTGCAGTTTCTATCGTGTGTAATTTTAGGCTTTGATGAATTTTATGCCTTTTCAGCTGCTATCTCTATATTCTCTTTTATCTTCTTGATTGCTTCTTTGTTTGGTTTTGTTCTGGAGAAACTTGGCTGAGGCTGATGCCGCTATTGACCGCCAAGAACTTGATGTTGAAACATCCTTTTTTTTTCCGTCCTCAGAGTAAGCACTTTGTAAATTTTTTTGCCTTATACAAAATAATGCATTAGATTAACTAGTTGGAATAACTATGCTAGGTCCAGGTCACACTTGGCAGTGGAAAGTCGCATCAGCAGAAAGTCACTGCCGCAGCCAAAAGCCAGTCTGTAGAACCATTTATTGGTACATTCGGTTCTGGACACAATTATTCTTGGCCCATTTGAAACTGCCAAAAATAGTAATTGCAGCAGCAATCACTAATCACAAATCTGCCGGTAACTTGCAGGTGCCATTTGTATTGTTCTATACTAGAAATAAGCAAATTTTTGGAAATTTACATTTGAGGAGAAAGTGAGATTCGATTAAGATCATATAAATTTGTTGCACATCTTAAGCCCGCTTTATACGCTACAATATATCTTACAATGTGTCGACGGGGTCACGTCGTAAGTGACGCACATCCGGCATCGTAAGTCACATTGTAGCGTGTGACAGGTACGTGCGATTGAACGTTAAAACGTTCATCGCATACACGTCGTTGAATCCTGACGAATTGCACGTCGGGTTGTTCAATGTTCCCGGGGCAGCACACATCGCAGTGTGTAACACCCCGGGAACATCGAACAGATCTTACCTGCCTCCCGCGGCTCCAGCCGGCAATGTGGAAGGAAAGAGGTGGGCAGGATGTTTACGTCCCGCTCATCTCCGCCCCTCCGCTTCTATTGGCCGGCTGCCACGTGACGTCGATGTGACGCTGAACATCCCTCCCACTCCAGGAAGTGGACATTCGCCGCCCACATCGAGGTCATATGGACGGGTAAGTACGTGTGACGGGGGTTAATCGTTTGTGTGGCACGTTCAACAAATTGAACGTGCCATACATACGATGGGAGTGTTGCAAATCGCATACGATATCGTATGCAAAATTGCAACGTGTAAAGCAGGCGTTATGGGAAGGGGTTGAACAATAATAACCGCTCATACTCACTGGTACTTAGAACATCCCAATTTCTCTTGTGATAGTGCTGCTTCCCACCTGGTCCTGCAATCCGTGCCTCTTCAATTGGGTGGTGTACGGCCCCGTGCTCGACTGCAGCCGAGCCACTCGGATCCGGGCTCGTTTGTCGGTGGCTCGAGCGCCTCCGGACCGGGGGTCACTTCGCTCTGAAATGGGCTGGCGCTTTGATGGGGGGTTTAGGGTTACGGCCGAGGCCGGGGTTTGTTTGTTAGAGTTCGTGACGCCACCCACGGGTTGTGGTGAATGTGGACACCACCGCTGCTGTTCACTAGGCACCCGGGGTAGATGTTGCGCAGCAAAGGTGTTAACCCCTCTGTGGGCAGGGGTGATGGTCCAGGGGCCCGTTGGGGATGGTGTAGTGGTGCTTAGCGGTGCGGGGCGATGCACGGCCCGAGGGCACAGTGGTACTCACTATTAAAGATGCACAAGAGTCTCTGGTAAACCAAAAAGATGGTGGTCGGTGCCAGCAGCCGGCTGCGTCTGGTCCCCCACTCGGGTTGGTGGTCTCCGACTTTCTCCTGCACCTTCTGTGTAGCTGTGGACAACCCGTGCTTCAGCAACGGGAGTCCTGCTCCCCGGCGTTGTGTGTCGGGAGAGCCCGTTTGCCCGCAGACGCTGGCCCGTGGGATCTCTAAGCCTGAGCGGTAACGTTTATCCCCCTCGGTGGGCTGTTGTCTTCAGTCGGGACTTGAGTGGGAAAGGACCTAAAGTCCAGACCTCAATCAGTTAATTAACTTAGTCCGGTAGTTTTGGGACCAAGTTTCAGGGTCTGAGTACCCCCCTTTGTGCTCCGGTTTCCGGTCGGTTCCCCGGTTCGGTATCGGCGGGCCACTACCCTGCCCCGGTTCCTTACGGTTTTACCTGGCTGTCTTTCCGGCTCCTGCAGGCTAAGGCCACCTCCTAGCCAGAGGTGACTGGGCTCCAAGCCACACACCTGGTTGTTAGACTGGGGCAGACCTGGGCACAGGTCTGCCTCTGCACTTGACCTTCACTCCTCTCCACTTCACTGTCAAAACTCATCTAAAAAACGGGTTTTTCCTGCTTCAGGGCTGTGAACTCCTCAGTGGGCATGTCCAACCACCTGGGCACGCCCCCTGGTGTAAACATCAAACCCTGAGGGAGGTGACTAGGGTTTTAAGGCTGGCTGGAGTGGTTTCCCCTGGATACATCGAACCGTGGACGAAGAATGAGACTAAACCATGCCAGAGAACTGAGGGTGTATTGGACACTTCTACGTGTCCCACACAATAACACAAACTGAAATATAACACACACACACACAAAAACATTATTAAACTAATTTACATAATAGGTGCAGAAATTCTGCAACAGCAAAAACTCATCAAAAGCTCATAGTGGGAACGTAGCCTTAGGGGTACTTTGCACACTTCGACATCGCAGGTGCGATGTCGGTGGGGTCAAATCGAAAGTGACACCCCCTTTCCTATACAGCGCACCCCCTATGGCTGCTGACCCTGTCCCATAGAGATCCCCCTCCATGCACCCCCTTTCCTATACAGCGCGCCCCCTATGGCTGCTGACCCCGCCCCATAGAGATCCCCCTCCATGCACCCCCTTTCCTATATAGAGCGCCCCCTATGGCTGCTGCCCCCTGTCCCATAGAGATCCCCCTCCATGCACTCCCTTTCCTATATAGAGCGCCCCCAATGGCTGCTGCCCCCTGTCCCATAGAGATCCCCCTCCATGCACCCACTTTCCTAGACAGCGCGCCCCCTATGGCTGCTGCCCCTTGCTCCATAGAGATCCCCCTCCATGCACCCCCTTTCCTATACAGCACGCCCCCTATGGCTGCTGACCCTGTCCCATAAAGATCCCCCTCCATGCACCCCCTTTCCTATACAGCGCGCCCCCTATGGCTGCTGCCCCCTGCCCCATAGAGATCCCCCTCCATGCACCCCCTTTCCTATATAGAGTGCCCCCTATGGCTGCTGCCCCTGCCTCACACAGATTACACCCCATGCACCTCTTTTTCCCATAGAGAGCGCCCCCTATGGCTGCTGCCCCTGCCCCATAGAGATCCCCCTCCATGCACCCCCTTTCCTATATAGAGCGCCCCCTATGGCTGCTGCCCCTGCCCCATAGAGATCCCCCTCCATGCACCCCCTTTCCTATATAGAGCGCCCCCTATGGCTGCTGCCCCTGCCCCATAGAGATCCCCCTCCATGCACCCCCTTTCCTATATAGAGTGCCCCCTATGGCTGCTGCCCCTGCCTCACACAGATTACACCCCATGCACCTCTTTTTCCCATAGAGAGCGCCCCCTATGGCTGCTGCCCCTGCCCCATAGAGATCCCCCTCCATGCACCCCCTTTCCTATATAGAGCGCCCCCTATGGCTGCTGCCCCTGCCCCATAGAGACCCCCCTCCATGCACCCCCTTTCCTATATAGAGCGCCCCTATGGCTGCTGCCCCTGCCCCATAGAGATCCCCCTCCATGCACCCCCTTTCCTATATAGAGCGCCCCCTATGGCTGCTGCCCCTGCCCCATAGAGATCTCCCTCCATGCACTCCTTTTCCTATATAGAGCGCCCCCTATGGCTGCTGCCCCTGCCCCATAGAGATCCCCCTCCATGCACCCCCTTTCCTATATAGAGCGCCCCTATGGCTGCTGCCCCTGCCCCACACAGATTACACCCCATGCACCCCCTTTTCCCCATAGAGCGCGCCCCCTATGGCTGCTGCCCCTGCCCCATAGAGATCCCCCTCCATGCACCCCCTTTCCTATATAGAGCGCCCCCTATGTCTGCTGCCCCTGCCCCATAGAGATCCCCCTCCATGCACCCCCTTTCCTATATAGAGTGCCCCCTATGGCTGCTGCCCCTGCCCCATAGAGATCCCCCTCCATGCACCCCCTTTCCTATATAGAGCGCCCCCTATGGCTGCTGCCCCTGCCCCATAGAGATCCCCCTCCATACACCCCCTTTCCTATACAGCGGGCCCCCTATGACTGCTGCCCCCTGCCCCATAGAGATCCCCCTCCATGCACCCCCTTTCCTATATAGAGCGCCCCCTATGGCTGCTGCCCCTGCCCCACACAGATTACACCCCATGCACCTCTTTTTCCCATAGAGCGCCCCCTATGGCTGCCCCTGTCCCATGCAGAGTACACCCCACCGGCTGCTACCGCCGCTATCTTCGGCTCTACAGCGCCTACCTCCCGGCTCCGGTGACTTTTCTCCTCAGCTCCTCAGCGGCACTCAGTCTGTAGAGACGCCGGCAGCAGTGACTCATCGCGCTGCCCGTGACGTCACTAGTGAGCGCGCCAGGCCAGGGAGCTGATTGCAGCTCCTAACCCCGGAAGTGCCGGCGAGCAGGGAGCAGAGCAGGTATGGAGGATGATTTGTATTAGCGTTTAAGACGCTAATCCAAATTAAAAACGGGACCAACTAACTAACCCCCCCTCGCAAAGACTCCGGTTATGGTAATGAGTCTGGGGAGGGAAATTTAAAAAAAAAAAAAATAAATAATTTATTTATTTATTTATTTTTTACTCTCGCCCTTGGCGCCCCCCCCCCGCAACCTGCCGCCCCAAGCACCGGACCACGGGTGCCTAATGGTAAATACGGCCCTGCGTACGGGCCAAGACGAAGACAACAGGAGGGGACCCCAAATGCTCCAAGCCACGGGAACCCACCAACTACTACAGGGTGCATTGAAGTAAAACTCTCCAGTTCACTACACCGGCACTGGAACAAAGGGACTGGATTGGTAAAGACCAGCACAAACCGGGTGGCAGCAACTCCAAACCAGTGAGTAAAGCACAAGTTTAACCGCAGCCCCTGTGTCATCTGAGTTCTTCCTACATGTCTGCACCTATATACCACTACCACCATGATCCTCCCCTGGGGCCTAGCTCTACTTGCGGACAGCCATCACACTTAAGCTGCCCAATACCACCAGCCCCAGCAATGAGAGACTTTGCAGCGGCGGCTTTCCCTATATAGCCGCATATCGCAAGTGGCGTCACGAAAAACTCTTTATTTTTTTTTTCCTTTGTACAAATTCCCCTTTTAAGCAACCCCCAGGGTCACGGAATCGGGCATCGGCCACCCAGCGAACTATCCCAGTAATATACAGCCTGGGACCGAGTACTCCAAAGCCCTGGGGTGCGTCAATATCAAGGTGATATAGCTGAATTTCGCATAAGAATTTCTGATGGTTTCTCATCATTGCCGCTGCAGATACAGAAGTTTAGGGTCAATGTATATACAGTACATAGGTAGAAAAATTGTATCGCCACAAGGTCTTGTACTGGTCAGGTCTAGCCTTTTGTGTTTGCACCCTGTGGACAGATGATACCTGGGAGAAGTGTGGAGGGAAAATAATAATGTAGTATGTCGGGAAAGTGCAAAATAGTTCTGCACAAAACATCATCTCGTATAAGGCTGGTCTTGGTGCTGGGCCCAGTAGTTGTAATCTTTTTAATAATGACCTTGTGGATGGAATAAAAAGTAAAGTGTCAGTTTTTGCTGATGACACAAAACTTTGGAAGATACTTGAAAGCTTGATAGTAAAAGAGAGCTTGACAATGGGAAACCTAGGGAAAAAGATGGCAGATGAAATTGTTAATAAATGTAAAGTAATGCAGCTATACTGCAGCAATATTATGGCTTTTTATATATTACCTGGAATTCAACTGCAGATAACAGAAGGGTTTAATCCATTAGCAATATCCGCGGTACATTTATTGTGGATGTGCGCCATGGAATAAATGGCGCTATAATAATACAAAATAAAATAATTAAATACATTTTACTGCATGGGACGGGCTCAGGAGCTGAGGTTGCTCCATTCATTGTGGTGCCTGCTATGTTTCTGTAGCTTTTTAGAGAAAAGATACTTTAAAAAAGCCATCCATTGAATATGTATCTCAGATGACTAGGCCAAGACAGGTTCCAGGTGGCTTCTCCCCATCATGATGCCCAAGACTGACAGGTCTCTCCATATTTGTGTGTGTAGGGTTTTCTTGATTTGTGGGTAGAAAGATCTGATATGAGGGTTTTTAAGGTAGAGTTCCTGAGGGGGCAGCGATTCTGAAGCAGGTCCTTGTACTAAAATATCCCGCCCGCCTGTGTACCACCCCGCGGGCTCGGCTGCGACCGCCGAGCCGCTCGGATCCGTGCTCGTACTGCGGGTGGTGGCTCGAGCATCTCACGGACCCGGGGGTCACGTCGCTCTGCAAGGGAGTCGGCGCTACACGCGGGGATTTGGGTGTTTGATTTGGAATGACAGTTCGTGACGGCACCCACGGGTTGTGGTGATTATGGACACCACTGCTGCGGTGAAGGTGCGGGGATCCCGGGAGCGGTGTAATGGCACAGCCAGGCGCCGACCCCTCCGTGGGCAGGGGTTGCCGGTCCCGGGGCCCGGTATTAGAAGGCCGGGGTGCAGGGCGAAGTGTCGCGGTGCAGTGCGGTGCGGTGCCTGATGGCACTGGTGTACTCACTCTGACACAAGACACTGGAGTCGCTGGTAAAGCAAACGGAGTGATGAACGGGGCCCGCAGCCGGCTGCAGCTTCTTACAGATTAGGTTGGTGGTCTACACCTTTCTCCTGCACTTCTATGTAAATGTTCTGACTCCTGTGCCTAGGCACCGGTAGTCCGCTCCCCGACTGGTACTTGCCGGAGGAGCCCGTTTGCCCGCAGACGCTGATCCCCTGGGTTTCCATGCCCAGGCGGCGGCCGGTATGGTTGGGCTGTTGTCTTCCAAAGGGACCTGTATGGGGTAGGTCCTCAAGTCTAGCCCGCAATCAGCTGATTCGACTTGGCCCTGTTGGTTCAGGGCTTTATACTGGGTCTGAGTACCCCGCCTGGCGCTCCGGTATCCAGTTGGCTCCCCGGTTTGGTTCCGGTGGGCCACTACCCTGTCCCGGTCCCTTACGGTTTCACCGGTCATATTCCAGGTCTCCTGCAGGCGGCCACCACCGTCTGCCTCCTTGCCAATGGTGACTGGGCTCCAATCCAGCCACCGGAGTAGTCTTTGGCAGGCCTGAGCACAGGTCTGCTTCTGGACTCAACCTCCCTCCTTCACTGTCGAAACTACTCTGTACTTCAACTTGAACTTGACTACTTAGGTTCCCGCCTCCAGGCCTGTGAACTCCTCGGTGGGCGGAGTCCAACACCTGGCTCCGCCCCCCCCCCGATGTGGACATCAAACCTGGAGGGTGGTGACAAGGGTTTTGGTTTGGCTGGTGTTACCTAACTGGAAGGGGGATGTGGTATAGTGTATGACTATCTGGGATGACCTGGATAGTCCAGGGCGTCACACCTGCTGTGTCAAGGATATTATTGTATTTCCAGGCATATATGATATATATATTTCAGATATGAAACAAAAACAAAGGGAGAGGGGGGATCGATGGAATTTGTCTTATCGCTCATAGCAGTAGGCAGAAAAGGAGAAGGGGTTTTTGAAGGAGGTGGATTGCACTGAAGGGCGGGAGTCTCTGTTGTGCTCCTGCACACGCACACATTTCTTTGCCCTGCTGAGGGTAGATCAAAGTGTTTTAGTGCGCATGCGCTGGCAGTCCTTCACTTTCCCTCCGCTGGCGCACTACAGTACTTTGTTCTTCCATCAGCAGGGAAAAAAAAAGTATGTGCGCACAGGAACTTAATGGAGACCTCTGTGTGGATAACATAGGAAGCATCATTCACATGGAGCTAAAAAGGAGGACAGCGATTGCAAGAAGAGAGGAGGCGCCAGACATAGACCAGCGACGTTCATTAGACCGGACCAGACCGCCCCACAGGTGAGTATAATAAAAGATGTTTTTTATGTTATACAGAGCAGCCTGGACACTTATATACAGTAGAATGCTGTATATAAGAGCTACTAGGAGTAGTCGCAAGTTATAGGGGACAAATCTGGTGACAGGTTCCCTTTACGTTAAGCTCCTGTAAGGAAGTGGAAGCAGCAGTCTTCGCATCCAATCAGACCTAGCCAGGCTGGAAGAACATTGCCCTTTGCTGGCCAAAGAAGTCACTTGGAACAAAAGATGAGTGAACCTTTTAGAGGTTCGCTTCACCACTGGCTGCAAACGACCCTAGCCTCCACAGGCTCGATCTTGATACGAACCTCGGAGTACGTCACAGATTAGCAATTTGAGTCTCCTCCCACATGCAGCCAGCCATAAGCAGAATACTTCTGGGGAGGGTAGACGGGCATTTTTAATTTTTTTTAGGCATTGCACACTACATGTAATCATGCTGTCGTTACCCTCAGTGTGAGCCATTCAAACACTGCAATTGGCTAGCACAAGGCTGGGCACCGAGTGTACCCCAGCACAGTGTTGCTCGTGCGAGTTTTGATAACATGTAAAGCATTCGAAGACCCCGAGCTTTGATTTTTATTTTGGGGTTTGGTTCGAAAACCACAGATTCGCTCATCTCTACTTGGAACCAATAAATAATAGAATTATTTCCCTGGGGCGAGCCCACATCAAAGGGAGGATTTGAACTATGACATACTGGGACTTTATAGGTCATGAAGTGGTTAAAGGTAAAAAACGAATATTAGGTTTTGTGTGTTTTTTCTGTTGCATGTATTCTGCGCACAGATGTAATAATAAAGAATTGACAAAGCCAAATACCAGGAAAAGTATAAAAAACAAAGCAGCTTTATGTAATACATGATGCCAAAAAGAGACAAAAACGCAATAAAAACGCATGTAAAAAAAAAACCACAATAAAAAAAAAACAAAACCTAAGTTGCATACTGTATATTTGGATTATAAGATGCACCTTTACTCCTAAAAATTTAGGAGGAAAATGAGGGGTCTGTCTTCTACGCCAAATGTAGCTTATTGGGGGGTAGATGGAGAATGGTCATAGGAGGTAGTGGCAATGAAGCGGACTATGGGCTGTGCACAGATGAGATCTCGGCTTGTCATTAAGCTTATAGCTCAATCTGCGCACGCGCCGACAATGGGCGCCATTTTTTTGAAGCCCGCACCGTCGTCAGTTTTTTGACGTTCCTGCCTCACAGCACACGCAGCGATCTTCCGAGACACCTCCCGCATCGCCAGCAGCATCGCCCTACTCCACCACCGCCTCTGCCTCCTATGACCCCACTCCACCACCATTGCCGACCTTCCCTCATAAGACACCACCGGCTTATAAGACGGGCCCCATATTTTTTATCTTTTTTTTTCCCTCTAAATTTGGGGTGCGTCTTATAATCTGGTGCCTCTTATAAAACAAAAAATACGGTAATAGGTGCAGAAATGGTGCAGAAATTCTGCAACATCAAAAACTCAATTCAAACCAGCCACTGGTATGGTATTAGAGATTTGTGAGATCAAATACAGCAAAAAATACCTTAAAATTTAACTTTTAATAAATCCCTTTAAAAAGGAAGCAAGGATCACCTTACCTCTGTTAAAAACGAATAGCTGCCAAAGAAACTGCCGTGTCACTTCTCCCTTTAAATACTGTTAGGGACTAGTGCACCCTGCCAAATAGCATATCACAGAATCACAGATGGTAATATAAAAGTGTCAAGTCTGAATCAAGAAAGTACAAATTGATTCAGAAAAATTCTGACAATACTCAGAGATATCCAAGGAGTGCTCACAGGCTGATATCTCAATCTCAGCATTGCCTTTATATTAAAGTTGGAACAATCTCACTCATTCTGGTGTATTCATTTCCAAGCAGACTGATTTCTCATCATTATAGGTGTCTCCACGGTCCCTCTTTGTCTGGACCCAGGATCCATTAGAATGAACTTACCGTCCTTCCCAGACTCTCCTTCTCCCGACACGTTTCCTATATCCCATATTCATCAGGGGAGCTTAACCCTCCGTCACATACAATAGCCCTGACAGGCACATCTCTTTTACTTTCATTTCTCCTTCCTCACCAGATTGTGAGGAAATCCCCTCCCTCCAGGTAGTCTCCTGTCTCTAGCAGCTCTGTGAAACCTCATACCACAGTTGGATTGCAGAGCTTCAGGAGGACAGATATAACTGCGCTAATCTCTCAGGCTCACTGTATGTGAACACGTCACACTCAATAAGGTTGGTATTTTATGTTTTTATTCATCACATGCTCTGCAAGTGTAATTTTTCTGGGGAAACTTCAGGATCTAATTCTGATTGAATATGTGTTTAAGGCTATGTGCGCACTAGGCGTTTTTGCCGCGTTTTTAGCGGCGTTTTTTACCGCGTTTTTGTGCTGAAAACGCAGTGACATTGCTTCCCCAGCAATGTCAATGGGTTTTCAGAAGTGCTGTCCTCACACAGCGTTTTTTTTTAGCTGCGTTTTTGTGGTGACCACAAAAACGCAGCATGTCAATTATTTCTGCGTTTTCCACTGCGTTTTTCACTCATTGAATTCAATGAGATGTTAAAAACGCAATGAATAACGCATATAGCCGCGTTTCTATGACTAAAAACGCAGCTATACACGCAAGGGGTGGGCACTACAGTGACGTGTACAGGAAGAGGATTCCTTCTGTTGGTAAACACAGAAGCATGAATCCTCCCGGTACCGTCACCGCTGCTTCCACCTCCCGTCCTGTGCATGTCAGCTCCGTGCAGCGCCATGTCTGGGCGGGAGGTGGAGGCAGCGGCGAAAAACAAAGTGAACAGTAGAAAAAAAAAATGTCATATACTCACCTGTCCGCAGGGTCCCGGTGCCATGCCCGCTCCCATCTCCTCCCGGTCCCGCCGCTCTGGCTGTGTACAGTCTCCCCGGGGCAGGACCTTGCTTGCAGGACCTGGCTGTGGATCACCTGATGCAGTCACCTGACGCATCAGCTGATCGTAGTCTCGCCGGCTTTTTCGCGCCCGGCCGGCTATCAGCTGATCCTGCCGTCAGGGGACTTCATCAGCTGATCACCGGCAGCTCTTGCAGCGATCGTATAGGATCAGACTCCTGTCCAATCGATCGCTCCAGGAGCTGCCGGTAATCACCACAGCACATAAGTGAGTATGTATTTTTTTTTTTTTTTTTTCTACTGATGCATCAGCTGATTGTATAATCGGCTTTTATACAATCAGCTGATGTGTGATGGGATTCAGGCACTTGATCCTGACACATCATCTGATCGCTCTGCCTTCCAGCAAACCGATCAGATGATATTGGATCCGGATTGGACGGCGCGGGACCCTGACCCAGGATTACTGCGGAGGGGGGTTTATTTCAATAAAGATGGAGTCACTAATTGTGTTGTGTTTTATTTCTAATAAAAATATTTTTCTGTGTGTTGTGTTTTTTTTTTATCATTACTAGAAATTCATGGTGGCCATGTCTAATATTGGCGTGACACCATGAATTTCGGGCTTAGGGCTAGCTGATAATATACAGCTAGCCCTAACTCCATTATTACCTAGCTCGCCACCCGTCACCAGGGCAGCTAGAAGAGTTGGATACAGCGCCAGAAGATGGCGCTTCTATGAAAGCGCCATTTTCTGGGGTGGCTGCGGACTGCAATTCGCAGTGGGGGTGCCCAGAAAGCATGGGCACCCTGCACTGTGGATTCCAATCCCCAGCTGCCTAGTTGTACCCGGCTGGACTCAAAAATTAGGCGAAGCCCACGTCATTTTTTTTTTTTAATTATTTCATGAAATAATTAAAAAAAAAGGGCTTCTCTATATTTTTGGTTCCCAGCCGGGTACAAATAGGCAGCTGGGGGTTGGGGGCAGCCCGTACCTGCCTGCTGTACCCGGCTAGCATACAAAAATATGGCGAAGCCCATGTCATTTTTTTTTTCTTTTTGGGCAAAAAACTGCATACAGTCCTGGATGGAGGATGCTGAGACTTGTAGTTCTGCAGCTGCTGTCTGCTCTCCTGCATACACTAGTGAATGGAGGATGCTGAGACTTGTAGTTCTGCAGCTGCTGTCTGCTCTCCTGCATACACTAGTGAATGGAGGATGCTGAGACTTGCAGTTCTGCAGCTGCTGTCTGCTCTCCTCCATACACTAGTGAATGGAGGATGCTGAGACTTGTAGTTCTGCAGCTGCTGTCTGCTCTCCTGCATACACTAGTGAATGGAGGATGCTGAGACTTGTAGTTCTGCAGCTGCTGTCTGCTCTCCTGCTTACACTAGTGAATGGAGGATGCTGAGACTTGTAGTTCTGCAGCTGCTGTCTGCTCTCCTGCATACACTAGTTCTGCAGCTGTCTGCTCTCCTGCATACAATGAACATTTTGAAGAAGGAAATGACATCAGACCTTTTTTTTTTTTTTTTTTTTCATCAACAATCTTTAATGGCATTGTGCACTGATTAAAAACGCAGTGAGCAAAAACGCAGCAAAAAACGCACCAAATCGCGGCAAAAACGCATGCGTTTTTGCCGCGTTTTTTAGCCGCGGGTGCGTTTTTTAGACAAAAACGCACATAAAAACGCAGCGTGAAAAAAACGCCTAGTGCGCACATAGCCTAATAGTACTTAAGGTACCTTAAAATTAAGTTTGTTTCCATAAATTTTCTTTGTAGAGTTTTTTGACAGAGTCGAACTGGGGACTATTTGGCGGGAGTTTTGAAATGTTTGTATTTCAGAGTTATTTGTTTTATGTTAAGTAAATGGGGTTTTTTTGCACCTGATTATGTGTAGTTTCTTTTATTGCATCCCTATGAAGGTCATTGATCACTTTTAGAGCACTGAAATTGCAAACATTAGATATTATAGGTATTTTTCTAGCCTGCGCCTGACAGTCACATTGTATGTGAACTCGTTAGAACCGATATTGTATGTGACGGAGGGTTAAAGAGGAGATACAGGTTTCTATTATGAAATCTCTCATAGGTTTATGAATGGCGACAGCGCGACTTCTCTGGGAGAATTTAAAGTTTCTTTGGCAGCTATTAGTTTTTAACAGAAGTAAGTTGATCCTTGCTTGCTTTTTAAAGGGATTCATTAAAAGTTAAATTTTAAGGTATTTTTTGCTTTATTTGAACATCAAAAAGTCACCTAAAGCTGATCATGGGAACGTAGCCTTAATGGATCACCGATTTATGTGCTATATGATTGATCTACACCTGTTATGGGAATAATTCTGCCTTTGTAAGAGTATGTTCACACAATCTTTTTTTCAGGCGAGTACTGAATAGCTCCACACTGAAAAATGGTTTCAAAAGTGCTCAGTAAATGCTCCAAAGAATCTTCCCATTCATTTCTATGTAACGACTTGCTGTTTATATGTTCAGGTTTTTGAGCACCTTTTAACAACTTCAGTTTAAAAAAAAAAAAACACCCAAAAAAAAGTGACCAGACCATTCCACTTGGAAGATTCTCCACACTTTACAAAAGGAGTCAAAGGGAGGAATAAAAAAACTATACTGAAAATAACCTTGTGTGAACATACCCTTAGGGGTACTTTACACGCTGCGACATCGCTGCCGATATATCGTCGGGGTCACTTCGTTAGTGACACACATCTGGCGCCGGTAGCGACATCGCAGCGTGTAACACAAATGAGCGACGATCAACGAGCGTAAAAATGTGCAAAATCGTTGGTCGTTGACACATCGTTCATTTCCATAATATCGGTGCTGCTGCAGGTACGATGTTGTTTGTCGTTCCTGCGGCAGCACACATCGCTATGTGTGACGCCGCTGGAACGAGAAACATCTCCTTACCTCCCTCCACCGGAAAAGGAGGAAGGAAGGAGGTGGGCGGCATGTTCCGGCCGCTCATCTCCTCTCCTCCTTTTCTATTGGGCGGCGGTTCAGTGACTCTACTGTGACGTCACTGTGACGCTGAACGAACCGCCCCCTTAGTAAGGAGGCGGTTCGCTGGTCACAGCGACGTTGCAGAGCAGGTATGTGCATGTGATGCTGCCGTAGCGATAATGTTCGCTCTAGCGGCCAGTGGTCACCTCGGGCCTAGTACTCGACTGCCTGCAGGACTTCACTAGAAATGTATTCTCTGCATAAATACGTCAAACTTTAGTTCTTTGCCTAATTTCTATCAGGATAAATGGTCAGTGGCAAAGGGACAAACGATAAATCAGATCTGTCTGCTGAATACTCTGCCTTGTCTGTACTGAGTCAAAGCAATGAAAGAATAAAACAGATTTATCAAGGCATATTGATCAGTGGTGTGCCGTCCTGCATCCAGGGTCTCCAACAGTCCAGAAACTTCAGGAGTCCATAAAAATAACGCATTTTTTGTCCTGTGCATAAAAAAACAATTTAAGGCGTCAGTGATTTTTGAAGTTGTACAGATTATTTTGACTGTAATTATCATCATTTTACAGTTTATAGTGAAAACAGCTGATGTCTTCTTATCAGAATTATGGGCCCGGATTACACAATCATAATTATGTTTTCCAATCCGTTCATAAAAAATATTGTCTGTCCCTGATTTTTTCTGTCCAGCCAAAATAAAAAGTAAAGTCAGGACTCAGGAGCCCAGCCGGCCTGTGCCTCACTAGATAGAACTCTCTGTACAACCCTATTCATGCAGATGCCAACTAAATGCCACCATTAATTGGCACTATTATCAGACTGAACACATCAACAGTAAAAGAAAAACAAACTACAGAACATAGTATTGTTTCTGCTGAAGGTTTTCTGCCATATCATTATTAAAGGACTAGTCCCATCTGGGACATTTAAAACATATCTACAAGTTATACCATAAAGGTGTAATAGGTTTGGGTTCAAAGAATGGGTTGGTGGTGGTGCAATTCTCCCAATTCATTGGTATAGGAATCTCAAAAATGACTGCCGGGATCCGAGTTGTTTCTGGTCATAGCATTTGCAGGCAGATGGCAGCTGTCCAACAAAGGCTGGCTCCTGAGCCTTTTCCATGCAACACAATACATCGTCTATCTCGGGTTCGAACTAGTGATCTTTGGGTAATGGTCTTAGTTGGACCACAGCCTGTTTTGTGTTGGCCCAACTGCTGAAGGATCTCTTGTCTTTCTTTCTAATGCTCTGCCTTCCTGTTTCACTTCTATTCTGGTGTCTGCACTTTCTCGTTTGGTTTGCCCAATCACATTTTGGGAGTGTCTCTTTATACTTACTACTCACGTGTCTCAGTGCTAGCTATATTTCTGGATGGATCGTTGTCTGGATTCCCAACTGCTCGGTTAAGGTTTTCCTAGTGAGACATTGATATTGCTTTTCCCTACAGCTTGTTTGTGAGAATCCCTTCCCAGTTATTTCCTATTTTGTTTAATTTAGGTTTGGCAGGGTTTCCACATATTTTGTTATTCTTTTTGGTTTCTTCTATTCTATCATTCCTGTATGACTATTTTTGCACGTTCCTAGTCCTGTGTCTCACCTTCTGCCTGTGTGCACTTCATTTATGTTTATTGTTGTTTATGTGTTATGACTCGCCCCAGGGCTATGGAGTACTCGGTCCCGGGCCATATTTGTACGAGGACAGTTCACTGGGTGGCTGTTGCCTGGTTCCGTGACCCCGGGGGTCGCTTGAAAGTGAGTTATGTACAGGGGATTAAATATAGTTTTCGTCATGACGCTACTTGTGGGTTGCGGTTATAGAGGTGGAACCGCAACTGCACAGACTTGCACCACTGGGGCTGATGTTAACGGCAGCCTGGATGTTGGGCCCTTCGCAATTAGGGCTGGGGCCCCAGGGGGTTAGGTGATGGAGTTAGACGCAGAAAGAAGGTAGGCCACACAAGGGATTACAGTGTAATTGGGTTCTTTACTCACAGCAGTTTGATGGCTGGTACCCGGAGGAAGGCTGGTCCTCCCCGCTGGTTCCCTTTGTCCCCGTGCCGGTTTGGTGACCTCTTGGCTTCTTTCCCCTGCATCCTTCTCTAGTTGGTGGGTCCCCGTGGCTTGGAGCATCTGGGGGTCCCCTCCTGGTAGTCTCTCAGTCTTTAGTCCGTACGGCGACAGTTTAAACCCTGTAGGGTCTGTGTTCTGTTCCGGTCCCTGGGTCTCCCATCACTGCTGGTGCCCCAGGACTTTACAGTCAGTGAGGTCCTGGATGATTTCCTAACTGTGCAGATTTTATCAGGTCTGCCTGGAGCGTTTGCCTGACCTAGGGCTCTGTACCCCGTCGGTGCTATGGTTCCGAGAGTACTCCACCGTACTCCTTTGGCAACCAAACACCTGCGCCTAACAGGTCACTGGTAGAGATGAGCGAACCGGTCCCGGTTCGGCTCGAGGTCGGTTCGCCGAACGGAGGTCCCGTTCGAGTTCGGCTCGTCGAACGTTCGACGAACCGAACTCGAACTGCATAGGAAACAATGGCAGGCAATCACAAACACATAAAAACACCTAGAAAACACCCTCAAAGGTGTCCAAAAGGTGACAAACAACTCACAACACAACAAAAACACATGGGAAAGTGACAAGGACATATACTCATGCGAAAACAAAACAGCTGGACAAGGAAAAAGAAGAGGACACACAGATATATGAGTATATGCAAGGAAACATCGATTCCATTATTGTGCAACTTGAGCCCTGCTCATTTTAGGCTTCCAATCTGGATAAATTGCCTGAGCTCGCCACGTACGCCTTGGGGATCTTGTCGTGTCCTGCAGCCAGCGTTCTCTCGGAACCTGTCTTCAGTGCTGCTGGGGGTCTGCTGGCAGATAAGCACACGCGTCTGTCCACTGACAATGTGGACATGGCTCTCAGAGGACTTTTCTTCCCCTGGGTCAGCCAGGGGAGGCGAAAGGCACGCGTATTTTTGAGAGTGCTTCATGCAAAGCATCTTTTGCATCTTGAAAATGGGGGTCAACTGATGCCAGTCAAGTGGGGTGTGTGTGGCCCAATTAGTGGAAATGAGGGAGACTGTGGTTGGAGTCCCCTCGCTGTGTTTCTAAAAGAACCAAGATAAACAAGTCATGGCTCTCAGAGGACTTTTCTTCCCCTGGGTCAGCCAGGGGACGGGAAAGGCACGCGTATTTTTGAGAGTGCTTCATGCAAAGCATCTTTTTCATCTTGAAAATGGGGGTCAACTGATGCCAGTCAAGTGGGGTGTGTGTGGCCCAATTAGTGGAAACGAGGGAGACTGTGGTTGGAGTCCCCTCGCTGTGTTTCTAAAAGAACCAAGATGAACAAGTCATGGCTCTCAGAGGACTTTTCTTCCCCTGGGTCAGCCAGGGGACGGGAAAGGCACGCGTATTTTTGAGAGTGCTTCATGCAAAGCATCTTTTTCATCTTGAAAATGGGGGTCAACTGATGCCAGTCAAGTGGGGTGTGTGTGGCCCAATTAGTGGAAACAAGGGAGACTGTGGTTGGAGTCCCCTCGCTGTGTTTCTAAAAGAACCAAGATGAACAAGTCATGGCTCTCAGAGGAATTTTCTTCCCCTGGGTCAGCCAGGGGACGGGAAAGGCACGCGTATTTTTGAGAGTGCTTCATGCAAAGCATCTTTTTCATCTTGAAAATGGGGGTCAACTGATGCCAGTCAAGTGGGGTGTGTGTGGCCCAATTAGTGGAAACGAGGGAGACTGTGGTTGGAGTCCCCTCGCTGTGTTTCTAAAAGAACCAAGATGAACAAGTCATGGCTCTCAGAGGACTTTTCTTCCCCTGGGTCAGCCAGGGGACGGCAAAGGCACGCGTATTTTTGAGAGTGCTTCATGCAAAGCATCTTTTTCATCTTGAAAATGGGGGTCAACTGATGCCAGTCAAGTGGGGTGTGTGTGGCCCAATTAGTGGAAACGAGGGAGACTGTGGTTGGAGTCCCCTCGCTGTGTTTCTAAAAGAACCAATGTCAGGTTTCCAGGTTTTCCAGTTCTCTTTTGAATGAGCTTGCCCTCAGTTAACATGGAGTTTAAGGTTCTGTTGCCCTACTTCCTGTCCAGCTGCTTAAAAGGCCGCCTTTCAGCCCAGTCCAGTGCCTGAGTATACTGCTTGCTGTGTGCTCCTGCTTTGCTGCTGCTAATCCTGATTGCCTCTGGATCCTCCTAAAGACTACCGATCGACTCTGGACCATACCCGGTTTCTTCAAAGCTGTGCCCGGATTCCGTCTGCCATCTTCGGTCAGCACTCTGCCTGGTTCTCTCCGGTTCGTAACCACTCTGGACAATCATCCCGTACGGACACTCCTGGACTTTACCGCTTGCCCCTTGTGTCCCGGCTGCTGCGCATTTAGGCCTTCCGGGGTGATTGCCGGACAGTCCCTGTATAGGGGTTCGCTCTGGTGGTCTCCCTGGGGGAGTCCGGTGCGTGGCCCCGGGAATTCCCTCCGCTCCGATTCGGGAAGGTATTACATGTGTTATTGTGTTACTGTGTTTGTTCTGTTGTGTATCTACCGTGGTTACATGTTATAAAACATCTTGTACCCAGAACTCGTCTCTGATTGTCATTGCCCTACGCTATCGAAATCCTCAGAACATATAATAAGTATTACAACCAAGATGAACAAGTCATGGCTCTCAGAGGACTTTTCTTCCCCTGGGTCAGCCAGGGGACGGGAAAGGCACGCGTATTTTTGAGAGTGCTTCATGCAAAGCATCTTTTTCATCTTGAAAATGGGGGTCAACTGATGCCAGTCAAGTGGGGTGTGTGTGGCCCAATTAGTGGAAACGAGGGAGACTGTGGTTGGAGTCCCCTCGCTGTGTTTCTAAAAGAACCAAGATGAACAAGTCATGGCTCTCAGAGGACTTTTCTTCCCCTGGGTCAGCCAGGGGACGGGAAAGGCACGCGTATTTTTGAGAGTGCTTCATGCAAAGCATCTTTTTCATCTTGAAAATGGGGGTCAACTGATGCCAGTAAAGTGGGGTGTGTGTGGCCCAATTAGTGGAAACGAGGGAGACTGTGGTTGGAGTCCCCTCGCTGTGTTTCTAAAAGAACCAAGATGAACAAGTCATGGCTCTCAGAGGACTTTTCTTCCCCTGGGTCAGCCAGGGGACGGCAAAGGCACACGTATTTTTGAGAGTGCTTCATGCAAAGCATCTTTTTCATCTTGAAAATGGGGGTCAACTGATGCCAGTCAAGTGGGGTGTGTGTGGTCCAATTAGTGGAAACGAGGGAGACTGTGGTTGGAGTCCCCTCGCTGTGTTTCTAAAAGAACCAAGATGAACAAGTCATGGCTCTCAGAGGACTTTTCTTCCCCTGGGTCAGCCAGGGGACGGGAAAGGCACGCGTATTTTTGAGAGTGCTTCATGCAAAGCATCTTTTTCATCTTGAAAATGGGGGTCAACTGATGCCAGTAAAGTGGGGTGTGTGTGGCCCAATTAGTGGAAACGAGGGAGACTGTGGTTGGAGTCCCCTCGCTGTGTTTCTAAAAGAACCAAGATGAACAAGTCATGGCTCTCAGAGGACTTTTCTTCCCCTGGGTCAGCCAGGGGACGGCAAAGGCACGCGTATTTTTGAGAGTGCTTCATGCAAAGCATCTTTTTCATCTTGAAAATGGGGGTCAACTGATGCCAGTCAAGTGGGGTGTGTGTGGCCCAATTAGTGGAAACGAGGGAGACTGTGGTTGGAGTCCCCTCGCTGTGTTTCTAAAAGAACCAAGATGAACAAGTCATGGCTCTCAGAGGACTTTTCTTCCCCTGGGTCAGCCATGGGACGGGAAAGGCACGCGTATTTTTGAGAGTGCTTCATGCAAAGCATCTTTTTCATCTTGAAAATGGGGGTCAACTGATGCCAGTCAAGTGGGGTGTGTGTGGCCCAATTAGTGGAAACGAGGGAGACTGTGGTTGGAGTCCCCTCGCTATGTTTTACATGATTTTCGAAGGGCATGACATGCCTAAAAGGTTGAGTTTCATCATCTGCAACTTGTTGGCAACATAAAGGCTGCCTTTACACCCTTTTGAGACCGAGGATTTTCGAGACCTTATGCCCATTGCAGTGCCCCAAGAGCCGATGGCCAGTCGTCACTCCTTCTCCAAGAAAGGCGTGCCCGCGCTACCACAGTAGGTCCCACACAACCTCACCGATTCCTTGAGAAACTCTGTGTGTGACAGGGTGCATTTCAACACAGATACTTGGACCAGTAAGCATGGACAGGGGAGTTACATGTTGCTGACTGGGCACTGGGTAACTATGGTGAGAGATGGAGGAGGGTTTGCTGTATAAGTCTTGCCGTCCCCACGACTTGTGTGTCAATCCTTCCTCTGTATGTACAAGTTTCTCCACTGCTTCTGCCTCCTCAACCTCGTGTGGGTCCTCCACCTCGGCCCAAACCCTGTGTGGTGAGGCCACCCTTACTTGTAACTGCGCCCAAGGAATCCCACACACCTCCTTACTATGCTGGCAGCAGAGCTCAAGGCCATAATGCGGTCAAATGTTTACTTTGAAATGTAGGGGAAATGTGAGACACCGCTGAGGAATTGTGGACGATTAGCTCTGGAGAGTGAGACCGAGTTTCATCAATGGTTGTCTACAGTCAATCAGCAGTCAGGGAAGGTCGGGTGCGACAATGATGCAAACCAGTCTGCGACCCTTCTTCAGGGCAGTGTGACACACGTGCCTTGTATGGCTCACGTGTTGAACCTGGTTGTCCAGCAATTTTTAAAACACTATCCCTGCCTACATGGCCTTCTGCAGAGGGCACGGTGTAACGCCTGCCTGGATCGACACACTCAGATGGGCTGTAAAGGATATGGGGAGATAAGGTATGCACACCAGTGACTATGGAAGGGGAATACATGTAATAGCAGAAACTGCTGTGTGAATACTGACATGAAAAATTCAATAGCTATATGTATAGAATGAAATGTGAAAAATGGAACCTGCATTACTGCCATGAATATATGAATAAAGAGAAATTTAGCTACTGAATTGATCAATGCAATAGAGCCCCAACACTACGCCAAAGTATTTCTCTACGTTGGGGTCCCTAGCTTGTGTGTGTCCTCTCATGCAGTTAAAAAACTTACCGTGTATGGGAAGCTGAGACCCAGGCTATATATACGATGTGGATTGGCAATAGGTGTGTATGGGGAGGGTTCACAAACGAAAAACTACTAACATTAAGGAATAACGTTTGGAACTCCATTCTATGTCTGAACTGGGTGCAAAAAACCTAAAAAACATCACTATGGGGAGATAAGGTATGCACACCAGTGACTATGGAAGGGGAATACATGTAATAGCAGAAACTGCTGTGTGAATACTGACATGAAAAATTCAATAGCTATATGTATAGAATGAAATGTGAAAAATGGAACCTGCATTACTGCCATGAATAACCCCAACGTAGAGAAATACTTTGGCGTAGTGTTGGGGCTCTATTGCATTGATCAATTCAGTAGCTAAATTTCTCTTTTTTCATATATTCATGGCAGTAATGCAGGTTCCATTTTTCACATTTCATTCTATACATATAGCTATTGAATTTTTCATGTCAGTATTCACACAGCAGTTTCTGCAATTTCATGTATTCCCCTTCCATAGTCACTGGTGTGCATACCTTATCTCCCCATAGTGATGTTTTTTAGGTTTTTTGCACCCAGTTCAGACATAGAATGGAGTTTCAAACGTTATTCCTTAATGTTAGGGCTGTAAAGGATAGGCTAGAGGCAAGCCACTCACCAAGCTGGACACCCAGAACCCTGAAACCCTTTAACCCCTATACAGTGATTTGGAATTACACAGGGCCCACGTTGATCAATACCTGTGGAAGGCTGCAGTTCCAGAGAATAGTAGTCATGCAGGTTCAAAAACATTAATTGAGGAAGAGGAACAGAATGGGATGGCCACGACTTAATCAGAAAACAAGCAGAGGTGAAATGCGGATCGGCCAACGAGGTACATAAACAGCAAGCAGGAAACGTAGTCAGGTAACAAGCACACAAACTCATAAAACTGAACTGGGGGTAACAGTAACAAGAGATTCATAGCTTTGTCTGGCAGTGGTCTGCAGACAGGAGGGGCCTAAAAAAGGGTGTGGTGTCTTCCCATTGGGACCAGAGTACAAATTGATTGAGTGGACTACGTTGGTGACTTAAAAGCCGTGTGCGGCAATGATGCAAACCTGTCTGCGGCCCTTGTTCAGGGCAATGTGACACACGAGCCTTGTATGGCTCACGTGTTGAATCTGATTCTCCAGCAATTTTTAAAATACCATCCCGGCCTACATGGCCTTGTGCAGCGGGCACGCTGCTATGTGGTCACTTTCATCCTTCGCACCCAGCAGCTCAACAACTTTCATCGCTCCGGAAGTTTTAGGGTCTGGCAGTTAAACGCCGGAAATGCGATGTTCCGACACGCAGGAATTTGAATCTGCACATGTTGCAGCGTGTGTGGCAGCACCGCAGAGCCCTGCTGAAATACGGTATGACGTATACCCTGGGCTAACTTGATCCAGAGGTGGTGCAGATCACGCTGCTGGAGTGGTGTCAGATCAAGGACCTATGCACCCTTCTACACAGTTTCCAAATGTCGACGAAGATGTTTAGCACTGGCAATGCCATTCTCAGCGTGACAATTCTGGTCACTTACATGATGGAGCACACTGTAAGCATTATTCGGAGTCAGGTATTGGTCCAAGAGGAAGGTGAGGAAGTACAGGAGGAGTCATATGCAGAAGGGATAATAAGATCTACAAGGTCCATACGGTAAGCGGCACCTAGGCAGCAGTTATGGTGGGGGATAGGGATTAACAAGGGCGCATAGTATCAGCAAAAATTGTTGAGGAAGGTGCAGGAGCCATGAAGAAATGGAGGACGAACTTGCGATGGGCATGGAAGACTCAGCAGATGAGTGAGAGCTTGCTCACATTTCGGTTGTGCGAGGTTGGGGGGAGAGGGCAGAGGAAGGAGGCACGATTCTCACCTCTCTGCCACCAACACACCAAGGACTTGGTTTTCCTGGATGCACAAGACACATGAGTGTCTTCTTGCTGCACTACCTACAACATGACCCTCGGATTGTACGAATTCGAAGTAATGCTAACTACTGGGTTGCCACACTGTTAGATCCCCGGTACAAGACAAAATTTGGCGAAATAATTCCTGCCATATAAAGGGACGCACGTGTACAGGAGTATCTTCAGAAGGTGTTACGCAATCTTCGATCTGCTTTTCCACTAAACACCAGTGCTGCACAGAGTGAATCTCAACGGTTTGTCATGGATAGGAGGCAATGGTCTTTTACTTGTCCACATCTGAGGGACCGAGGGGTGGCTGTTGTGCTGAGATGCCATTGAGTACGGTGTCCCTGCAGAGTTGCACTTTTGGTCATATACAAAATGAGTTGAAAAAGGACAGATGCGGGTGAAAAGGGGAACAGGTGTGTTGGAAAGGGGAAAAAAGTTTTGGTCCGTGGGTTTGGTGGTTAAGCAAAAGTAACATTTGATGAAGAAACACCATCTGTTACGGTGGGACTGGCAGATTTGGATAAGGTGGTATATACTATGTTACCGCTATATAACGAAAATTAATAAGAAAAGAAAGATAAAGGTATATATCCCCATCAGCAGTCAGTGTCCACCGTGCTCCCAGATGGAAAAGGAGAGGTTGGCAACTGGAAGGTTCGGTGGAGGATACAGAGCTGTGTGGCTATGAAACTAATAGTAGCCTGAACCAAGTTAGACGCCACTCGGATCTTGAGACTGGGAGCCCTGTTAGCATCACAGAGTCCACACGCCCACCCAGCCCAGGAACTCCCTGTTAACATCACAGGTGCCATTCAGCACGCTGACCGTGTGCATTGGGGCCACACCTGTGAACAGCAGGCGCATCAGCAGCAGGAGGCCTGTTAATGCCACTGGGCTGCACAAGCAGGACTTGTAGGACAGGAGCTGGTCTTAACCGTTCTGCGTTACCAACTGTGGTGGCGGCCTGCATCAACGCCCTATCCCTGCCTACCTCTGGCCTAAAGCCACAATGGGTTCAACACATGGAGGTGTGCTCTTTCGGAGCATAATAGAAGACTGCGCACCTCCTTGTTGTCTCCAGCACCTTCTATAACCTGGGTCCGCCCCAAACCAGGGTGGACCACAATGCACCTCCTGGAGACAAAAGCAGAGTGACACGTCATGAGTGGCATAACTAGCGTCCTATTTGGAACCGCAACTTCAATGATGACCTCATGGCTGTCATGACCCAAACACCTCACCAGTCATCGTCTGACCATCAATAATGAGGTGACAAGTCATAGGGGCGGGCCTCTGCAAGCCATTTTGGAGTGGCCTGGCCACATCGTCAGGACACCTGATGCCCTGTGGTCTAAATGGGCCCCCCACATCACGGGCAGGGCCAAAGAGTTCATTACCGGACCTAGTTTCTGATGCAGTAAGTGCCTGACCATAGTCAGTTGCATGAAATACAGTCTCTGAAAAAAGACTATCACCTTTAGCATGGTGTCTATGCACAACACAGGACTTAGACCCGTCACGGAGTGCAAGTACCTGTGCAAAGAGGCTTTTCGCACTAAGTGTGGGAGCATGCGCTGTAGCCCGAAATGAAGACTTAGCCTCAGGAATGGCACAGTCAGGCTGAGCATACTCACTAGGCGAAACACTGGAGTTAGGCTGCGGCTGGGGTAATTCGTCACATGCATGCGCACTAGCTGCCTCTCCACACTTACACGTGGAGGAGAAAGCAGCCAGCTGGACAACCCGAGGCACAGGCCTAAATGGCAGCTGATGCCTGGGCGCAACTGAAACCGCAGCAGGCTGCTTGCGTTTAAGGCGTCACCGTTTTGTAACAACAAATAACATCCAAAAGAACAGGTGTACTTCTTCCCATGGATAATCTGATATGATCCCTTTTTTCATGGACACGACCATCGCTAACAAATGTAGATGAGGCCAAATCAGCAGCTGCTTCAATGGATCTGAATTGCTCCATAAAGTGGCCTCTCCTCCACCCCAATTTCAAGATCCCAAATACTCCATTCCTCTGTGGTGTCAATCCAATCGCACTTGCTTCCTAACAGCTCTCAAGTTTCCACCAGCCCTGCTGAGTATGGGGTGACAGAGATGGTTGAGTTTGCATAGCTGTTCAGTCGCACTATAGCCTGGGAATCAGAGGTCTGCTCCAAAGCTGCAATGAGTACAGACAAGGAAGTTATTATTATTTTTATCATTATTGATTTATAGAGCACCATTGATTCCATGGTGCTGTACATGAGAAGGGGGTTACATACAGAATACATATACAAGTAACTATAGACAGACTGGTACAGAGGGAAGAGGGCCCTGCCCTTGCGGGATTTCATTCTAAAGGATTTTTGGGAGGAGACAGTAGGAGTTGTTTAGGTTGAGCGTCAAGTACGTATGGTGGTGGTGTCATTGAAGGTTATAGTCATTTCTGAACAGATGAGTTTTCAGATTCAGTTTGAAGCTTGCGTGTGTAGCAGATAATCTAACGTGTTGAGGTAGCGAGTTCCATGAGACAGGGGAAATGATCTGCGCAGATAGCCTGAAGCTTTGTGACTGGGATCCAGGCCCCGATGAAGAAGGTGCTGAGCCTAATCTACACCCTCATTTCCAAATAGTAAATCCTCCTGGTGGAGACAATGGGGAACATGATGAGGAGAACAGATACCTGATTGGAAGGACAACTTTACTATTCGGTCAGGGCAGGAAGAGGTTGTCTCGGAGGACTCAGGACGAGGGGAATGAAAACACACAGGGTTATTGATGAGGTTGGAGACAACACTTACTGTCAAACCAAAGTCAGCCAGTCGATGAGGTCAGCAGAGGAGGTGGAGGAGGATGCTACTGACGACGAGGTTACGTTGCGTCTTCCTGGCCAGAGACAAAGTACTGGAAGCACGTCAACAACTGAATCCTGGACCACAACTTTGACTCTGAGCAGATGTCCTGTTGGCTATGCAGGTCGCATGGGCGGTAAGCCTTTCCTAGCCTGTGAATTTTTGGACATCGCAAAGGATCACCCAAGTCATGGAATCTGTAAGATTTGTCAACAATCTGTAAGTAGAAGGCAAAAACTCACACTTTTGAGTACTTCCTCCATGACGTATCACATGGATATGAATTGACAGCGTGAAGGTGTATTGCTCAGCTTTAGCAACTGTCAACGCAATATGCTAATTTGCCGTTCATTGCATGCATTGTTGCAGACTACACACAAGGGGCTGCTGTTTTTTTGGATCTGCCTTTGGTCACTATAGCAATAGAAAATTGCTCTTCAGGGGTGGACTTGGAGATGCTGTCTATGAACAGAATGAAAAGCTAAAGGTGTGTGTTACAGCAAGGAGCCACCGCGGAAACACTTTGTTCAATTGTGAGGGGAGTTGTGTTGTACTTTGATGATGAGCACTGTAACGTCAGTGAGCAGCATCCTGTGCCACAGACCAACATTCTTACAGTGCTGTCTATACTGTTTACCGTGAGAGGAGCGTAAAGTCTGTATTTCTGGCAACTGGACATCACAGTACCCGGGTACGGTAGGCTGTGCCCAGACAATAATGCGGGCACAAAACACTTTGTTTTATTAGCAAAACACATATCTGTTCTGGGTAGGCCGACTATATAGACAATAAGTCTTGCTGCCTCTGCACTGTCAAATTGTCACGTACAGTTTAAATCATAGAGGGACAGCAACACATGTTTGCATTGACTGTTGCTTTTCAAGATTTCCATGACTGTGTTGCAGAGCTGTGTGGTTTGCATTCACACTGTTATCATCTGCAATATCTGTGAGGATTAAGCTAACAAGGATATTCAGGGGGGGTCATGTGTTTTGTCTATGTTTAGGTAGATAACTTGGAAGCTCTTGTGATGCGCCACTGGTAAGTCGTGTTCGCACACACACACACACACACACGCACAAACACACAATTACTGCTACACAGAGGGATTAGCAGGTAGTAGGCAACAGAATAGATTGTTCAATTATTTTAATTGTATGCATGGTTCTTATTGTTTGTTTTGGTAAAGTTAAACAATCATTTATTAACCCAACTGGCTAGAGTCCTTTTCCTTTTGCCTGGTTTTGCTGCATACTGGGGAGCCCACCCTGTACACAACTTAAAATGAAGCATAAGTCGCAATGTGAATTTCACTGTGCTACAATGCGGACTAGCGTGCCTGTGCAACCACCGCCTGCCCCATCAAGTGCATCTGCGTGCTCTTCATCCTCTGTGACTGTGGGGACAGCAGTCACACATGGTTTTTCACACTGAACTTCCACTCCTTAACCCGCAACAGGGAGTGTGATTGGCAGGTCATCACTTGTTTTGGAAGTGGAAACAGAAGGTATTGTTGAGCTGTCAGACATCGAGAGAACCATCATTGGATGCAGGCTAAATTATATCCACGCAGGGCCGGATTATAGGCGGGGCAGACGGGGCTTCAGCCCAGGGGCCCCCACCACAAGAGCTTCTGAGGGGGCCCCCACCACCATCTGTGTGGCCGCCATTTTATTAACGCCGCAGTGTTCAGGACCGCACTGTACCTTTAAAGATTTTCAATCCCGGCCGGCACTGTGCTACAGACACGCCCACTGCACGCTGTGTGGGCTGCGTCTGCATGGATGACGTCACCGCGCGCCTGATGTTGCTGCTTCTTCGTGCTGTAGAGGAGCCTGTGGGAGGACCGGAGCAGAGGCCTCTGTGGATGACGGTGAGTGTGACGTCATCCATCATGGTCCCGGGCAGGAGGTTGCAGTGAGGAGGGAGCAGGATGGGATTCCATAGTGTCAGCGGCAGCTCTGCCGGCAGGACTAGTGTGAGTTATTGCAGGAGTGTGACCTGCTGCAGATCAGGTCGGGCTGTCAGTGCCGGGTCTTCAGCTTCATCCCTCCCCTGCAATAACTCACACTGATAACCAGCAGAGACATCACTACACAGAATCCTGCACTGATCACATCTGAGCCTGCAGCACACATTATACTATATGGCCCATATTACATATAGAATATGTGAGGAGCTGTAGGCCCAGGTATGATCAGTGCAGGGCTTTGTATATCTGTGCACATGGTATACCACATCCAGTGTACAGAGCAGTGTGATATACTGTGTACATGGTATATCACATCCAGTGTACAGAGCAGTGTGATATACTGTGTACATGGTATATCACATCCAGTGTACAGAGCAGTGTGATATACTGTGTACATTATATACCACATCCAGTGTACAGAGCAGTGTGATATACTGTGTACATGGGATACCACATCTAGTGTACAGAGCAGTGTGATATACTGTGTACATTATATACCACATCCAGTGTACAGAGCAGTGTGATATACTGTGTACATTATATACCACATCCAGTGTACAGAGCAGTGTGATATACTGTGTACATTGTATACCACATCCAGTGTACAGAGCAGTGTGATATACTGTGTACATGGTATACCACATCCAGTGTACAGAGCAGTGTGATATACTGTGTACATTATATACCACATCCAGTGTACAGAGCAGTGTGATATACTGTGTACATGGGATACCACATCCAGTGTACAGAGCAGTGTGATATACTGTGTACATGGTATACCACATCCAGTGTACAGAGTAGTGTGATATACTGTGTACACACATCAGATGGTATATAATGTGTATATTGTATAACATCTGGTGTCTGTATCACAGTAAACCCGGTACTATGTGAGGATGCCTAACACTATCTCGGTCTGTACTGTGCTATATACTGGCTGTATACTACATGAGGATGTCTAATACTATCTGGCTCTGCACTGTGCTATATAGGGGCTGTGTACTACGTGAGGAAGCCTAACACTATCTGGGTCTGTACTGTGCTATATACTGGCTGTATACTACATGAGGATGCCTAATACTATCTGGCTCTGCACTGTGCTATATAGGGGCTGTGTACTACGTGAAGGTGCTTAATATTATCTGGTCTGCTCTGTGCTGTATAGGGGCTGTGTACTATGTGAGGATGCCTAATACTATTTGGCTCTGCACTGTGCTATATAGGGGCTGTGTACTACGTGAAGGTGCTTAATATTATCTGGTCTGCTCTGTGCTGTATAGGGGCTGTGTACTATGTGAGGATGCCTAATGCTATCTGGCTCTGCACTGTGCTATATAGGGGCTGTGTACTACGTGAAGGTGCTTAATATTATCTGGTCTGCTCTGTGCTGTATAGGGGCTGTGTACTATGTGAGGATGCCTAATGCTATCTGGGTCTGCACTGTGCTATATAGGGGCTGTGTACTACATAAGGGTGCCTAATGCTATATGGACCTGCATTGTGTTATATGGGGGCTGTATAAGACATGAGGGTTCCTACTGCTATATGGGTCTGCATTGTACTATATAGGGGCTGCTTAATGTAATATGGGGGTTGCATAGTTCCATATGGGGGCTGAATAGTTCCATATGGGGGCTGAATAGTGCCATATGGGGGCTGCATAGTGCCATATGGGGGCTGCATAGTACCATATGGGGGCTGCATAGTGCCATATGGGGGCTGCATAGTGCCATATGGGGGCTGCATAATGCTACATGGAGGCTACATAATACTATATGGAGGACTATGGGAGCTTCATACAACTATTCCCCCAGAGTTGTATGTCCCCTCCACCCCAGAGCTGTATACCCCCAGAGCTGCATGTCACCCCCCCACCTCAGAGCTGTTTGTCCCCCCCACTTCAGAGCCACTGTCCCCCTCTAGAGCTGTATGCCCCCATTGATATATACCCCTTTCCTCAGTAATATGTATGCCCCCCAGTAATGTGTATGTCCCCAGCCTCTCTTGTGATGTATATACAGCAGTGTTAGTGTTCTCTATATGCGGCCATGTCTGTGAGTGTCGGCCACCAATCAGCGTGGCAGAGACACGTGCCCAGGAGGAGCTGGATGGAGACAAGCGGGGAGGTGAATGAGGCTGTTGCCGGCTTCACAATATTAGAAATATATATAAAAATTTAAAAATGTGTCTGTGTGTGCACGTATGATGTGTATCTGTGTATGTCATCTATGTATGTCAGTGTATATGACTGTGTCTAGATTTATGTCTGTTTATATGTGTTTTTGTGAATTTCTCTTTAAATATATATGTGTACATATGCCTGTATGTGTATGTATCTGTGCATGTCTATGTGTGGATGGGGCCCACTAGGACTCTTTCGCCCAGGGCCTACAAAAACCTGGAGCCGGCCCTGCGTGTACCAGTCATGTATTCTCCTGTACACTGTACAGGGGCGTACCTTTGGAAGGCATGTGGCATATTTGTCCCTGCACAGCAATCAGGGGGGCACCATTGGAAAGTGGGAGGCAGCAGTATGGTGGGAGAAAATTGTAAGTGGACAGTATTGGGAAAGAAAAGTGTGAGGGGCATAGTATAGAGACTGTGTAGTGGGGGGGGATAAGCAGTACAGAGAAGTAGCAGCATGGTGGCCAGTGTGAGGGCACAGTATGGAGGGCACAGTATGCTGAGGCGGGGGAATGTGAGACTGTGGTACAGTATAGTGACTGGATAATGAAGCAGGTAGGCAGTATAGAGAAGGGGCGGCATGGTGGTCAGTGTGAGGGCACAGTATGGAGGGCACAGTATGCTGAGAAGGCGGAACGTGAGACTGAGGTACAGTATAGTGACTGGATAATGAAGCAGGTAGGCAGTATAGAGAAGGGGCGGCATGGTGGCCAGTGTGAGGGCACAGTATGGAGGGCACAGTAGGCTGAGGAGGGGGAATGTGAGACTGAGGTACAGTATAGTGAATGGATAATGAAGCAGGTAGGCAGTATAGAGAAGGGGCGGCATGGTGGCCAGTGTGAGGGCACAGTATGGAGGGCACAGTAGGCTGAGGAGGGGGAATGTGATACTGAGGTACAGTATAGTGACTGGATAATGAAGCAGGTAGGCAGTATAGAGAAGGGGCGGCATGGTGGCCAGTGTGAGGGCACAGTATGGAGGGCACAGTAGGCTGAGGAGGGGGAATGTGAGACTGAGGTACAGTATAGTGACTGGATAATGAAGCAGGTAGGCAGTATAGAGAAGTGGCGGCATGGTGGTCAGTGTGAGGGCACAGTATGGAGGGCACAGTAGGCTGAGGAGGGGGAATGTGAGACTGAGGTACAGTATAGTGACTGGATAATGAAGCAGGTAGGCAGTATAGAGAAGGGGCGGCATGGTGGCCAGTGTGAGGGCACAGTATGGAGGGCACAGTATGCTGAGAAGGGGGAATGTGAGACTGAGGTACAGTATAGTGACTGGATAATGAAGCAGGTAGGCAGTATAGAGAAGGGGCGGCATGGTGGCCAGTGTGAGGGCACGGTATGGAGGGCACAGTAGGCTGAGGAGGGGGAATGTGAGACTGAGGTACAGTATAGTGACTGGATAATGAAGCAGGTAGGCAGTATAGAGAAGGGGCGGCATGGTGGCCAGTGTGAGGGCACAGTATGGAGGGCACAGTATGCTGCGAAGGGGGAATGTGAGACTGAGGTACAGTATTTATATCTAAATGCTACAGTTCGTGCTCTACTGTTATGGCTAAAAATGTTAACGTTATTGGGCCCCCACCAGATTTTCTGCCCAGGGGCCCCCACCAACCTTAATCTGGCTCTGTATCCACGCCTGCACCTTCGTCACAGATTGCCTGGACTACCTGCAGTTAATAATTGCATTCCAGAAATGGAAAGGAGTGTAGAATGCACATGTGTTGTACCTTGCTTGGCAGCAAAGGAACACTAACTTAGTATTCCAGACAATTTTAGGAAGGCAGAAAAAGAGTCAGCTCTTTGTGCAAATTAAATAGCGTGGCAAAAGTGGACAGATGGGTACAGTGGCCGTGTTCTGTGGGTACCAGGACAGTAAAAGAAGCTTCACTTTCTATCCCTCGTAATGATCTAATGCAGCAAGGAATTCCCTGAGTTTGCTATAAAATTAGCATAGCAAAATGGGCATGAGTGTAGAATGCAGAGGTGCTTGAGATTGCTTGGCACCAGTGGCACAATAAAGGAGTCCTACAGGCATTTTTTGTATACCACTAAGTGGCAGTATTTTTTGCTATAATTATAGCTTATTAAAAGCAGAGCAGGAGGGTGTCATGCAGAGGTGCTAGAAATAGCTTGGCACCAGTGGGGCACTAATGGAATACAACAGCCAGTTCTATGATGCCACTAAATGGCAGTATTTTTTGCTATCATTATAGCTTATTAAAAACAGAGCAGGAGGGTGTCATGCAGAGGTGCTGCACATAGATTTGCACCAGTGGGGCATTAATGGAGTACAACAGCCACTTCTTGTATGCCACTAAGTTTACTCAATTTTTTGTATTATAATGTATTAGTAACAATGAGTTTGAGTGTGCAATGCAGGCAGACGTGCTGCAAATATCTTTCCACTAGTGTGACTACACAAAAGTCCAATAGCCACGTTTAGGATGCCACTAGTTACACTGACTGTTTGCTAGTATAATGGCTTAGTTAAAAAGAGTTTGAGTGTGCAATGCAGGCAGACGTGCTGCAAATATCTTTGCACTAGTGTGACTAGACAAAAGTCCAATAGCCACGTTTAGGATGCCACTAGGTACACTGACTGTTTGCTAGTATAATGGCTTAGTTATAATGAGTTGGAGTGTGCAGAGGACAGGAGGGTACAGTGCCAGGATTGTGGGGCTCTGGGTAGAGGAATGGAAGCCTGCCTTTCTATTCCCTCCTAATGGGGAAATGCAGCGACGAAATCCCTGACCTTAGCTACACAGACGCTGTCTCTGTTTTCAGGACCTGTCACCTATGGCTCTGACCCTGCCGGTATGAGCCCTTAAAAGGACTGATAGATAGTGCTATCCCTATGCTGTCCAGCGTATCCAGTATCGGCGATAGGACAAAGGACGGAGCTGCGCCAGTGATGTCTGACACCAAGGACGCAGAAGAGATAATGGCGTCCTGGAGGAAAATGTCTGGTTTTATAATGCAGGGACATGTGACATGGACATCCTATCACACATGCCGTTGCTTCTCTGGCTAAAAGTCCACTTAGCTGTGTGTGTGTCTGGGATTGGCTGACATGCTGGCCCGCCCCACAAGATGCGCGCGCTTAGGGAAGGAAGACAAGGAAAAAAAAATGGCGATCGCCATTATACAAACAGAAGTGATCTGAAGGCGCTGTTCACGCACACTATACACTGAAATGTCATAATAGTGTGAGTCACAGAGTGACTTACACTATTACAGCGGAAAGCCAGCTAGGAATTAGCTGTTTTTTTTGCTGCTAGAACCGTTCTCGAACGTTTCTAGAACTATCGAGCTTTTGCAAAAAGCTCGAGTTCTAGTTCGATCTAGAACAGGCCCCAAAATCACTCGAGCCTAGAACTGGAGAACCTCGAACCGCGAACCGCGCTCAACTCTAGTCACTGGTACACATTCCCATCAGTACAGGTACGTCCGCCTCCTCTCACTTCCGCTTACTGACTGTCTGACCCCTCCTCCCTAGTTGTCGTCTAGTGGACTGGATCGGCTCCACCCCTAGGTGGCCATCCATTGGGTCCAACTCTAGTCTGTCACCAGTCCTTGGGGAAGGGAAAAACTGGGATGCTATATGTTCTTTGGTGTTACTGGCACTGGTCTTCTGGGTTCCTGGGGGTAGGCCCTGCATCTTTGACAGGATGCAGTACCTTGTAGCTCCTGATGGCTTCAGGGGCGCTACATTTATACTTCATTTGTAGCTTAGAGTGCAGTTGACAAGTGGGAGCGCCATTACTTGATCTTAGGATGATCTTAGGACACCACCCTTTGCTGTGAGGCAGAGCCAAATCAGGGTCATGACTAGAGATGAGCAATGTTCGAGGTTCGCCAATTTCATGTTCGAGTGATTTTGGGGGGTGCTCGAGATCGAACTCGAACTCGAGCTTTTTGCTAAAAGCTCGACAGTTCAAGTTACGTTCGAGAATGGCTCGATCACCAAAAGCAGGGCTTTTTACAGCTACAGTGTGCAGGGAGCCATCGCTGGCAGCCTGCGTAAGCTGGTAACCAAGATAAATATCGGGTATCCAAGCAAAGCGCTTTGCTTGGTAACCCGATATTTACCCTAGTTACGCATGCTCCGCCCCCTCCTGCACGCGGCATGTACACACACACACTCACACTCACCTGTCCCCAGCCATGCAGTCCCCGGCACTGACGTCTTCAGCGCCACATGGCCCCGCTAGGCTCCACCCACTTTGCACTCCGCCACCCGCACACATGGCCCCGCTAGGCTCCACCCACCTCGCACTCAGCACACATGGCCCCGCTAGGCTCCACCCACCTCGCACTCAGCACACATGGCCCCACTTGGCTCCACCCACCTCGCACTCTGCACACATTACCCTGCTTGGCTCCACCCACCTCGCACTCCGCACACATCACCCCGCTTGGCTCCACCCATCTCGCAATCCACACACATTGCCTAGCTTGGCTCCACCCACCTCGCACTCTGCACACATTACCTCGCTTAGCTCCACCCACCTCGCACTCCGCACACATGGCCCCGCTCGGCTTACCTGCGGTGATGAAGTCCTGCCCTCCCAACCTCAGCGCTGTCACTGTCCTCCATGGCTGCCGCTTCACATTTCCTTTCTCTGCCGACCCGAGACTGTGACTAGCGGTGACGTCACAGGCTCCCGCGATACTTGGCTGTGAAGGCGGCAGTCATTGAAGGCATTGACAGGTGTGCTGTCAGCAGTGCAGGAGATCGTCACCGCAGGTAATGTACATCGCTCCTGACAGCAGAACTTGTCATGCCCTGCAGTGACCTGGGCTGACCTATTGATGTTAGCTCAGGTCACTGCATTGCTCTCCCAGCCAATGGGGAACATTCTGTTCTTCATTGACTGGGACAGTGACTATGGTATGGATCGTCATGGGAACCTCTTGGATTACAGCAGACCTGGATTTGTTTTTCTTTCTAATAAATTGGTGAAAGAGGGAATGTGTTGAATAGTGTTTTTTTCAAATAAAAATGTGTTTGTCGTCTATCTTTTTTTTATTACTGACTGGGTTGGTGATGTCGGGTATCTGATAGATGCCTGACCTCACGAGCCCCAGGGCTTGATGCCAGGTGACATTACACATCTGGTATTAACCCCATATATTACCCCGTTTGCCACCGCACCAGGGCAACGGGATGAGGTGGGGCAAAGCACCAGGATTGGCGCATCTAATGGATGCGCCACTTCTGGGGCGGCTGCGGCCTGCTATTTTTAGGCTGGGGAGAGTCCAATAACCATGGACCTCCCTAGTCTGAGAATATCAGACCCCAGCTGTTCGCTTTACCTTGGCTGGTGATCCAATTTTGGGGGGACCCCCATGTGTTTTTTTTTTTTTATTATTTATTTAATTTAAAATAACAGCGTGGGGTGCCCTCAGTTTTGGATTACTAGCCAAGGTGAAGCTGCCATCTGTGGTCTGCAGGCTGCAGCCGTCTGCTTTACCCTAGCTGGCTATCAAAAATAGGGGGAACCAATACAAGGCTAAGCACCCCTTAGTGCCACATGAAAGGCACCAAAGGGTGCAAAATTACAAAGTGCAGGAGAGTGGGACATTATGTGTCTTTCTGTCATTATAATGACAGAAAAGACTGATATGAAGTGTACAAGCACAAGAAAATCACCAGAACGCTCTACGCTGTGAAAAACAGTAGAAAATGGCACTGGAGTGAACATGTGACCGCAATAGGCAAAAAAAACGGAAGGCACACGGACCGTATACGGAATGGAAACGGATGCCACATGGATGCACCTGTGAAAAAAACGGACCATTTTTTGCAAACCGCAAAAACGGATCGGTTGTGTGAATGAAGCCTTATTCTGATCTGCCGTTTATAAACAGCAGGCAGAAATAAGTGAATAGCGCCCCCCAGCGTCAGAAAATCTCTGGGGTTTTAGGGGGTAGCTGAGACCCTGGAGATCATGATTCAGGCCATTTTGTCCGGTCCCTGCTCACGTGATCACCGCTATACACCATATACCGATGACCACAATACAGTAAATGACAGCGCCGGTAAAAAATTATTTATCTCCCATCTGGCATAAACAAACGTCAGATGGGAGATAAATCTCCCCTCCGGTCCCCTGGTGACGCCAAAGTGCCCCCCCGACCCCCTCCCGGAAATCCAAGATGGCCACGCGCACAGCAGCGCGCCGGCCGCATTCACCCTACTCCTCTGATTTCTGTCGCATATGCCATGACACATGCGACAGAAAACTCCTCCCCAGGCCCTGCCAGGTCACCCCCTATAACCCCACCAGTGTTCCCCGGTGTCCCATGGTACCTGTGCAGCGTTGATCCCCCACGGCCCCCTCCTTCACAATAGACGCTGCCGCATGCACAGAGTGGCTGTCAGCTCAGCTTCCTGTGTTCAGACACAGTGAGTGGTGGTAACCATGCATCTGTAAGCTACTGCAATGCCCTGCTCATGAGGTAAGGAACATAGTTGATCAGGAGAGCTATATAGTACATTTCCAAATGGAGGTATTTGATTTTATAGTTGCCCTGCTGAACGACTACCAAACATGACAGTCCATTATACGCCACAAGAAAACATGTCTAAATAGCAAGCTCTGTTGTTTAGTATTCATTCAGCATGATAACTGGACTTAAGCCTGCTTTACACCTTACGATCCAGCATACGATATCGTATGCGATCGTAACCGCCCCCATCGTATGTGCGGCACGTTCAATTTTGTTGAATGTGCCACACAAACGATTAACCCCCGTCACACGTACTTACCCGTCCATACGACCTCAATGTGGGCGGCGAACGTCCACTTCCTGGAGTGGGAGGGACGTTCGGCGTCACATCGACGTCACGCGGCAGCCGGCCAATAGAAGCGGAGGGGTTGAGATGATCGGGACGTAAACATCCCGCCCGCCTCCTTCCTTCCGCATTACTGGCCGGGAGCCGCGGGACGCAGGTAAGATCTGTTCATCGTTCCCAGGGTGTCACACACTGCGATGTGTGCTACCCCGGGTACGATGAACAATCTGACGTTCAATTCATGAGGAATGAACGATGTGCGTGCAATGAACGGTAAAACGTTCAATCGCAATCGCACGTAGCTGTTACATGCTACAATGTAACTTACGATGCTGGATGTGCGTCACTTACGACGTGACCCCGCCGACACATCGTAAGATATATTGTAGTGTGTAAAGCGGGCTTTAAAGGAGGTAGGTGGAATAGCAATAATATCAGCAAATACCAATATTTGGAAATGTAGAATAGTTCTCCTGATTAGGCATGCCCTTACCTCATGAGCAGGGCATTGCAGCTTTGGTAGCAACACTTACGACATGGACTCCGACGCTGTGGACCCGGGGAGAGTGGGTGCAGATTCATTGCACCCACACTACTCACATGGAGGTTCTGCACTGCTAGAAAATGGGGGATACGTTCCCTGAGCGTGTCCCCCCATATTCTAGACGGTCCAGAGTCATCGTGGGACCCCCTTATTTTTTTTCCTTACAATAAATTGGTGAAAGAGGGAATGTTTTGGGGAGTGTTTTTTCAAATACATTTTCCTTGTCTATTTGTTTTGTTAGCACTGACAGTTTGTGATGTCGGGTATGTGATAGACGCCATGACATCACAAACTGCTGGGCTTGATGTCAGGTGACCTTACAGCTAGTATCAACCCCATTTATTACCCCGTTTGCCACTGCACCAGGGCACGAATGAGCTAGGGTGAAGCTCCAGGATTGGCGCATCTAGTGGATGCACCACTTCTGGGGCGCCTGCGGCTTGCTATTTTTAGGCTGTGAAGGGCCAATAACTATGGACCTTCCCACCCTGAGAATACCAGACCACAGCTGTCCGCTTTACCTTGGATAGTGATCCAATTTGGGGGAGACCCTCCTTTTTTTTGTAATTAATAATATTTATAAAATAATTATAAAAAAAGAGCCTGGGGTGACATCCACATTGGATCCCCAACCACGGTAAAGCTGCCAGCTGTGGTTTTCAGGCTACAGCCGTCTGCTTTACCCTAGCTGGCTATCAAAAATGGGGGGACCCAACGTCTTTTTTTAACTATTTTTTAAATAAAAAAAATTAATGGGGTTCACTGTATTTTGATTGCCAGCCAAGGTAACGCCAAGCAGATGGGGGTGGCAACTTTAAGTGACTTTAAGTGTCTGCTTTATCTTCGCTGAAAATCAAAAATATCGCAGAGCGCTACGTCATTTTTTTAAAGATTTATTTTTACAGCAATGTGATGTCCAGCAATCAAAATACAGGGAAGCCTTTTTTTTAGTTATTTAAATAAATAATTAAAAAAAATATATATGGGCTCCCGCTGCATTTTTTGTATTGCTAGCTAAGGGTAATCCAAGCAGCTACTGGCTGCCAACCCCCACTGCTTGGTGTTACCTTCACTGGCAATGGAAAATGCAGGGAAGCATTTTTATTTTTTTTGCCAAAAAAGTACAAAAAAAATGACGTGTGCTTCGCCATATTTTTGTATGCTAGCCAGGTACAGCAGGCAGGT
This sequence comes from Anomaloglossus baeobatrachus, assembly GCF_048569485.1. Taxonomy (NCBI): domain Eukaryota; kingdom Metazoa; phylum Chordata; class Amphibia; order Anura; family Aromobatidae; genus Anomaloglossus; species Anomaloglossus baeobatrachus. Next base: position 636,030,945 of record NC_134355.1, read on the forward strand.
ACGGGCTGACCCCAACCCCCAGCTGCCTATTTGTACCCGGCTGGGAACTAAAAATATAGGGAAGACCTTTTTTTAATTATTTCATGAATTTCATGAAATGATTAAAAAAAAAACATGTGGGCCTCGCCCCATTTTTGTGTCCAGCCGGGAACAACTAGGCAGCTGGGGACTGTAATGCGCAGCACAGGTTAACCCGAGGTTTCTGGGCCCCTCTGCTGCGAATTGCAGTCTGCAGCCACCCCAGAAAATGGCGCTCTCATAGAAGCGCCATCATCTGGCGCTGTATCCAACTCTTCCAGCAGCCCTGAAGCCGAGTGGCTTGATGGGTAATAATGAGTTAATACTAGCTTTGCTTTACTAGCTAGTATTTAGCCAGAGATTCTTAATGTCAGGCAAGTTTGACCCGGCCATTAAGAATCTCCAATGAAGGGTTAAAAAAGACACCACACAGAGAAAAAATACTTTAATAGAAATAAATACACAGACACACTTAGAGACTCCATGTTTATTACTCCCTCTTATCCCTCCACGATCCATGGTTTTCTGTCTTCTTTCTCCTTCAACACATGCAGCTCTGCTCCATGAGCAACACTGCATGGGAGAAAGACGCTGCTCCCCGTGCAGGCTTTTCACTCCGTGAATGATCAGTGCTGCTGGCTGTTAGCGGTACCGTCACCGCTGACTGACGGGTTGCCATAGCAACGGTGCTCCGATCACGTGATTTCCGATGCCGCTGCGGCTGTTAGCGGTGACGTCACCGCTAACAGGCACGTTGCTATGGCAATGGTGATCTCAGTTATTTACCAGCTGTGTCAGCTGGTCAATAATAGAACGGGGAAGCAGAACGGGGAGTCGACCGTGTGCCAGAGCATGTCGCCGGTACACGGCGATACACAAACGTGCACCGTTTACCGGAGAGTGCAATGACAGGACCTAGCATGACGTCAAAGCCATGTGACCAGTCTGTAGCCAATGAGATAATAGACACGTGACTGGTCACATGGCTATTTTGACGTCACGATAGGTCCTGCATCACTGCTGGTTACCGGGAGGACGCAGCGATTACCGATGGAAAAGCAGTGGGAGACAGAGTGCAGGACGCATCGCGGGCACCAGTAAGTGTTATGGCAATGTTTATTAGCTGTATGTGTACATTTATGTGTTTTTATGTGTTTGTGATTGCCTCCCATTGTTTTTAAATGGGGTTCGAGAGGTTCGTCGAATGGCTCGTCGAACGGCTCGTCGAACGGGGCACTGATCTCCACTGGTTTGTCCATCCTCGTGAGAGTTTTAGGATTCAGTCGTAACCCCATCGCATTGGGAAGGCGTTAACAGTTGTGTTTTTCATACTTTGGTGAACATCTTACCGGAATACCGCAGATTGGATTGTGAAACATCTTAGAGTATATTGACATGCTATTTCGTATGATGCAATTTTTTTAATCCAGGTATTAATGCAAGTGGATTAAAAGAAGAGTTAAATAGAATCGCTCTTATACTTTATACTCTCTTGTACTTTACATTCCTCTCCTGAAATTGACTTCCAAAAACTGCAGGTGTTAAGGCCCCTCTTGGGGAACTATATAGGAGCTTAGGATACACTCAGAAACACATCATGTTCAGAAGTGATTGCATTCTCGAGAGTCCTCAGCTACTTGAGTGCTTCCCATTGGCTATATAGCCTCCTTATGGTTTTTTAAAGGCTTTTTGCATTATGATCTTCATCAATCATGCTTTCAAGAAGTTACATTTCAGTAATGTATGGTAATTGAGATAATTGCCTGCTAGTATATATGTGCTAATAACCACAGAACTTTCATTTATCAAGCTTATTAAGATCATTTTCTACTGCGTTCATTTGTGATTGTAGAGTTTTCTTCCACTTGCGGTAGACCATGCACTGGAAGGCAATTATGATTGGTGATATATTTGGCCATATATTATTATGAAACCGGACAACAAAATGATTTCTCTTCCTGACTCCCCATGTACTTAAACACTTAGCAAAATCAAGCACCTATGTGTCTTGAAAAAGTATTCATACCTCGTGAACTTGTCCACAAGTTTAAAGAAAATGATACATTGTTTTCTAAATATTTTAAAAATATAGATCTGAAAATTGTTACATTTATTTGTATTCAGCCCCATGTAGTCTTGTAAGGAAGTAAGCTAGTCATCGCGTTCCTCCTGAAAACACCAATCACATTAATGTTATGTAGTGCGAATTATGTCATGCATTAATGGGAAGTGTAATGTATATTGCATTATTGTGATATGTACTATCTACATGTATAGTGATATATAATAATGTATGATGCATAGTAAATTGCAGTATTATAAGTAGGATAAGATAGAGTTAAGTGCTGGTAATGCATTATAATGTGTGTATAAAAATGTAGGTGAAAGGTTAAGTTTTCCCAGCAACAGACTGCAGGGGCAGACAGAGCTAATGTTGGGAGTAGCCCATAGGGAACAAGCTAGTGCATAGGGAAAGAGACTACCAATGCACTTCCTGCTTGATTTGCATATAACTTCTATACTACATTTTTCATGACTGGCACAATGGATGTTTTTTTTAAAAAATGTATTACTTTTATTGAGGAATGGATGTCTATACAAGAGGACTGATTCTATCTTTCCGAACTGCAGTGAAGTATTACTCTGCAGTGAAAAACCACCATCTATAATGGAATCTGTCACCAGAACTGAAAACCCAAGTTACAAGAATCATCAACAATACATACATGCATCACCAGAACTATCATCAATACAGGAATATAGCAGAAGAACCATTATGAATGTATGAATACAGCACCAGAACCACAATCAGTACATGAATATATCATAAGATCATAAAAATCATTAACGGTACATGAATACAACACCAGAATAAAAATCAATATATAAGTACAGCAATAGAATGACCCTCAGTACATAAACACATCACAAAAACAATCAAACATTCGTAAACATAGCACCAGAACCACCATTAGTAAATAAAGACTTCACCAGAACAACCATCTATAATTCACAAAAACCATTAAAAGTTCATGAATATATCATCAGAACCATCATCAGTCCAGGGAAATAGCACCAGAATCATCATCAGTGCATGAAAACAGCACGCAAACTACCATCAGTACAGGAATATGTCGTGGGCGGAGAGGACGTGCTCGCCACGCTCGGGTCCGGGGCTTCTGCTGCTGCTGCTCGGTGGCTCGAGCGGTGGACCGGACCTGGGGACTCGAGGAGCGCTCCTCGCCCGTGAGTGAAAAGGGGTGGTTTGGTTAGGGAGATTGTTCTTGACGCCACCCACGGGACGTGGTGATGATGGCACCACCGCTGCTGGTAACGGGGATCCCGGGAGAGATGGTAGGGTGCAGCTGGGATGTTGTCCCCTCCGTCGGTAGGGGGTTTGGTGATCCCGGTGCCCGGTGGTGTAACGGGGAGGCTGGATGGCTGGGGTGCAGGGACTGCGCGGCACGGTGCCGGACGGCACTGGTGTACTCACTCAGACAATCACTGACAAAGTCTCTGGTAAACCAAAACGGCCGGATGGACGGGTCCCGCAGCCGGCTGCAGTGTTGATGTTGGCTGTCTTTCCCTGCACCTTTGTAAATGTTCTTGACTCCTGTGGTTGCCCACCGGTAGTCCGCTCGCCGGCGTATAGGTGCCGTAGGAGCCCGTTTTGCCCGCAGGCACAGGCCCTTGGATCTCTAGCCTGTGGAGGTGGCTGTATATCCTCTCTGGGTGGACGGTTGCCTTCAATTGGGACTTGGTTGTTAGGGAACCCCGGGGGTTCCAGTCACATTCGGATTTGACTATTGACGGCGGCTCCAAGCCTGGTCTGGGTCCGATGGCCCTGCCTGTGTGCTCAGCTTCACTCCGTTCCCCGATCCGGTACCGGCGGGCCGACGCCCGACCCCGGTCCTTACGGCTCTGCGGAGTTCCACCAACTCCTGCAGATGGCCACCACCATCTGCCAACCTTGCTGTCAGTGTCTGGGCTCCTACCCAGACATCTCAAGTGTTCACTCCTCTCACTTTCACCTCCTAATCTGAACTCACTGCTTTTCCCACCTCCAGGCCTGTGAACTCCTCGGTGGGTGGGGACAACCACCTGGCTCCGCCCCACCTGGTGTGGACATCAGACCCTGGAGGGAGGCAACAAGGGTTTTTGATTTGACTGCTGTAACTGCCTAGGGTGGGGGTGTGTATGTTGGTATGTATGTGACTACCTGGCTAGTCCAGGGCATCACAAATACATCTCCAGCATCAAGATCATAAATACAGATCTAGAGCCACTATTAGTACAGGAATACATCATCAGCACATCTTTACATGAATACTGCACCAAGCTTAGTACAGTATTCATTTGCAATGTCAGGTCAGCACCCACCATATATATTTGCATATCATCGACCTAGATTTCCCATTATACAATAATAATAATAATTAATAATAATAATAATAATAATAATAATAATTGTCAGGATATACTAGGAGTTATTAATACCAGGCATGATCAGACTGCAGACCATACAGGAACCACAATATTGATAAGGCAAAGGCAGTATAACAAATAAGAATTTCACTGTGATATTTTATAGGTGATTTTTTTTGTCTAATTGGAATTGTTCACATCTGGTCCGGATGCCATGATGCCTCTTGATATCCACAGCTTGTCTCTGTAGACTAAGGGCGGCTTTGCACGTTGCGACATCACACGTGCGATGTCGGTGGGGTCAAATCGAAAGTGACGCACATCCGGCGTCATTTTCGACATCGTACTGTGTAAATGCTAGATGATACGATGAATGAGCGCAAAAACGTCGTTATCGTATCATCGTTGCATTCACCGACATTTCCATAATGCCGGTGCAGCGACAGGTACGATGCAGTTCCTCGTTCCTGCGGCAGCACACATCGCTGTGTATGAAGCCGCAGGAGCGAGGAACATCTCCTTACCTGCCGCCGGCGGCTATACGGAAGGAAGGAGGTGGGCGGGATGTTTACATCCTGCTCATCTCCGCCCCTCCGGCGCTATTGGCCGCCTGCCGTGTGACGTCGCTATGACGCCGCACGACCCGCCCCCTTAGGAAGGAGGCGGGTTGCCGGCCAGAACGACGGTCGCAGGGCAATTGAGAGCATGTGAAGCTGGCGTAGCGATAATTTTCGCTACGCCAGCTTTCACAAGATATTGTACCTGCGACAGAGGCGGGGACTATCGCATGCGACATCGCAGCATCGGCTTGCGATGTCGCAACGTGCAAAGCCCGCCTAAGAATAGATCATCACTATAGTTTCGGCTGCTGGTGAAGAAGTTTTTAGCTGATCATTAGGAGTGCGAGGTGTTGAACCTCCACTGATTTTACTTTGATGATGTATCCTACAGAATGGTCATCAAGTGTTCGATCCTAGGCAATTGTTTTAACGAACTTAGGTAAAACCACTTCCAATATTAATTGAGAAGTTAGCCTTTGAGTCATAGATGCAACATTTTGGCTATATGGCTATGGATTTTTTATTCAGAAAAGTCCGAGTTTTTCATTACACAACTGAATAGTATTATTGACTCATGATCGCATCAGAATAAAGCAGAACATTATAACCTGTAGCCACGGTCGTGAGCGCTGCACTGCACACTCTACGCAGATCAGCATTGCTAACAAGACACATGTAAATGCCTTGCCCTGTAATTGCTTTAGTCAAATTAAGTTAATAAAATTAATTAAGCATGGCCATCCATTCTTCGGTGAAGCTAAATGAGGTAATTTGATAAAAAATTAATTATTGAATCTCTTCCGCGGTTACTCAGCTGCAGGAATAAATAACTTTTACATTTCTGCAATGTAATTTTCTACTTTTAACCCACAAGGCAGATGTTAACACAGCAGATATGTGCAGAAAAAGAGTAAAGCTTAGAAAATACACCTATGTCCATAACAGAAAATCGCATGAGACCTCAAGCAGAAATAGCACAGATCTGGGTGCCCGACTACCCTTGTATTCTTCAGACGCATACATACTGTTGCTGCACGTTCCATCAGTTGCATTACCACAAAGGCATGGATTTTAACACAGAATATTTCCAAAATATGATGGACACTGTTTACTGCCATAAAGACTCTTGCGCAGGACCTTACCAGAAAGATTGTCACCATATTGCTGGAGACCATTGGGTGAGGTCGGGATCACTGCTACTTTCTGCTCCACATTTACGTGCCCTGAGAGGTTTCTCTTACACTGGACAGTAGGAGACACTACTTTGTGCCGAACACTATTGCATTAGGACATCCTATATTCTTACGATGCATAGGGATACTTCAATATATCAAATTGTTAGTAACCTTCCTTGTTCTTAAATTCAAGACCTTCTGATGGGAGGCAGAAACTCTACCAGTGAGCCTTAGGCTGCACTGTTTTCTATGAGAGATTTCTCAGTCTAAAATCCTCATGTCATGATTCACGTATGACTCTGTTTGTGCAGAGCCATTGTATGTGTTTGTTTTCCTGCTGTCTGCATTTTCCAAGGTTAGGTCCGATGGGAGGAGCCTATTCTGCCGTGTCTCGTTCCGGGGATCACACTGCCTTATCTTGGAACTGTTTTCCTTGGTACGCTGCCAGTGATAGTTCCTGCTCTGCAGTGTGCACTTCTGGTTCTTGTGAGTCTGTTCTGATCCTGCCCACTTCCTAGTACTTCTTTCACTGACCTACATCCTTCCCGTCTTGTCTTACCTCCCTGTCTCACTAACCTGCTCTCTGCCTTGTAATCCCGTTTCCGCTCCCTCCTCTATAGTTTCTTGTCTCCTTGGCTTCTGACCCCAGTTTGCCATCTGACTATGGCTCTGCTCCTCTCCACCTCCTGACGATACCTCCTGGCTTTCCGACCCTCGGCTCTCACTTGACTCCGGCTCCGCTTACCCCTCTGTACCCATGTGACTTCCCGGTATTGACCTTCAGCTTTATCGACCATTCTATTGCCTCCTTCCGCGGATGCTAGTGACCTCTAGTGGGCTTGAGCCTAACTACACTTAGAAGCACTACATCCTGCCTGAGTACCGGCTCCCCCTAGTATTAATTAGTATTATTAATCTCAGTCATAATGTTCAGCTATATAGCACTATATATAAAGCTAAAGTACAGTTACTAAAAAATAATGGGGTAAAAAGAATTACAATAAAACACATTTTTGTAATTAATTTCATTACTCACCACTAAACAATATATAAAATACTTATTTGATACACCTGAAACCTTACCATCGCAGTACAATAAAGTGAAGCAATAAATAGCATAAATAAATATGGCACACTTTCAATATTTTATGCTTTTATTTAAATTATAATTTAATTATAATAATAATAATTAATACAAACTAATCCCCTACTTATAGGTATGGCAAAACAACACCTAGACAATTGTAATTTGAATGAAAGTACAAAGCTCACATATTCTGGCATTAATAGGAGTCAATTACAAATTTTGGGGCATTTAGCTGACTTGCTCCTTTTTGGATATGCATTTTTTTGGTAAAAATAACACTGAAAATAAATGAATTGAAAGCATAAAAGAAGAGGGATCACTGTTAGTCTATCACCCAAGACACAGAGTCACAGTCATGGTGCCATCGTGAAAAACATTGAAAGCATACAGATAGCAAGTTCTAATGTCTACGTCGTTAGTGTCGGGACGAATTCTGGAGATGGTGATCTTAGTCATCAATAGTTTTAGAATGACAATAGTTGATGTGGACTGATGTCTGTATTTAATAGTGTATGTTAAAACATTCTTCAAACCTGCCAGAGTTGTGTTACTGGCCCTATGATCGGGCTAAAGGGCACTTTACACACAGCGATATCGCTATCGATATCGCTAGCGAGCGTACCCACCTCCCTCGGTTGTGCATCACGGGCAAATCGCTGCCCGTGGCGCACAACATCGCTAACACCTGTCACACGGACTTACCTGCCTAGCGACGTCGCTGTGGCCGGTGAACCCCCTCCTTTCTAAGGGGGCGGTTCGTGCGGCGTCACAACGGCGTCACTAAACGGCCGCCGAATAGAAGTGGAGAGGCGCAGATGAGCGGCCGTAACATCCTGCCCATCTCCTTCCTTCCTCATTGCCACCGGCCGCAGGTACAGTGATGTTACTTGTTCCTGCGGTGTCACACATAGCGATGTGTGCTGCCGCAGGAATGACGAACAACATCGTACCTGCAGCAGCAACGATATTTGAGATTAGAACGATGTGTCAACGATCAACGATATTTTTAATCGTTAACGGTCGTTCCTGCTTTCACACGCAACACGTCGCTAACGAGGCCGGATGTGCGTCACGAATTCCGTGACCCCAACGACATCTCATTAGCGATGTCATTGCGTGTAAAGTGGCCTTTAGACATCTCAACCACCATTGGAGTTCCTTCCAGTTAAATTGCGTGAAGGCAAATGCAGACTCCACAAGGTCCTAAATTAAGTCATTGTAGGTTTCTAAGGGGCTATTGACTACCACATCCAACCCCACTCAACATGGTGCACTAGACATTGTAAAAAAAGGACTACAGCATTTCCAGTAATCATTGTGATCACTTCATGAATCCCAACTTCTTCAACTGTGGCGTTACAATAAATATAACTGAATGAAATAAATAATAAAAATGAATTAAAAACACAAACAGAATTAGTGGCCAATAGCCTTGCTTGCATATGGAGTTCATTCATACACTATATCAACAATATAAGTGTGACACCCTGGCAAAACCAGGGTGTCACAGAGCCTGCAAAAATCCAGCAAAGTGCAGGCCATTCTCCTCCCTGGTAACCTGATCCCACACCAGTGCAGCAGGACAGACACCCCCTGTTACACCTCGTGGCTCTCCTGTGGCAAGGAATGAGACAGTCTCCTTGCCTGCCATGAGCGCTCCTACTCAGCAGCGCCGAAGGTCTGCCAGACTGCACAGAGTGCAGGAGAAACCTCCTCAGAGAGGCAGCACGAGGGTGACACCTAGTGGTACTCCTGTTGCAAGAGATGAGGCGGTCTCCCATTCCTTGCCTGCCGCAGCTCCTCCTGCTCAGCAGCCTCGAAGGTCTGTGAGGTTGCGCAATGTGCAGAGGTTTGCTGTTCAGGGAAGCAGTGAGACTCCCATTATCTCTACACATTATGAGACCGAGGATCCCGCCTCTATTTCCCAGAGGCAGGAGGGTGAGCATGTGCTATGCTTGGTGGATCCTGATTCGCCCACTGACGTCACACGGCTTGATGACAAGGCTGGTGACGTGGTGAATCCTGACTGGCCAGGCTGGGATGTCGTGGATCCTGATTGGGTCAAGTCCGTCATCTCCGCCTCGCGCCCGCCCTTGGCTGGAGCTACACCTCCTTAAAAGCTCCTCCTGCCATCATGGCGGCGCGCGACCGTCCTTCTATGTTTGGATGTCTGGCAGCGTGCTGCCACGCCACTGCTCAGGCATTATCGTCTTCTGTGGGCTTGGCCCTTGCTGCTTAGGCAGCACCTGGTTTGCAGGCCGTGTCCCTGCCTTGCTGCTCCGGCAGTAGCTCCTTTGACAGGCCGTGTTCCTGTTCCAGGTGAGCTCCTCGAGTCTCCACCGGACTCACCTGGTTATTGAAAGCACACGTGCGTGGGCACCTCTGTGCTACCCTCGTGCCATATTCTCGTGACTTCCACTGGCACACGTGCGTGGGCACCTCTGTGCTTCCCCGTGCAACAGGTACACCGAGCCGTGTGATCCCTGCCATACAACCCTCACGGGTTAGGGCAGACCGGTGTACATAGATCGTCTGTGACATTCCAGACGATCGCTAGCAGCAACCCGCTCACTCTTCACCCACCATAGCAGCGGTCCCTTACACCGCACAGTGGACCTTGACCGGCGGAAGCTGTCCATTCCCCATCTTGGCACGCTTCCCTGGGTCCCCCTCGTAACATTACGGTCGCGCCAAAGGTCTGGCTATGGCTGAAGAGCAGCAGCAGTTGCTGCGTTATGTGCAGCAGTTGGAATCACGATTGGCAGCAGTGGAGCAGTCTTCCTCCGACAAGACTACTCTGACGACAGTCGCCACCCAGGCGGCTACCCAGGCTGTGATATTGGGCGGAAGGTCTCCTCGCCTTGCGCTTCCAGAGCGCTTTAGCGGGGACAGCTCCGAGTGCCATGGCTTTATAAACCAGGTTACCACCTACTTAGAGCTGTCCGCGACTCTTTACGCTACCGAGAAGGCGAAGGTAGCCTTCGTCCAGTCCCTGCTCACAGGCAGAGCGCTGAAGTGGTCCACGCCGTTGTGGGAGCGCGGAGATCGGGTGGTGAATAACTTAGCAGCCTATCTTGGGGCCATGAGAATGGTGTTCCTCGGGCCTCAAGTCACCCACGACTCCGCGCTGCGCCTCCTACGACTTCGGCAAGGGTCCGCTTAAGTCGGGGACTTTGCCGTACACTTTAGGACACTTGCCGCAGAGCTGGACTGGCCGGATAAGGTCCTTGTCCCTGTGTTCTGGGAGGGCCTGGCGGGGTTCGTCAAAGACGCACTGGCCACGCGTGAGGTGCCTGCTACTTTAGAGTCCTTGATTGTGGTTGCCTCTCGCATAGACATCCGCCAGGCGGAGCGGAGGCTCGAGGTCTCTTCAGTACCCACGTCCTCAAGGCCTAAAAAGCGTCTGGCTTCCGTTTTCCACCAGACAGGTCTCCCAGCCAGCTCTGTAGGCGACTCCGTGGAGTCAATGGAGGTGTCCAAAGCGGTCTCCTCTACCCCAGGTTCTCGGTCTGGTGTCATCTGCTTTTCCTGTGGGCAGAGGGGACACTTAGCTACCCGATGTCCCAAACCGTCGGGAAAAGACAGCGTCTAGTTTCTATCAGAGGGGGGACTCTAGACGCTACCTCTCCCTCTAGGTTGACTATCAGCGCCCAGTTGCAGTTCGGCACTACTCTCCTCTCTGCCCTGGCTTGCTTGGACTCAGGCGCTGAAGGCAATTTTATCTCGACCTCCCTGGCAACCCGATACTCAGTTCCCCTGGTTCTGTTGCCCAAGCCACTCAGGGTCCGGGTAGTCGACGGGTCCATACTACTCGATCCTATCACCCAGATCACTATCCCTCTCAGGATGGATGTACCACCGGGACACCATGAGCAGGTGTCCTTCCTGGTGCTTCCAGGGGGGACGGATGAGATCCTACTGGGCCTTCCCTGGTTGAGACAGCATGCTCCTATACTCAACTGGGCAACAGGGGAGATCTCATCCTGGGCAGGATCCTGTAGAGAGCACCTCGTGACTACCGAACCACCCGCTACCATTAGGTCGGTTGGGTCCTCAGAGAATACAGGGGGGCCGGGTTTACCGACACCTTATGAGGCCTATAGGGATGTCTTTTCAAAAAGGGCCGCAGATACTCTTCCTCCCCACCGGCCATATGATTGCCGAATAGACCTGAAGCCAGGCTCCGAGCCCCGTAGGGGCAGAGTGTATCCACTCTCTGCTCCAGAGACGGAGGCTATGTCCAAATATATTCAGGACAGCCTGGCGAAGGGGTTCATTCGCAAGTCTATTTCACCGGCTGGTGCAGGGTTCTTTTTTGTGCAGAAGAAGGAAGGGGATCTGCGCCCCTGTATCGATTACAGGGGATTAAATGCAATCACGATCAAGAACAAATACCCTTTGCCCCTCATTACTGAGCTATTTGATCGATTCCGCGGGGCAAAGGTCTTCACAAAGCTGGATCTACGCGGGGCGTATAATCTAGTGCGAGTCCGAAAGGGCGATGAGTGGAAGACCGCCTTTAACACCAGGGACGGTCACTACGAGTATCTAGTAATGCCCTTCGGACTCTGCAATGCCCCCGCCGTATTTCAAGACTTTGTGAATGACATTTTCCGGGATTTGTATCTTTCCGTGGTTGCATACCTGGATGACATTCTTATCTTCTCACCCGATCTTACCACCCATCGGAGGGATGTCATCCGAGTACTTAAGAGGCTCCGTACCCATTCGCTATATGCTAAGCTGGAAAAGTGCGTTTTTGAACGGGAATCCTTGCCGTTCCTGGGGTACATCGTGTCCAGTCAGGGGTTAGCAATGGATCCGGGGAAGTTGGAGACAGTGATGAACTGGCCTGAGCCCCGCTCGCTGAAGGCGATCCAGCGATTCTTGGGGTTTATCAATTATTATCGCCAGTTCATTCCCAACTTCTCGACGGTGGCAGCACCCATCATTGCCCTTACCCGCAAGGGCGCTAATCCCAAAGCATGGACACGAGAAACGGTAGAGGCATTTCACTCTCTCAAAACTCACTTCTCCAGAGCTCCCATCCTTCATCGTCCAGACATCTCCAAACCCTTCCTACTGGAGGTAGACGCCTCTTCGGTCGGTGCAGGTGCAGTCCTGTACCAGAAAAACGAACGAGGAAGGAAGCATCCTTGTTTCTTTTTCTCGAAGACCTTTTCTCCGGCCGAGAGGAACTACTCCATAGGGGATAGGGAGTTACTGGCGATGAAACTAGCATTCCAGGAATGGCGGCATCTCCTGGAGGGTGCGAAGCATCCATTTGAGGTATATTCTGACCACAAAAACCTCACATACCTCCAGACAGCACAACGCCTGAACCCAAGGCAGGCCCGTTGGTCTTTATTCTTCTCCCGGTTCCGCTTTATTATCCGCCACCTGGCCGGTGAGAAGAACGTACGGGCCGATGCCTTGTCACGTTGTATGGTTGTGTTGGAGGAGGACGAGGAGGAGCCTCGTCTTATACTACCCCCGGACAGCTTGAGGATGGTCACTCCCACTTCTTTGGACCAGGTGCCACCTGGCAAAACCCTCATTCCCCCTGAACTACGGAACGAGGTGCTATCGTGGGCCCATGCCTCCAAGGTCGGGGGTCACTTTGGGGTCAAAAGGACCAGAGACCTGGTGACCAGGCATTATTGGTGGCTGAGACTACCCCAGGACGTACAGGAGTATGTGGGAGCCTGTATGTCGTGTGCTCAGAATAAGCCGTCCCGGCAGAGACCGGCAGGTCTTCTTCACCCACTGCCAGTGCCGGATCGTCCCTGGGAAGTGGTAGGGATGGACTTCCTGGGAGATCTGCCCAAGTCAGCAGGGCACAAGGTCGTATGGGTCATCACGGACCACTTCTCTAAAATGGTCCACTTGGTGCCTCTCCCACGACTCCCGACGTCACGTGCTCTCGCCACCTTGTTCATTCGGCATGTATTTAGGTTGCATGGCATGCCTGACAAGGTGGTGAGCGACCGGGGTCCCCAGTTCGCGTCTCGCTTCTGGAGAGAGCTCTGTAAGCTCCTGCAGATAGAGCTGAACATCTCCTCCGCATACCATCCCGAGACCAATGGACTAGTGGAGAGGACTAATCAAACCTTGGTAACTTACCTCCGCCATTTTATCTCCGCGCATCACGACAACTGGGCTAACCTCCTTCCTTGGGCCGAATTTGCCATTAACAATTCGGTCCATGAATCCTCTGGCCAGACTCCGTTCCTACTCAATAACGGACAACATCCCAGAATCCCGGTTCCGATGCCCATTACGTCACCCGATACTAGAGTGGAGGATTGGGCGACCAAGGCCCGGGAGATCTGGGATGACACCCAAGAGGCTCTTAAGAGGGCTAAAGACCGGATGGTGACAACGGCTGATGTCCGCCGTCGCCCTGCACCATCCTTCGCCCCTGGTGACCTAGTATGGCTGTCCTCTAAGAATGTTAACCTACGGGTACAGGCAGCCAAATTCGCCCCTAGGTATCTGGGTCCGTTTAAGGTACTACAGCAGGTAAACCCGGTGGCATACCGACTCCAGCTCCCTCCACGCTGGGCTATAGCCAACACCTTTCACGTGTCCCTCCTGAAACCCGTACGACTTAATAAATTCTCGGGGTCCCTGCCGGCTCAAACAGACTCCCCGTCCGACGACCCTGAGGTGGCAAAAATTGTGGAGACAAAAGTCATACAGGGCAAGAGGTACTACCTCGTGGAGTGGGCCGGTCGTGGTCCGGAGCATAGATCCTGGGAGTTGGAGGATCATATCCGCGCCCCGGGGTTGATAGCGGCCTTCGAGCACGGGCAGGGGGGGGGCCCTAGACGGGGGGGTAATGTTACACCTCGTGGCTCTCCTGTGGCAAGGAATGAGACAGTCTCCTTGCCTGCCACGAGCGCTCCTACTCAGCAGCGCCGAAGGTCTGCCAGACTGCACAGAGTGCAGGAGAAACCTCCTCAGAGAGGCAGCACGAGGGTGACACCTAGTGGTACTCCTGTTGCAAGAGATGAGGTGGTCTCCCTTTCCTTGCCTGCCGCAGCTCCTCCTGCTCAGCAGCCTCGAAGGTCTGTGAGGTTGCGCAATGTGCAGAGGTTTGCTGTTCAGGGAAGCAGTGAGACTCCCGTTATCTCTACACATTATGAGACCAAGGATCCCGCCTCTATTTCCCAGAGGCAGGAGGGTGAGCATGTGCTATGCTTGGTGGATCCTGATTCGCCCACTGACGTCACACGGCTTGATGACAAGGCTGGTGACGTGGTGAATCCTGACTGGCCAGGCTGGGATGTCGTGGATCCTGATTGGGTCAAGTCCGTCATCTCCGCCTCGCGCCCGCCCTTGGCTGGAGCTACACCTCCTTAAAAGCTCCTCCTGCCATCATGGCGGCGCGCGACCGTCCTTCTATGTTTGGATGTCTGGCAGCGTGCTGCCACGCCACTGCTCAGGCATTATCGTCTTCTGTGGGCTTGGCCCTTGCTGCTTAGGCAGCACCTGGTTTGCAGGCCGTGTCCCTGCCTTGCTGCTCCGGCAGTAGCTCCTTTGACAGGCCGTGTTCCTGTTCCAGGTGAGCTCCTCGAGTCTCCACCGGACTCACCTGGTTATTGAAAGCACACGTGCGTGGGCACCTCTGTGCTACCCTCGTGCCATATTCTCGTGACTTCCACTGGCACACGTGCGTGGGCACCTCTGTGCTTCCCCGTGCAACAGGTACACCGAGCCGTGTGATCCCTGCCATACAACCCTCACGGGTTAGGGCAGACCGGTGTACATAGATCGTCTGTGACATTCCAGACGATCGCTAGCAGCAACCCGCTCACTCTTCACCCACCATAGCAGCGGTCCCTTACACCGCACAGTGGACCTTGACCGGCGGAAGCTGTCCATTCCCCATCTTGGCACGCTTCCCCGGGTCCCCCTCGTAACACCCCCACCCCTCAGTGTTAGAGCTAAACTGAGCAGGAGGGGAGGGGAGAGAGGAGAGTGTGTGAGGAGTGTGAAGAGAGCAGACCAGGGGAGGATAGCTCCTGGCTGCTGTGAAGAAGGGAAGGGTGAGGAAAGGGCCCGAGGTAGCCGGGGCAGGGTACCGGCCCGCCGGTACCACGGGAAGACCCGGATCACTGCAGGGGAGTGGGCTCCCCGTTCCCGACTGGTAAGGAAAAAGAAGCGTCTGGCTGCAGGGCAAGAACTGGATCCTGCTGCACTGTGTGAGGGACCCAAACACCATCCGCACCGAAGGCTGCGGACACCGGCAGTTTCTAGTTGACCAGTGACTCTGTGTGGATTAACTGTGAGTACACCAGTGCCATCAGGCACCGCACCACAGCACTGCACCCTGCATCTCCCCCATCGGGCCCCGGGACACACCGCCCCTACTCACGGAGGGGTTAGCACCAAGGCTGCGCCACAACACCGATCCCGGACGAGCCCCCACCATCACCAGCAGCGGTGGTGCCTACTATCACCATGACCCGTGGGTGGCGTCACGAACAATCCCCATAGCGGCCCCGGCCGCGCACCCACCCGATCCCCCTTTTCACTCGTGGGCGAGGAGCGCTGCTCGAGCCCCGGGTCCGGCCCACTCGAGCCACCCAGGAGAAGTTACCGGACTTGAGCGTGATCTCCCCGAGCAGCCCCCCTCGACGGAGGACTGGCCCCCGCCCGCGACAACTTGGCGTCACGAACAGGATCGAACCCATCCACTTACCGGTGGAAGTACGCCTTGTCCCGTCCGTCAGCGGCGTCCCGCTGAAATATTGGAGAATCCGCCATCTTGGGCGCAAAAGTTTCCCGCTCGAGTCATCTTCCCCGACTAGTGAAGGCATGAAAGTGAAGCCCCGCCCCCAAAGAGACGTGCTGTGGAAAAACCAAGGGGGGCGGGTGAAGATCCTGCCTCATGTGACTGAGGAGATAAGAAGCAGGGACGCCAGGACTCTGCACCCGTCTTGTTCCTGGACTCTAAAGGTGCAGCGCCATATCCACCCCGTCTGAGCAGCCCGAGGTCCTCGCCCGTATCATCCGGGAGAGGGAGAAAGAAGCTGCAGCGCCCGCTTCGGTCGCAGGAGCGGCGGACTCCGAGACTCCGGTGGTGACTCCCCGTGTAGCAGCTGGTGGTGACCCGCCTGCCACAGGAAGGATGTCGGCTCCGGCAGCCCACCCGGCCGCAATGGGAGCGGCAATCAACTCAGATGACGTCGGCTCCGGCAGTCCGCCCGGCCGCAACTGTAGCCGCACCCTGTAAGTTAACCCCCGAAGTTAAAGGAGCGAGGACAGTTCCCGTTAGAGAGCCCGGTCCATCGTACCCGCACTGCAGGCAGTGGAGGCTGAGGTCTTTTGGACAGTGTCACCGTGAGTGAGGTGGCATTGGGGACCCGCGCTGCCCTGTGGTGGACTGGGGAAAGTGGCTGGAGGAGGCAGTGTCGGCAGGAAAGCCCCGTAGTTAATGGGGTCCCCCGTTCCGTACCCGTCCCGCTTTTGGGTGGCCTGGGCCAGTTCCCGTTTTCCGGACTGGGGAAAAGGGGTGCCACCTGTTGTAGTGGTGGCATCAAGGTCTAGTTTACTTGGGTGGGAGAGCAGGAGGGCCCAGTCCCGCTCCGGTTAATATAATTGTATCATTGTTAGTATACTTGTAAAACTGTTTTATCTTTTTTTTCAGTTCCCGTTCAATAAATGTAGGTGCCCGGACAGCCCGAGGACGGGCTGTGTTTTACCAAGGGGGTGTGTGACGCCCTGGCAAAACCAGGGTGTCACAGAGCCTGCAAAAATCCAGCAAAGTGCAGGCCATTCTCCTCCTTGGTAACCTGATTCCACACCAGTGCAGCAGGACAGACACCCCCCCCAGTGTAAGAGCTAAACTGAGCAGGAGGGGAGGGGTGAGAGGAGAGTGTGTGAGGAGTGTGAAGAGAGCAGAGCAGGGGAGGATAGCTCCTGGCTGCTGTGAAGAAGGGAAGGGTGAGGAAGGGGCCCGAGGTAGCCGGGGCAGGGTAGCAGCCCGCCGGTACCACGGGAAGACCCGGATCACTGCAGGGGAGTGGGCTCCCCATTCCCGACTGGGAAGGAAAAAGAAGCGTCTGGCTGCAGGGCAAGAACCGGATCCTGCTGCACTGTGTGAGGGACCCAAACACCATCCGCACCGAAGGCTGCGGACACCGGCAGTTTCTAGTTTACCAGTGACTCTGTGTGGATTAACTGTGAGTACACCAGTGCCATCAGGCACCGCACCGCAGCACTGCGCCCTGCATTTTCCCCATCGGGCCCCGGGACACACCGCCCCTACCCACGGAGGGGTTAGCACCAAAGCTGCGCCACAACACTGATCCCAGACGAGCCCCCACCATCACCAGCAGCGGTGGTGCCTACTATCACCACGACCCGTGGGTGGCGTCATGAACAATCCCCATAGCAGCCCCGGCCGCGCACCCACCCGATCACCAATCCGATCCCCCTTTTCACTCGTGGGCGAGGAGCACTGCTCGAGCCCCGGGTCCGGCCCACTCGAGCCACCCAGGAGAAGATACCGGACCCGAGCGTGATCTCCCCGAGCAGCCCCCCTCGACGGAGGACTGGCCCCCACCCGTGACATAAGCACCAGGTATAGACAGTATTAGGGGTCTATCACAAGCATCTGTTGCTGAAAAACAGCTAAAACTATCATCCAGATCTGAAATGTTCTAACGCAGAACTCTGACATGTTCTAAATAGGTCAAGAATGAAAACGCCTGAAGCTGTAGTATCCAGTAATCGCTTGACCCCACAGTACACACAGCTTCACATGCATGTCAGTCTTTGTCAGGAAGAGGAAGGCTGCAAAACGCACATCAAGGATTGTGTAATGCGGGACAGTGCGCTACTTGGATTCTATGGGTTCAGGTATTTTCATGTTTTATCCTTTCAGTATGTGTTCAAGTTTCGGGTTAGAGCATTTGGAATTTGAATGATACTTATTATGCTACTCGATGTCGACCAATGTGCCAGACTGGGCTTACTCTGGAGGGGCAAATCTAAGTGCCTATCGGGTTTTCATCACAACCTCTGATGGTGAGGACTAGGCTGCTTGTAGACACCATGTACCACCCCATTGTAGTCCTCAGTACTGCAGCAGTTAACCCCAGAGGACAGGGATGCAGGTACAGACAGCAGGCAGACTGGAATGGGTAGTTGAGGTTGATAGGATGGGTTCAGGTATAGGAATCAAACTGGATGGGTTGAGGCACAGAAGACCGGCAGGATGGGGTCAGATACTGTACAATGGATAGAATTGGGCAGACGGCAGACTGGAGTACAGAAGGATCAAGCACACCAAAAACTAGTTGTTGAGGCACCTACCTACAGGGAAAGGTGCCTTAAATACCTAGTGTCTGCCAACCATAGACTGGGGAACACTTTCTAAGTGCACTTTCTGCCCTTTTAAGAGGTGTTAGTACGCGTACGCCCTAAAGATGTTGCCAGGAGACTTGTGCAACGTTCGTAGGCCCTGGAGCGTGGTAATCTCAGAAGAAGCAGGGCAGAGAGCAGGCCGGTCACGGTGGTGAGTATATCAATATCCCAGCCAAGGAGAGGAGGCCGCATAATGGTGGGACACTGGTGTTACAATACTTTAAGGAGTTTTTTTTTTTTTTTACAACAAATGCTTGTGATATACCCTTGATATAAACCTGGTGTTTATATGGTTGACTCAGTGTAAAGGCAACACTATTGACCACTACTTCTGTTTGTGTTTCTAATGTGTTTTTTTGTGTCTTGAATGAGGGATCCTTTTATTATTTTGGGGGCCCTTTTGGGGGGTGAGAGAGAGGTAGCCGGGTATTATAAGAGGAGCAGTTGCCCATGACCCGTTAAATTCCAGCTCCCGATTTTCAGAGGCCTGCTAAAGCACCTCCTTTCATTATTCTTTGCCTCAGCTATGACAAATCTTCTCAATGTTGTGTCAGCTCAGCTCTGCTACATTCATTATACACATCCAAATAATTAGACACAAGGGTTCTTTTACACACATAATTCTGCTTCACATAAACAATATTTTCTTGTTAAAAAAAAAAGTGAAATTTACTTTCTTTTATTTAGCCGCCAGCTTTTGTTCCAGTGTCCGTACGATGGGACCAGCTGCTGCAAGGTGACAGAACGGATTTTTGTCATTTTTATAAGTTTCTCGATTTTATGATACTCTCCCAAGGCCATGTTATAAAGTTGTTTTTACGGCCTGCAAATTGGTAATAAATCGTCTGCGGTATCTCTGTGAGTACGAACCCTCCTTCCAGAGCTCAGTCCCTCGCATTCTCTAATAATATGTCTGTGTAGTCGACAATACTGTAAAATGTGTTAAGTAACATCTGTCACGTCATATAGTACCCATGGATGTAAAAAAATATATAGAACTATGAACAATGTCAACATTTTATGACGTCAATGTACTGCAGATGGCTGAAGAAATATACAAAGAAGCTCCCTTGAAACTGGACTCTCTATGGTGACTCCGTATGTGTCTTCTGTCCAGCAACATAAACATTTATTTGGATGTTTTGCAATTGTAATGAACGTACTTTAATAATTCTGATTGTATGTTGGGGACGATATAAAGGGGTCTGGATGACAGGGTCAATAGCTCAGCCTGTCTCTTTTGTGTTCCAGCCTAGGCTGATATAGACAAGCTGGTGGTTGGACAGAAGGGGGCTGGCTTAGTTCATAAACTAAGTTACATTTCTAATAGGACAAGAGGGAAGGGATCTGGCTTAGCTAAAGAACAGAGCTGTTAGTAAAACAGAGAAGGGGACTGGCTTAGCTAAAAAACTGAGGTGCAGAGGTCACATAGGTATGACTATATTACCTGGAGAGACACACAAAGCCCACATCCAGTCTCTGAGAGAGATACAAGGAGCTGACATCCAGCCTATATTACTGAGAGAGACCTCACATGTATTACAGATAGACCTCACATGTAGTCTCTATTACTGGGAGAGACACACACAGCTCACATTCAGCCTATATTACTGAGAGAAACACTCAGAGTTCACATCCAGCCTATATTATTGAGAGACTCTATTACTGGGAGAGAGACATAGAGCTCACATGCAGCCTACAGTATTTTACTCAGAGAGACACACAAAGCTCTTATTAAGCCTATAATACTGAGAGAGATACACAGAGCTCACATCCAGCCTATATTACGGAGAGATACAAAGAGCTTATATCCAGCCTATATTACTGGGAGAGACACCGACCTTACACCAAACCTATATAATTGGGAGAGACGCACACACCTCACATCCAGCCTATATTACTGGGAGTGACATACAGACCTCACATCCAGCCTATATTACTTGAGAGACAAACACAAAGAGCTCACATCCAGCCTATATTACTGGGAGGGACACACAGAGCTCACATCCATCCTATATTACTGAGAGACACACACAGAGTGTGACGCCCTGGACTAGTCAGGTCGTCCCAGGTAGTCACACACAACACCACACCCCTTCCCGATTAGGTGACATCAGTCAAACTAAAAACCTTATCACCACCCTCCAGGTTTGATGTCCACACTAGGGGGGGCGGAGCCAGGTGGTTGGCTCCGCCCACCAAGGAGTTCACAGGCCTGGAGGCGGGAAAACACAGACACAAGTTCAAGTTGACAGTGCAGAGTAGTTTTGACAGTGAAGGAGAGAGGTTGAGTCCAAGGGGAAACCTGCGCCCAGGCCTGCCATAGACTACTCCGGTGGCTGGGTCGGAGCCCAGTCACCTTTGGCAAGGAGGCAGATGGTGGTGGCCGCCTGCAGGAGCTGGGATTACAGCCGGTGGAACCGTAGGGACCGGGGTCGGGCGGGGGCCCGCCGGTACCGAACCGGGGAACAGATTGGAAACCGAAGCACCAGGAGGGGTACTCAGACCCAGACGAAGCCCCGAACCAACAGGGCCGAGTCAAATCAACTGATTGCGGACTGGACTTTAGGACCTATCCCACACAAGACCCGTTAGAAGACAGTAGCCCAACCATACAGGGTAGAGCCACCGCCAAGGCATAGAGACCCAAAGGGCCAGCGTCTGCGGACAAATGGGCTCCTACGGCATATACAAGTTGGGGAGTGGACTACCGGTGTCTAGGCATAGGAGTCAAACATTTACACACAGAGGTGCAGGAGAAAGGTGGAAACCACCAACCTATACCGGGAGAAGCTGCAGCCAGCTGCGGGCTCCGTTCATCACTCCTTTTGGTTTACCAGAGACTCCAGAGTATTGTGTCAGAGTAAGTACACCAGTGCCTTCGGGCCGCGCACCGTGCCGCACCGCACCAGTGTCCAACCTGCTCCCCCGCCTCAGCACCTCCCTCGGGCCCCCGGGACCATCGCTCCCATACCCACGGAGGGGTCAACACCAAGCTGCGCAACACCGTCCCCGGGAGGCCTAGTTAACGGCAGCGGTGGTGTCCATCTATTGACCACAACCCGTGGGTGGTGTCACAAACTTACAATGCAAACCAAACGACCGCAGCCCCGGCCGAGGAACTTCTCACCCAAGTCCCCGCGTGTAGCGCCAACTCCCTTGCAGAGCGACGTGACCCCCAGGTCCGTGAGAGGCTCGAGCCACCACCCGCAGTACGAGCACGGATCTGAGCGGCTCGTCGGTCGCAGCCGAGCCCGCGGGGCGGTACAAGAGCTTACATTAAGCCTATATTACTGAGAGAAAGAAAGAGCTCATATCCAGCCTATATTACTGGGAGAGACATCGACCTCACATCAATCCTATATAACTGAGAGAGACACACAGAGCTCACATCCTGCCTATAATACTGGGAGAGACACTCCAACAAGAGAACAATCTGAAGTTCTGAAGGAATGGAGATTGCAGACTGAAATTTAGCTGCCAATTCATCAGGGTGTTTACACCAGTATTCTAGCATAATTTTTTTTGAACAACTCAAAAATTTGTTCAGAAATATTGCGACTTTTGTAATTTTCACTAGAGTTAAGCGAGTATCTAACTATTCGCACTCGCTATACTCATAACGAGTACTGTTAAGGTGTGCAATGCAAGTCAATGGAGAAAAACTCACAAAGTAACGAGTAACCCGCATGACGTACGATTCGTGCGAGTAGTGAATAGTGCGGAATTCAGGTTACTCGCTACACTGCAAGTATTCCCCATTGACTTGCATTGCACACACTATTCGGAATGAATACACGTTGCATTGGTGTTTAAATACCCCTTCCTTCCTTTGGACTGTGCTGGTAATATTTTCAGTTCGTTCAAGCCGAGGTTGCAAGCAGGTGGTTTGCACTCCTCTCAGGTATCATTGCTAAACTGAAAGCTCTGCTGAACTTCTACCTGAGTCATCGAATGATAACTAGTATATGCTTTTCCCCTAGGGACCAGCAGTAGGCTTGGTCAGGGGGTCACCACCTTACCTCTCCCTAGACACAGGGTTTACCTTACCTTCCCTTTCGTCGTGTCGTGCGCTTGGTACTTCCCCGTACCTAGCGTGACACAGTGGCATTCTATGGAGAAAGTAAAAAGAAACTGCACATGCTGGACCTAAGCCACTGCAACCGCAGAAGGATGGTTCGAAAAGCAACAGAAGGTAAATTGTGCCACTGCGGGGGGGCGGGGGAAAGGGTCACCTTTTAGGTGTAATCACTGCCAAATGTCCAAGATTTTTACATGACTTACATTTGCAAACTTTCATAAAAATGCACGTTGAAGATAATGAGGCCAATTTCTGATCTTGGGAATAATCCTTTAAACATAGGCCATGTTGGGTGCCGGATGGTTCATGCCATTAATCAAAGCTGTTTTCATTGAAGCGCTCTTTTAAAACGCACTTTCTTAATGAGTTAATTCATCCATCTCTATTGATTTGTTATTAAAAATGAACCAACACAATTTGTCCTCCCATCCCCGATAGATAGAACGGATGTGTATAATATTCCCGGTATCACTGTGTATTGAACACATCATCATGATCTGCGCTCTCCTATACTAATATTCAAGCAGGCGCGTGCCATGATTAATTGGCTACCATAACCCCGAGTAAATGGAGCATGACCTGTTAATAGAAAGTGGTTTCCTACTTTGAGTTCTTGCATGAGCAATGATGAATCTGCCTGTTCAAGGGTCATTTATCTATTACGCACTGCAATCCTTAAAGGGATATTACCTGTTCGGCTTATAAAGCTTATTCACGATAACGAAAAGTTATACAAAATTTCAATATATTTTCTGGATCAATTTTTTACAGTTTTCATGATCGCTGCTTGCTGCCGCACTCATGTGATCATATACACCAACACACTGTCCTACGTCACCCCCCCATTTGATGGACTATCTTACTTAAAGGGTTTTCGGGTCCCAATACATATTTATAAATTAGTTAAAAAAACCTTGGCGTTCCGGATATTTTTCACGTTTTGCACTTTTATTTTTTTTTTCTTGCCGTACAAAAGCCATTATTTTTTTTTTTTTCATTTCTCCATTGACATAGCCATAAGAGGGTTTGTTTTTTTGTAAGATGAGTTGTAGTTTTCAATGACATCATTAATTTTACCATATAATTTACTGAAAAACATGGAAAAAAAAAATTCCAAGTAAGATCTGTCAGGCTTCCACCAGGGGGCGCAGAAGCAGAATGGAGATTGAACTCCAAAAATCAGTTAGACAAAAGCCCACAAGGGGGCACACGTACCAGTGAAAGGGAAGTCAGCAAGCCTACGTCTTAACCAGGAAGTCACGTCTGAACAGAGGAGTGAGCAAGCTGTAAACAGGTGGAAGCACGAGGTCCAGGAGCCAAGAGGTCACGTCAAAGCCAAAAAAGGAAAGCAGAGCTGTGGTCAGGAATTGTTACCGAGGTTAGAGGCCGGGAGAGCTAGTAATTACAAAGCAGGGGGAGGAGATCGAGACACAGAACAGGACCGGGGTCTGGGAGACAGGGAAGGCAAGCAGTACAAGGTAGACGGAGCTCAGGGAAAGGTAAGCTGGATAGCAAGATGGATCAGGGTTAACTCACAAGAACCGGTTGTGTACGCTGCAGTGCAAGAAATATTACTGGCGGCATTATTGTGCAGGCATACACACCATAATAAATTGGTGTGAGTTCTAGAATGAGGCACAACAGAACAGACCCCTCCAACCTAACTTAACTCCATCGGAGCCAAGCTACAGTCATGACAAGATAAAATAATGAAAATCCTGTAATTCAACCATTGATCTTTGTATTTACAGCATTCACTGTGCATTTATATTGGTCTGGAGACATGATTATTTAGCTCAGTACGATCATAGCGGCACCAAACTACAATCATAGCCACACCCAACTACGATCATAGCCATACCCAACTACGATTATCGCCACACCAAACTAGGATCATAGCCATACCCAACTACGATCATAGCCACACCCAACTACAATCATAGCCATACCCAACTACGATCATAACAACACCCAACTATAATCATTGCCATACCCAACTATAATCATAGCCATACCCAACTACGATATAGCGACATCCAACTACGATCATAATGACACCCAACTACGAACATAGTGACACTCAACTATGAACATGGCCATACTGTCACGCTCCTCGGGTCCCCTGCGCTGCCCTCCGGCTCACCTGCCTCGCTTCCCGGTTCCTTGGTCCGGTCACCGCCGCTCCCCGCTCTCCAGCATCCATTGCCAGCACGTCCCCGGCGTCCTGGTCCCCGCTCCCGGCGCCCGTCGGCTTCTCAGCCCCAGCCCAGCCCTGCTGCTTCCTCCTCGCAGCTTCCTGCTCTGGCTTCTGGCACTCGGGCCGCGCGCATGCCAGCGTCCATTAACAGGAAATGATGCAAACAGGTACAGGGTATAAAGGGGTTTAATGTCCAAGGGGGCGGGGCCTGATCTTCGTGTTTCTTAAGCTAGGAGTCAGGTCTCCTGGTGTCTCTATTATATACTCACCTATCTCTCTTGTAGAGCCGTGCCTGCCTCGCCATCCAGTCCTGCCGAATCCCGAACCCCGAACGCTGTCCATCTGCCATCCTGACAGTCCGTACCATCTCGGATCCCTGCGGTGACCCGTCATCTCGCTCCGAAGGTTCCGGACCCCGCCTGACATCTTCTCGGCTTCCGAACCTGAGCTACGTCACCCGGACTACCATCAGTGACTCCGTGGTCCCAGGGACTTCTCCGTTATACTCGTATGCACGGACTGTTCTGCTGCCTATAGTGCTCCAGCTACCGGACCCCTTACCACCATCTAGGAGTTCGGCCCAGTGGATCCACCTCCTGGGTCTGCCCGTCCACCTGGCCCTGACACATACCCAACTACGATTATAACAACACCCAACTATAATCATTGCCATACCCAACTATAATCATAGCCATACCCAACTACGATATAGCGACATACAACTACGATCATAATGACACCCAACTACGAACATAGTGACACCCAACTATGAACATGGCCATACCTAACTACGATCATAGCGACACCAAACTATAATCATAACGACACCCAACTACTATCCCAACGATACCAAACTATGATCATAGTGACACCAAACTAAGATCATAACGATACCAAACTATGATCATAGCGATACCAAACTAATATCATATCCATATGTGTTATGTATATACTGTTGAATTATATAAATGCATATGTTGATATTTAAATGTTTTAGAGAATAGTAGGTTCTGGATGTAGCAGTGCTAGCACTATCAGGTTGCCAAATGCTGCCATCTAGCGTTCGGGTTTAGTCAGTGGTAAAGTGTGTTTAGAAGGCATGTTAAATTAGAAAGGGTTAAAGAAGTAAAGGGAGGATTGTCGGGTGGCAGAGTGGATTGCTAGGAGGGAAGGGGCTTCAAAGGAAGTCAGTAGAAAAAGTGGGTTCAAAGCGAGAAGACGTAGTCTCGGTCCTAGGGCCAGTCAGGGAACCCCAAGGTAACCTCTTGAGGTCCGGAGCCTACGACTCACCCTGGCGGGCTTAAAGAGTTGTCCGGCAGGAGAAGCCATTGAGGCCCAGAAGAGGAAAAAGGTGTTTGGTATTAGGCGGAAGGAGGCATAGACCCCGGATTATTGAGGATGACGTCTGAGATAGCAGGGGACAGCATGAAGAATAGTACCGCACATAGAGAGGAGGGAAGACCATGTCTGTCATAACGGTGTGACGGATAGAAGTAAACAAATCTGGTTGGCTAAGTGAACTCTTAAGTCGATGACTTTAGGCACTGGCCCGAAGCAGGAAGAAAGTGTCATGCACCTTGCCTAAAGTCTACTCCGCATCCAGAGTCTTCTTGGTGAAGGAGAGCGGCACCCGCGTGGCCTGGGGCCAGCACCCTCCTTCAGATTCGCAATGAGTAGAACAACATTTTAATATGTGGATCTCTCCATCATTCCATCCACCAGAAGTTGGATTCGTTTTTCACTACTTTCATCTCTGGTTTATTCTGTAAGAGGGACTTTAAAATGGGACACGAGCACGAGTAATGCCAGAATCTGATCGATATACAGTATAATACAGGTAATACTGTCCTCTTCCTTTTTTCTTGCATTCTCCCAAGCAAAAACATCTTGCACATACTGTATTTATTTTTTCCATACTTTGTGAATCGATTGCATTAGTATGAGATATCTGTAATAATTCATTTGCAAACTCTCAGTGATTAGTGACATTGCGGCGGTTGTGCGTATATACATAGATATATAAATGCTGCATTAATTTTCCCATTTTGCAGAGGTAATGGAGCGTGCCGTAGATATACAGGGAGGACGCTGCTGTATACTGATAAGAGGGGAATACAAACCAAACCAAATTAATGGTATTCACCTCTCCCTGCCTTCCTAATTTAATATTACTAGCAGATGTCGCAATGTCCAGAGATGATCATATGGTGTAATGTATCGTGTCCTGGTCCTGCATATTAAGCGTGGTTTTATACGAGGCTCGTCCTCCATGGGAGGTTTGAGGACAGTATTACGTGAAATCTCACTACTGTTCTGTAAATACATTTTCAGCATTGAGGAATAAATATACGTACAATAATCTTTCTTTAAAGCAGTTGTATAAAAAAACATAAGTAAAATATAATAAATGAGTAGCAGATGCTCAGCGCTCTGGGCTCCTCAGTGCTGGAGTGGGATCCCTAACCAAATAAGAAAGGAAATGACTGTTTAGTTTATGGCCACATTTGGCAATGCTCTCATGGGCACTTGGGCACTATTGTTACGAGCACTCTATTTGGCTCTATAGAACACTTTTTATCTGGTACTACTGTAATTATGGGATCACTCTGTCTGGTACTATGCATCGGACAACTCTATTTCAGGAAGTATTTAGGAGATTACTTTAATATACTGTATATGGGAATCCTCTGGTACTGTACAAGGGAGTGTGCCGCCCCTGCAGCGGTCAAACCGCTCGGATCCGGAGGGTTGCTGTGGCTCACGGGGGCTCACGGCCACTTCAAATGAAAAGGGGTTATTTACAGGGGATAAGAGTTTGTGATGCTACCCGTGGTTCGCGGTAAAGGGAGTACCGCCGCTGCCGATGGGAGTACCCGGGGGAGATGGAGTGGGGAAGCCAGATGATGTTCCCTCCACGGGTAGGGGAGGATCGGGACTCTGGATGATGGAGGTGTAGGGGAGCGTGGTACAGATTGGAAGCAGGGGAGGACAGCGTACTCACTCAGGCAGTGTTGGTAGTGATGCGACCGCAAAGTGGACTGTGACACACAGTTAAACCAAGTCTCTGGGTGCCGCTGCCACTTCAGGGGAGCTCATCCGGGAGTCTGCTCCCTTTGGTATTGCTGATGGCCTGTACCTTGCCTCCATGCACTGTATTTTAGATGTTCTGAGTGACCCCTATGCTTGAAGCTGTCGGGATCCCGCTCCTCACTGTTAAGTAGGGAAGCTGTGCTCTCGATGGCTGACACTTGGGATTTGAGTGGGCCGCATAAGCTGGAAAGCTCTATCCCCCTCGTTGTGTTGATGTCTTTGATCTCTGAGCTCTTGGGGAAAGTTCATAAAGAGAATATCCTCCACAGGTTAATTATCAGGTTGCGTGAAGCTACTCCCTGATCTAGGGTCCAGTACCCCGCCGTGCTCAGTACCGGTTCGGTTACTAGGTACTCCGCTGTCGACCGTTCCCCAAAACTAAGCCTGGCACCTTTCTCCAATACCCTGCAACCAGGTCTCCGACTCCTTCGGTCCCAGACCACCGTCTGCAACCTAGCCAACGTCTCCCAGGGAGCACCAACTCCCTCCAGCTCCTCACTCTCTGAGGGCTACCACTCTACTGACTGCCTCTCCCACCAGTCTGCCTGACCCCTAGGCAGGTGGCCCTGTTCCAGCTAGACCCCCCCACTGGTGTGCCTGACAGCGTGTGGTGTGAGGTGTGACTAGGATTTGCATGCTGATGGAGCAATACCAAAAGTTAGGATCCCAAAACCATGGGGGGTTGAGTCCTGCACCAGAAGGAAAGGGGTGCAGTACCCTGTGACACCCTGACTAGTGCAGGGGCGTCACAGGAGCACTCAAAGAAACTATACATAGGAGCAGGGCCGGCTCCAGGTTTTCATGGGACCCGAGTGAAAAAATCTCAGTGGGTCCATACACACGTAACTACACAGACAAGTAAACATACAGGAATACATACATACACACACATATTTGGAGGCAAATTCACAAACATAGATATAAAAACACATATTATATATGAGGGGGGCCCATATATTCCACCC
This sequence comes from Anomaloglossus baeobatrachus, assembly GCF_048569485.1. NCBI lineage: Eukaryota > Metazoa > Chordata > Amphibia > Anura > Aromobatidae > Anomaloglossus > Anomaloglossus baeobatrachus. The sequence continues at coordinate 636,059,919 of NC_134355.1, forward strand.
CAGCAGCGGTCGAACCACTCGGATCCGAGTGTCGCTACTCGTGGCTCGATGGTCTCCGGACCCGAGGGCTCAGGGTCACTCTAAAATATGATAGGTGGGATTATTTACAGGGGAGTAGATAGTTTGCGACGCCACCCGTGGTGTGCGGTAACGGGGAGTACTGTCGCTGCCGTTGGGAGTACCTTGGCTGATGGAATGGGGGCAGCCAGATGATGTTACCCTCCACGGATAGGGAAGGCTCTGGATAGTGGGATGGATTGCAGGGGAGCGCAAGCTCGCTTGGAGTAGGGGGGGTGATCAGGTACTCACTCAGAAAGAATGCAGACGCTGACAACGTAGTAAACCAAGTCTCTGGGTGCCGCTGTCCTCTTGGGGGAACTCGTCCGGGTCTCTGTCCCCTGCAGTACTGCCTGATGGGCCGGAGCCTGCCTCCGTGCATAAATTTTAGTAGTGTCCAAGTGGCCCGTAAGCTTGAAGCTGTCTGGGCCCCGCTCCCCACTTTTTGGTGTGAAGGATCTGTGCTCTCAGTAGCTCACGCTTGGGATTTCAGTGGGCTTGTTTGGTTGGAAAGCCCTATCCCCCTCGTTGCGCTAGTGCCCCCGATCTCTGACCTTCGTGGGGACAGTCCATAAAGGCCCTATCCTCCGCAGGTTAATTGCCGGGTTGCTTGAAGCCTCTCCCCGACCTAGGGTCCAGTACCCCGACATGCTTACGGCCCCAGACCGGCTATTGTACTTGAGCTACCAACCGTCCTCCAAGACTAAGGTGGGCTTTGCACACTACGACATCGCAGGTGCGATGTCGGTGGGGTCAAATTGAAAATGACGCACTTCCGGCATCGCAGGCGACATCGTAGTGTGTAAAGCCTAGATGATACGATTAACGAGCGCAAAAGCGTCGTAATTGTATCATCGGTGCAGCGTCGGCGTAATCCATGATTATGCTGACGCGACAGTACAATGTTGTTCCTCGCTCCAGCGGCAGCACACATCGCTGTGTGTGAAGCCGCAGGAGTGAGGAACATCTCCTACCTGCGTCACTGCGGCTTCCGTAGGATATGCGGAAGGAAGGAGATAGGCGGGATGTTTACATCCCACTCATCTCCGCCCCTCTGCTCCGATTGGCCGCCTGGCGTGTGACGTCGCTATGACGCCGCACGACCCGCCCCCTTAACAAGGAGGCGGGTCGCCGGCCAGAGCGACGGTCGCAGGACAGGTGAGTCCATGTGAAGCTGCCGTAGCGATAATGTTCGCTATGGCAGCTATCACAAGGAAATCGCTGCTGCGACGGGGGCGGGTACTATCGCGCTCGGCATCGCAGCATCGGCCTGCGATGTCGCAGCGTGCAAAGTACCCCTAAGTCTAGGTACCCAGTCCCAATATCGCGCGACCGGGTCTCCGACTCCTTCGGGTCCAGACCACCGTCTGCAACCCAATCTTCTCCTCCCCGGGAGCCACACGCTCCCTCCTAGCTCCTCACTAATAGAGGGCTAGCACTCAACTCAACTCTTGTCACCTCCCACCTCCCTGCCTGACCCCTAGGTGGGCGGCCCTATTCCAGCTTAGCAGCCCACTGGTGTGCCTGACAGGATGTGGTGCGAAGTGTGATTGGGATTTTTGGATGCTGATGGAGGCAGTGCTGCAGGTTGGGAACCCAGAACCAAGAGGGGTTGAGTCCTGCACTAAGAATAAAGAGCGTGCAGTCCCCTGTGACGCCCTGACTAGTCCAGGGGCATCACACATACAGCTAAGGGAGAAAGCGGGGATTGGGGTGCACATATATCTCTAGGCCTGTTGCCTGGTGACGCTGTTTGGTACTGCGTTGCGGTACCTCTCTCTTCCTCTGTGGGACAGGAGCGCAATGTGTACGCGATAGCTCCACCAACAGATAAACTTTTATACACTTGCTCCTAGTATTCAGCAGTTAACACTGAGAAAAAGTGCAGGGCCGGCAACCAGGAAAGTGCGACTGCCAGCCTGAGAACTGCAGTCCCGGAACTCAAACCAGGGACTGCAGAACTGATCACTGCCATTGACGATTGTGAGTGGGTACCCCTGATGGTCCAGGGCCCCGGCACTTTTTCAGTGTACGCCAGGTGCTGATGCCGACTCTGCATAGTAGCAGTCTCTGATACTGTACAAGGGAGCACTCTCTGATACGATATATGGGAGCACTCTCTGATACTATACATGGGAGCACTCTCTGATACTATACATGGGAGCACTCTCTGATACTATACATGGGAACACTCTCTGATACTATACATGGGAGCACTCCCTGATACTATACATGGGTGCAATCTCTGATACTATATTTGGGAGCACTCTTTGATACTAAACATCAACCTTATCTTGATCCATCCTGCACAAATAACTACAGACCAGTCTCCAATCTCCCCTTTATCTCCAAACTCTTGGAGTGCCTGGTCAATTCCCACCTCACCCATTACCTATTCACTCACTATCTTCTAGATCCCTTACAATCTGGCTTCCACTCCTTAGGGTACCTTCACACTTTAGCGATGCAGCAGCGATCCGACCAGCGATCTGACCTGGTCAGGATTGCTGCTGCATCGCTACATGGTCGCTGGTGAGCTGTCAAACAGGCAGATCTCACCAGCGACCAGTGACCAGCCCCCAGCCAGCAGCGACGTGCAAGCGACGCTGCGCTTCCACGGAGCCGGTGTCTGGAAGCTGTGGACACTGGTAACTAAGGTAAACATCGAGTATGGTTACCCGATGTTTACATTAGTTACCAGCGCACACCGCTTAGCTTTGTGTGTGCAGGGAGCAGGAGCCGGCACTGGCAGCGTGAGAGCTGCGGAGGCTGGCAACGAAGGTAAATATCGGGTAACCACCTTGGTTACCCGATGTTTACCTTAGTTACAGCTTACCGCAGGCTGTCAGACGCCGGCTCCTGCTCCCTGCACATTCAGGATTGTTGCTCTCTCGCTGTCACACACAGCGATGTGTGCTTATCAGCGGGAGAGCAACAATAAAAAAACGAAGCAGGGCTGTGTGTAACGAGCAGCGATCTCACAGCAGGGGCCAGATCGCTGCTCAGTGTCACACACAGCGAGATCGCTAATGAGGTCACAAAAAACGTGACTCAGCAGCGATCTCAGTAGCGATCTCGCTGTGTGTGAAGCACCCCTTAAGGTACCGTCACACATAACGAGATTGCTAGCGAGATCACAGCTGAGTCACGGTTTCTGTGACGTAGTAGTGATCCTGTTAGCGATCTTGTTATGTGTGACACCTACCAGCGATCAGGCCCCTGCTGTGAGATCGCTAGTCGTTGCAGAATGGTCCAGGCCATTTTCTTCAAAGGCGATGTCCTGCTGGGCAGGACACATCGCTGTGTTTGACGCTGTGTGACAGGGTCACAGTGACTGCTGAGATCGTTATATAGGTCGCTACTGCGACCTGTATTGTTCCTGCATCGCTGGTAAGATCTGACTGTGTGACATCTCACCTGCGACCTCCCAGCGACTTACCTGCGATCTCTATCAGGTCGCATCGTTTTCGGGATCGCTGGTAAGTCGTTGTGTGTGACTTTGCCTTTACACTCCACAGCAACTGCAGTCATCAAAGTGACCAATCACCTTTTGACAACAAAACATAATGGTGACTACTCCCTGCATATTGTTCTTGACCTCTCTGCAGCCTTCGAAACTGTTGACCACCATCTCCTTCTCTCTAAGCTCAATTCAATTGGCCGTGTTGTCCTGGTTTTCTTCCTATCTTTCTGACCGCTTATTCAGCGTATCATTTGCTGGCTCCAGATCCTCTCCGCTTCCTCTCACTGTTAGGGTCCCTCAAGGTTCAGTCCTTGGCCCTCTTCTTTTCTCTCACTACACTGCCTCAATTGGACAGACCATCAGTAGTTTTAGCTTCCAGTACCATCTTTATGCTGATGACACACTATACACCTTATCCCCTGACCTCACCCCCGCTGTACTACTAAACAACAGTGACTGTTTGCCGTTTCCAACATCATGTCTGCTCTCTATCTGAATATTAACCTTAACAAAACCAAACTTCTACTCCCTACTCCTCTCTGTGTGCGGCACAACGATAACACCTAGGCCACAGGCTTGCTTTCTGGGTGTTATACTGGACACCGATCTTTCCTCCTATATATCATCTCTTGCCCACTGCTGTTGCTTGCACCTCAAGAACATCTCTAGAATCCACCCTTTTCTCACCATGGAAACTACAAAAACCCTCACCGTGGCCCTGATCCACTCCCGTCTTGACTACTGCAGTTCTCTATTAATTGGTCTCCCCCTAACTAGACTCTCTCCTCTACAGTCCATCTGTGGCGCCCTGGACAAGCCAGGACGTCACGGGTACTGCAACAACACACCCCACACCCCGGATAGGAACATCAAGGTCAGACACAAATCCTTGTTGCCTCCCTCCAGGGGCTGATGTCCACACCAGGTGGGGTGGAGCCAGGCGGTTGGCCCCACCCACTGAGGACTTCACAGTCCTGGAGGCGGGAGAAGGAAGGGAGAGGAGAGTCAGTTAGGGAAGTGGAAAGAGGGGGAGTAAAGTAGTAGTTGAGGAGCTGACTGACCGTGTCCGGGTACGTGGCCCGGGCACCGGAGAGCAAGGTTGGCAGACGGTGGTGACCGTCTGCAGGAGAGGCCGATTGACGCACAACTGTAAGGACCGGGGACGGGCGGTGGCCCGCCGGTACCGGATCGGGGAGCGAAGAGAAGCCAGCACCATCCGGCAGGGACTACGGACCCCGACCAGGCTTGGAGTCGCCGTTAAACCGGTCAAATCTGTCAGCGACGGGAACCTCCGGGGTTTCCCAGCAGTAAAGACCCGACTGAAGGCAACCGCTCAACCGTGAAGAGAAATACAGCTACCGCCACAGCTAGAGTTCCCAGGGCCAGCGCCTGCGGGCAAAAGGGGCTCCTCCGACAAACACACCGCTGGGGAGCGGGCTACCGGTGGGAAGCCATCGGGGCCGAAAACACAACAAAGGTGCAGGGAGAGACAGTCACCGCCAATCTACCGGGAGTGATCACCGCAGCCGCCTGTGGGACCCGTCCATCCAGCCATCTGTTTTACCAGAGACTCCATGTACGTTACTGGCTGAGTGAGTACCACCGTGCCGTCTGGCACCGCGCTGCCCCCGCGACCCTGCATCTCGCCAAACCCCGCCATCCACCTTCCAATCAACATCACCGGGTCCCGGGACCACCCAAATCCCCCCTACCCACGGAAGGGAGAGAACCATCTCAGCTGCTCCCTGTCATCGCTCCCGGGATCCCCGTACAGAGCAGCGGTGGTGCCCCAACCTCACCACATACCGTGGGTGGCGTCACAAACCGACATCCCAAACCCCAACAAACCACCCCTTTCACTCACGGGCGAGGAGCGCCACTCGAGTCCCCGGGATCCGGCCCACCGCTCGAGCCACCGAGCAGCAGTAGCAGCAGCGCCGAACCCGAGCGTTGGGTGAGCGCAGCGCCCTCCCCGTACGCGACACATCCTTAATGCTGTAGCCAGGGTCACCTATTTGGCTAACCGCTACTCGGATGCTTCCTCTCTGTGCCAGTCATTGCACTGGCTGCTCATATATCACAGGATCCAATTCAAGTTGCTTGTTCTCACTCACAAAGCTCTCCACAGTGCGACACTCCCTAACCTCTTCACCCTCATCTCTGTCTACCCCACCCGTTCTCTACACTCTGCAAATGACTTTTGACTAACATCCACACTAATCCGAACCTCCCACTCCCAGTTTAAATACTTCTCCAGAACTGCACCAATCCTCTGGAATGCTCTACCCCAAGAAATTAGGATGAACCACAACTTACGCAGCTTCAGACGCTCCCTAAAAATACATCTTTTTAAGGTGACCTATCAAACGCCCTAATCGAACTCAATTCACATAATCCCTCTACTACTTCTCAGAACATAACTCCCCATCAAACACCACCGCACCCAAAAGCATCACAAAGATTGACTGTTGACTGGTTCATGCAGCCTTTATCTATCCCCATTTCTTTGAGATGGATAGATTGTCATTGTAAATAAGCATTTGTAACTTATCTCCCTTCCCTTACCTCATTGTAGATTGTAAGTGTGACGCCCTGGGCAAGCCAGGGGTCACAGGTAATGACATCACACACCCTACACCCCGGTTAGGTACACCTAAGCTAAACCAGAAATCCTTGTTGCCTTCCTCCAGGGGCGGATGTCCACACCAGGGGGTGGGCCAGGCGGTTGGCTCCGCCCACCGAGGAGTTCACAGTCCTGGAGGCGGGAAAACCAGGCAGAAGAGTTTGAGAGTTGAAGGGAGATAGAGTTTGGCGTTTGAGGAAGAAGGAGGGACAGTAGTGAAAGAGAAAAGTGACAGTTTGGAAAGCCTGAAGTTGGTCCGGGTGTGTGTGAGACAGCAAGGTTAGCGGGTGTGTGTGAGACAGCAAGGTTAGCGGACGGTGGTGACCGTCTGCAGGAGAGGCTGATCGGAGGTTGCCGAAAGGACCGTGAACGGGTGGTGGCCCGGCGGTACCGGACCGGTATACAAGGAGAAGCCAGCACCATTGGCAGGGGCCTTTCGGATCCCGGCAAGGCTAGGAGTCGCCGTGAATTTGCCAAATCCGTCAGTGAAGGGGACCTCCGAGTCTCCCAACAACAAAGTCCCGATAGAAGGCAACAGTCCAACCGTAGGAGAGAGACACTGCCACCGCCAAGGCACCAGTTTCTCAGGGCCAGCGCCTGCGGGCACAGAGGGGCTCCTCTGGCCCATATCCAAGTCGGGGAGCGGGTTACCGGTGGGAACCCATCGCTACCAACATTACACTAGGTGCAGGGACAGAGACCATCACCGCCAACTACCGGGGAGAAGCAACAGCAGCCATCCGTGGGAACCGTCTTTCCAGCCGTGTGTTTTACCAAGAACTGTGTCAACGTCTCAGGCTGAGTGAGTACCACCGTGCCGTGCGGCACAGCGCTGCCCCCGTGACCCTGCACCTCACCAGGCCCCACACCTGGCCTGACATCCATCCCTACCCCATCACCGGGCCCCGGGACAACCAACCCCCTACCCACGGAGGGGAGAAATAACATCTAGCTGCTCCATACCATCACTCCCGGGATCCCCATACAGAGCAGCGGTGGTGTCCACACAATCACCACAACCGTGGGTGGCGTCACGGACAATAAACCCCCAAAACCAAACCCCCTTTACACTCACAAGCGAGGAGCGCCGCTCGAGTCCCCGGGATCCGGCCCATCGCTCGAGCCACCGAGCAGCAGCGGCCGCAGCAGCAGCCGGACCCGAGCAGTGGGAGAGCGCAGCGTCCCCTCCTCCGCCCGCGACAACTTGGTGTCACGAACAGGATCTTACCGCTCTGCCGTCTGGTAGAGGTGCGCCTTGTTACCGCCGGAGGTGTCCGGCCGGAAAATTTCAGAAGCCGCCATCTTTGGCGCGAAAAGTTCCCGCTCGAGCGTCTTCTCGAGTAGTGGAGGCGCGAAGGCCAAAACCGTGCCCAGAGAGAGGAGGAGCCGGAAAGAGGCTAAGGGGGACGGAAACAAGATGTCTGCGCCCGACGGAGCCGCTGGAGTAGCGGTGGTCGCAGCCGCAGTGGCACCCGTGGATGGGAATGGGCCTGCCCAGGTCCCGGCCGCGCTGGCGGGAGGTGCCGCGGTCCCCGCTCTCGCTCAGGTGATGCCGTTCTCCTTGCCCTATGTGCCCGGAGCTACCTGGCTACCGCAGTACGACGGGAAACCTGATGCGTTACAGGTCTTCCGGAAAAAGCTTAACCCGCTCCTGAAATTGTACCCCCTGACTGATAAGCAACGTGCAGCGGTAGTGCTGGGCCAGCTAACCGGCGCGGCTGAGCAGGAGGCGGAGACCTGGGCCGAGGGGGACCGGTTCTCTGTAGCCACCATCTTTGAGAAACTACAGACTGCCTTTGAGACCCGTACCGAAGCTGAGCTGTGGATGCAGTTTTACCAATGCCGGCAACGGTCTGTGGATAGCATTCGGGACTACACTTTACGTCTGCAAACCGCCCTCCGCACACTAAAGCGGGTGGACACCATCAATGAGGCGGACAACAACAAAATGTTAGTAGAGCAATTTGTGCAGGGAATGAGGTCCTCTGAGGATCGCAAACAACTTCAGCTGTGGGCCCTGGAACACCCTGATGTGGACTTTGCTGTGTTAAAGGAACGGGCCATTAAAGCTCTGCAACCCCCAGCTTCGGAAGTCTTGGAGCCAGCCCCGTGGCCAGTTGAGACGGCCCCCGTCGTGGTGGCCCCTGCCCTACCAGCCTCTCCAGTACCTACAGCTCCAAGCAGCACGATGGAAGAACTGGCTGCCCAGGTCCGCCGCATGGACGGAGACCTCGCCAAGATTCTTGCTGCACTCCAACCTCTGACCAGATCCCAGCCTCCAACTAAGATACAGCTCGCCGACAGCCCTGAGGATGTTCCCTGGATGCAGCGGAGAAGTACTAACAAATCGCGGAACAGACCTCCAACCTGCTACAGGTGCAGCAAGCCTGGCCATTACTTCCGACAGTGCCCGTTAAACGAGCAACCCCTGGGGCCACGGGCCAATCCTCAGGAGTAGAACCCCGTGGCCCCCCAGACTGGCGGGACCGGTATATCGGGGCCCGGCCCATCATCCCCGTGGCTGTGGACGGCATACCGGTGATGGCTCTCTTGGACACTGGATCACAGGTAACCACCATACCATGCACATTGTACCAACGGTATTGGGGGACAGACGAGCTGGCTCCCCCAGATACTAGTATAACACTGATTGCTGCTGATGGACTCCCACTGACCCAAGTGGGGTATAAACAAGTGGCCATGACAGTGGGGCGAGCTGAACTGCAACACCAGGGTATGATTGTGATCATGAATGAACCCAGTGATCATAACCCGAAGATAGTGCTGGGAACCAATGTGATGGAGCACTGTATGAGTGATGTATTGGCCCTACTGCAGCAGCTGGCCGCCACGGCGGCGGGGAGCCGACAGAGAGCTGTGCAGCGTGAGATCCGAGCCTTGATGTACCGCCAGCATGTAAACTCAACAGGAGGAGAGATTGGTGGAGTGAGAGTGATGGATGCTGCCCCGTTGACTGTGCCCCCTAGGAGTGAGATGATGATTTGGTGTAGGGCAGCAGTAGGGCCTCAGGGGTGTGACTACCCTGCCATGATAGAGCCCATGCCCTCCGAACAATGGCCCACGGTAATGGCCGCCCAAGGGGTGGTAGATGTAAAGAAGGGGAGAGTGCCCGTGAGGGTGCTGAACTGTGGGGAGGAAGAAGTCAGGCTTCCCCGGTATGCTACACTTGCCAAGTTGCTCACCCTAGATCCCCACACCATCCATGACGCAGCCCCTCCAGTTTCACTACCTACTGCCAGCACTCACCCGCCCCAAGGAGAGTCAGAGGAGTGGCACCAACAGCTACACGTGGGCACTGACGATACCCCTACACATCACAAAGAAGGGGTATAAAGGGTGGTACGGGAGTACGAGCAAGTTTTTAGCAAACATCCCCTAGACTTTGGGCAGATTAAAGGGGTCCAACACCATATCCCTACCGGTGAACATCCCCCTATCAAGGAGAGGTACAGGCCCATTCCCCCTGCACACTACCAGTGCGCCAAGGAGATGTTGAGGAATATGAGGGAGGCAGGGGTTATCAGGGACAGCTGTAGTCCTTGGGCCGCCCCGTTGGTACTGGTTAAGAAGAAAGACGGCACCATGCGGATGTGCGTGGATTACCTGAAGATTAACCAGATAACACATAAGGATGCCTACCCTCTGCCCCGTATCGAGGAGTCCTTGTCCGCGCTGAGAACCGCCAACTACTTCTCCACCCTTGATCTCACCAGTGGGTACTGTCAGGTGGCCGTGGCGCCCGAAGACTGAGAGAAAACTGCCTTTACCACCCCTATGGGACTCTGTGAATTCAACAGTATGCCGTTCGGGCTGTGCAATGTCCCGGGTACCTTCCAACGGCTGATGGAGTGCTGTTTGGGGCACCTGAATTTTGAGACCGTCCTGTTGTATCTGGATGATGTAATTGTGTATTCACAGACATATGAAGCCCATCTGGAACACCTAGCCGAGGTGTCCGTGTCCCTTGTCAAGTACGGGATGAAGTTGAAGCCCTCCAAGTGTCATCTGCTGAAACCCAGAGTGCAGTATCTGGGGCATGTGGTGGGAGCAGAAGGTGTCGCCCCCGACCCCGAGAAGGTCACTGCCATCCAAGACTGGCCGAGGCCAACCACAGTGAGGGAAGTAAGGCAGTTTCTGGGTCTGGTAGGGTACTACCGTCGCTTCATCAAGGGATGCACAAAGATGGCTGCCCCCATGCAAGACCTCCTCGTGGGACAGACCAAAGGTGGTAGACCCCTCGGAGCCCCACTGGTGTGGGAAGAGAGGCATGAGGAATCTTTCCATCAGCTGAAAGCGGCCTTAACCGGGGAGGAGATCCTGGCATATCCTGATTACAGCCACCCGTTAATCCTCTACACCGATGCCAGCAATGTGGGCTTGGGGGCAGTCTTGTCCCAGGTCCAGGATGGGAAGGAGAAAGTGATTGCCTATGCTAGCCGAAAGCTCCGACCGACTGAAAGGAACCCTGAAAATTACAGCTCTTTCAAGCTGGAGCTCCTGGCGCTGGTGTGGGCTATCACCGAGCGGTTCCGCCATTACTTGGCCGCAGCAAAATTCACCGCTTTCACGGATAACAATCCGCTGACCCATCTGGACACGGCCAAATTGGGTGCGTTGGAAAAGCGGTGGGTGGCCAGGCTAGCCAACTACGACTTCACAATTAAATACAGGGCTGGTCGTGCCAACGTTAATGCTGATGCACTCTCTCGGATGCCCCACTTGTCAGAAGAAGGGTGCGAGGATGACGACCTCGAAGAGATCGAGTTGCCTGCATTTCACCAGCCACCAACTGAGAAGGTACATGTCCACCAACAACGGGTGAACCTGGATCCACTGCCCAGCCAGGAGTGGTAGGAAGCTCAAAACCAGGCGCCCGCTGTACGCCTAGTCAAGACTCTGGTGGAGCAAGGCGCTGCTGGAATAGACCCTGCTGCCCCAGCTGAAGCCCAACGCCTGTGAAAAGAACGGACCCGGCTGTATTTACACCAAGGGAAGTTGTACCGCGAGCTGGTTAACCCAAAGACTCATGAGAAAATCCGCCAGTTGGTGATTCCCCAAGCTAATGTGTCCACCATTCTACAAGCGTACCATGATGGTGCCGGACACTTTGGATGGAAGAAATTGGAAATGCTGCTGAGGGAGCGGTTCTATTGGAGTGGGATGCGGGAGTCTGTGGAGGCCTGGTGCCGAGAGTGTGGCCCGTGTACGCTGAGAAGGAAGGACGAGGCCAGCCAGAAGGCACCCCTGCACCCGATCGTTACACATCAACCGCTGGAGCTGGTCGCCCTGGACCATGTGAAGCTCACCCCCAGCCGAAGTGGGTACACTTACGCTCTCACCATAGTGGATTATTATTCAAGATTCATGGTGGTTGTTCCGGTCAAAGACCTAACCGGCCGTACCGCCGCTAGAGCGTTCTAAGCTTACCTGTCGACCACATGGATACCCTGAGAAGGTGCTCACTGACCAAGGCCCAGCCTTTGAAGCGGAGGTGTTCCATGAGTTCTGTCAGCTGTACGGCTGCAAGAAGATCCGGACCACGCCTTACCATGCCCAAACCAACGGTATGTGTGAGAAGATGAACCATTTGGTCCTTGGCCTCCTCAAGACGTTGCCGCTGGAAGAGCGGAACCTGTGGCCGGAGAAGCTGCCTGACTTGGCGAAATGTACAACAATATCCCGTCCAGATCAACGAAGTGCACCCCAGCATATCTGATGAGGGCTCGCCCCGGCCGACTGCCGGTGGACCTGGAAATGGGACTGGAAGCCCCAGAGACACTCCCCTCGATGGCTGAATGGGACACCCGGCGGAGGGTTCAGTACCGACAGATTCAGGAATATGTGGAGAAGAACTTAAGTCGGAGTCGGGAACAACAGGAGCGGCGCTTCAATCAGAAGGCATCTGCTGGCCCTTTCCAGCCTGGAGATGTAGTGCTGAAGCGGAAGAGGAGAACCCACAAGCTGGATGATCAATGGGAACAAACCCCATACATCATACAGCCCACAGGATGGGAAGATGGGAAGGCTTACCAGATCAGTCGTGACCAAGGGGGCACTTTGGCCACGGTTTCCCGGGACCATCTGAAAAGGTGCCCACCAGCATTGAGGGCAATGGCGGAAGTACCGGTTCCTCCACCAGCAGAGAAGGCAAAAGAGGTAATCCACACCGTGATGGGTGACTTCCCAGCGGACTGGCCTACACAGAACGGCGCGGTGATTCTTCCAGTGATACTGTTCCCACAACCCGTGGATGAAGAAGTGATGAAGGTGGTCAACCGTGAGCAAGAGCCAGTGCCAGTGCCCAGGGATGAACCTGTGCCCAACTCCCCTATGCCTCCGCCTGCCCCACACATTAGCAGGGAAGAGGAACTGATTGTTCCCTCTCCCCCGCTGCCTGTCACCACTGACACCGGACCCCGGAGGTCTACTCGTCCCAACCTAGGTAGACCCCCACTTAGGTACAGGGAAACTGTTCTTTAAAAGGGAGTGTGTGTTTAAAAGTTTTGCAAGTTTTGAAAATGAAAATGATTAACCGAAGTTAACCTGATTGTCTAGCCTGCTGATTGAACCGGCCGTTGCCAGCACCGTTGTCCCTGTGGGGACCACTTAAAGTTGCGTAAGGGACTCCTTACGGACAAGCCCGTGAACTTGCAGGGCAACCACAAACTTGTGGGATGTAAATAAAATGTTTGTTGCAGCTTCCACCGTTACCGCCTCCGGAGAGGCAGGTTGGAGGGAGGGCCCGCAGTGGAGCAGGCTGGGGCCCAGCCACCACAGGAACCGGTGGCTACCCTCTGGAGGGGAAGGACAGATCCCGCTTGGGTGACTTGGTTCAGGACTGGAGTCAAGGGGTGCTGCCTGTTTCTTAGGGGCAGCATCAGGGCCAGGTTACTTGGGTGGGAGAGAGCGGCAGCCGCAACCGTTACCGTAACGTTTAAGAAAAGTGCCTCCCGTTGTGGGATGATGTTATTCTACTTGTATGTGTTTTTTATCTTTTTCAGAAAAATAAAACCGGTGTTGGACGGGCAGCCCGCGGACGGTCTGCATTTTGCTAAGGGGGAATGTGACGCCCTGGGCAAGCCAGGGGTCACAGGTAATGACATCACACACCCTACACCCCGGTTAGGTACACCTAAGCTAAACCAGAAATCCTTGTTGCCTTCCTCCAGGGGCTGATGTCCACACCAGGGGGTGGGCCAGGCGGTTGGCTCCGCCCACCGAGGAGTTCACAGTCCTGGAGGCGGGGAAACCAGGCAGAAGAGTTTGAGAGTTGAAGGGAGATAGAGTTTGGAGTTTGAGGAAGAAGGAGGGACAGTAGTGAAAGAGAAAAGTGACAGTTTGGAAAGCCTGAAGTTGGTCCGGGTGTGTGCCCCGGACTGAGAAAGCAAGGATAGCGGACGGTGGTGACCATCTGCAGGAGAGGCTGATCGGAGGTTGCCGAAAGGACCGTGGATGGGTGGTGGCCTGGCGGTACCGGACCGGTATACAAGGAGAAGCCAGCACCATTGGCAGGGGCCTTTCGGATCCCGGCAAGGCTAGGAGTCGCTGTGAATTTGCCAAATCCGTCAGTGAAGGGGACCTCCGGGTCTCCCAACAACAAAGTCCCGATAGAAGGCAACAGTCCAACCGTAGGAGAGAGACATCGCCACCGCCAAGGCACCAGTTTCTCAGGGCCAGCGCCTGCGGGCACAGAGGGGCTCCTCCGGCCCATATCCAAGTCGAGGAGCGGGTTACACTAGGTGCAGGGACAGAGACTGTCACCGCCAACTACCGGGGAGAAGCAACAGCAGCCATCCGTGGGAACCGTCTTTCCAGCCGTGTGTTTTACCAAGAACTGTGTCAACGTCTCAGGCTGAGTGAGTACCACCGTGCCGTGCGGCACAGCGCTGCCCCCGCGACCCTGCACCTCACCAGGCCCCACACCTGGCCTGCCATCCATCCCTACCCTATCACCGGGCCCCGGGACAACCAACCCCCTACCCACGGAGGGGAGAACTAACATCTAGCTGCTCCATACCATCACTCCCGGGATCCCCATACAGAGCAGCGGTGGTGTCCACACAATCACCACAACCGTGGGTGGTGTCACGGACAATAAACCCCCCAAACCAAAACCCCTTTTCACTCACGGGCGAGGAGCGCCGCTCGAGTCCCCGGGATCCGGCCCATCGCTCGAGCCACCGAGCAGCAGCGGCTGCAGCAGCAGCGGCAGCCGGACCCGAGCAGTGGGAGAGCGCAGCGTCCCCTCCTCCGCCCGCAACATAAGCTCTTATGAGCAGGGTTGTCTTTAGTTTTTTACGTAATTATTGTATCTTCTATAACTGTTACTTGCTTGTATATGAACCTGTGAATTGTAAAGTAGAATATACAGAATATGTTAGCGCTCTAGAAATAAAGGTTATTATTACATCTGTAAAGCGCTGTGGAATTAGTTGTGCTATATAATTGAGTAAAATAAATGAATAGTATACATGAGAGCAGTCTCTGATACTGTAGGAGGTGGTTGTGTCCTTATTAGTGATGAGCGAGTACTAAAAAGCTCGGGTGCTCGAAGCTCGGGCCGAGCCTCCCAAGATACTCGTGTACTCGGCCCGAGCACCGAGCCCAATGTTATCCTATGGGAGACCCGAGTATTTTTGTGAAATGACCCCCCGGCAGCATGGAGAAACCCTAAAAATGTCACAAAAGTCTCAGAAGAGTGCTCAAATGACATGGCATCAGCATGGGGAAGACCCCTTGAAGCATTTATCACTCAAAAGTCACAGATGTGAACAATTTTGTCCGAGTTTTACGCCATTTTTACGGACTCACCAGAAAACCTTCCAAAATGACACCAAAATGAATTTTCATGGCGGAAATGTTAAGGGCACATACCCAATAGTGAGATAGAGCTGGTGTATGTTACTTTTTGAGATTAATACATGAAAGATTTTACATGAAAACCTTGTGTGGCACTCCGATGTCCAAAACGCACGTTTTGTGCTTTTTACTAGCGATGTCGGTCATTTTTTTTTTTTTATTCTATCTCCCTCAGTCCGTCGGTCTGTCTCTCTCTGTCTTGTCTGTCCCCCTCTCACAGTCTGTCGGTCAGTTCCCCCCCCTCTCTCTTACTTACCGTTCCCCGATCACTGCCGCGGCGCTGCACAGCTGTTCAAACTCCGGTGGCTTTTCCTCTTTTGAAAAAGCCGGCCGCTCATTAATCAATCTCCTATTCCCTGCTGTCCTGCTTTTCGGCGCCTATGATTGGTTGCAGTGAGACACGCTCCCACACTGAGTGACAGCTGTCTCACTGCAACCAATCACAGCAGCCGGTGTGTGTATACTGTGCAGTGAAATAAATAATTAAATAATTAAAAAAAACGGCATGCGGTCCCCCCAATTTTAATACCAGCCAGATAAAGCCATACGGCTGAAGGCTGGTATTCTCAGGATGGGGAGCTCCACGTTATGGGGAGCCCCCCACCCTAACAATATCAGCCAACAGCCGCCCAGAATTGCCGCATACATTAGATGCGACAGTTCTGGGACTGTACCCGGCTCTTCCCGATTTACCCTGGTGCGTTGGCAAATCGGGGTAATAAGGAGTTAATGGCAGCCCGTAGCTGCCACTAAATCCTAGATTAATCATGCCAGGCGTCTCCCCGAGATTCCTTCCATGATTAATCTGTAAATTACAGTTAAAAAACACACACACCCGAAAAATCCTTTATTAGAAATAAAAAACACTAACAAAGTCCCTCATTACCAATTTATTAACCCCGACAAACCCTCCATGTCCGGCGTACTCCACAGTCCTCCAGCGTCGCGTCCAGCTCTGCTGCATGGAAGTGACAGGAGCTGCAGAAGACACCGCCGCTCCGGTCACCTCCACGCAGCTAATGAGATGAGTATAGCGATCAGCTGAGCTGTCACTGAGGTTACCTGGATCCAGCGGTGGATGCAGCGGTGGCCGCGGGTAACCTGAGTGACAGCTCAGCTGATCGCGCTACTCACCGCCGCTCCAGTCAGCTCCATGCACCAACTGAGGTGAGTATAGCGATCAGCTGCTGTCACTGAGGTTAATCGCGGCACCGCTGGATCCAGCGGTGGCCGGGAGTTACCTGACTGACAGCAGCTGATCGCGCTATTCCCTTCATTAGCTGCGTGGAGGTGACCGGCGGCTTTTACTATTTTGAAAAAGCCGGCCGCTCATTAAACAATCTCCTATTCCCTGCTTTCCCCGCCCACCGGTGCCTATGATTGGTTGCAGTGAGACACGCCCCCACGCTGAGTGACAGGTGTCACACTGCACCCAATCACAGCAGCCGGTGGGCGTGTCTATACTGTGCAGTAAAATAAATTAATAAATAATTAAAAAAAAACGGCGTGCGGTCCCCCCCATTTTAATGCCAGCCAGATAAAGCCATACAGCTGAAGGCTGGTATTCTCAGGATGGGGAGCTCCACGTTATGGGGAGCCCCCCAGCCTAACAATATCAGCCAACAGCCGCCCAGAATTGCCGCATACATTATATGCGACAGTTCTGGGACTGTACCCGGCTCTTCCCGATTTGCCCTGGTGCTTTGGCAAATCGGGGTAATAAGGAGTTAATGGCAGCCCATAGCTGCCACTAAATCCTAGATTAATCATGTCAGGCGTCTATGAGACACCCTCCATGATTAATCTGTAAGTTACAGTAAATAAACACACACACCCGAAAAATCCTTTATTAGAAATAAAAAACACACACACATTCCCTGGTTCACCACTTTAATCAGCCCCAAAAAGCCCTCCATGTCCGGCGTCATCCAGGATGTTCCAGCGTCGCATCCTGCGCTGCTGCATAGAGGTGACCGGAGCTGCAGAAGACACCGCCGCTCCGGTCACTTCCACGCAGCAAATGAGGTGAGTAGCGCGATCAGCTGAGCTGTCACTGAGGTTACCCGCTGTCACTGGATCCAGTGACAGCGGGTAACCTCAGTGACAGCTCAGCTGATCGCACGGCTGTCTTCCTTAGCTGCGTGGAGGTGACCGGAGCGGCGGTGTCTTCTGCAGCTCCTGTCACTTCCATGCAGCAGAGCTGGACGCGACGCTGGAGGTCCGTGGAGTACGCCGGACATGGAGGGTTTGTCGGGGTTAATAAATTGGTAATGAGGGACTTTGTTAGTGTTTTTTATTTCTAATAAAGGATTTTTCGGATGTGTGTGTTTTTTAACTGTAATTTACAGATTAATCATGGAAGGAATCTCGGGGAGACGCCTGACATGATTAATCTAGGATTTAGTGGCAGCTATGGGCTGCCATTAACTCCTTATTACCCCGATTTGCCAACGCACCAGGGTAAATCGGGAAGAGCCGGGTACAGTCCCAGAACTGTCGCATATAATGTATGCGGCAATTCTGGGCAGCTGTTGGCTGATATTGTTAGGGTGGGGGGCTCCCCATAACGTGGAGCTCCCCATCCTGAGAATACCAGCCTTCAGCCGTATGGCTTTATCTGGCTGGTTTTAAAAATGGGGGGAACCGCACGCCGTTTTTTTAAATTATTTAATAAATAATTAAAATTAATAATTAAAATTAATAAATAATTAAAAAAAACGGCGTGCGGTTCCCCCCATTTTTAAAACCAGCCAGATAAAGCCATACGGCTGAAGGCTGGTATTCTCAGGATGGGGAGCTCCACGTTATGGGGAGCCCCCCAGCCTAACAATATCAGTCAGCAGCCGCCCAGAATTGCCGCATACATTATATGCGACAGTTTTGGGACTGTACCCGGCTCTTCCCGATTTGCCCTGGTGCGTTGGCAAATCGGGGTAATAAGGAGTTATTGGCAGCCCATAGCTGCCAATAAGTCCTAGATTAATCATGTCAGGCGTCTATGAGACACCCTCCATGATTAATCTGTAAGTTACAGTAAATAAACACACACACACCAGAAAAAATCCTTTATTAGAAATAAAAACACACACATATACCCTGGTTCACCACTTTAATCAGCCCGAAAAAGCCCTCCATGTCCGGCGTAATCCAGGATGATCCAGCGTCGCATCCAGCGCTGCTGCATGGAGGTGACCGGAGCCGCAGCACACACAGCCGCTCCGGTCACCTCCACACAGCAAATGAACACAGCCGCGCGATCAGCTGCTGTCACTGAGGTTACCCGCGGCCACCGGTGGATGCAGCGGTGACAGCGGGTAACCTCAGTGACAGCAGCTGATCGCGCGGCTGTGTTCATTTGCTGTGTGGAGGTGACCGGAGCGGCGGTGTCTGCTGCAGCTCCGGTCACCTCCATGCAGCAGCGCTGGATGCGACGCTGGATCATCCTGGATTACGCCGGACAAGGAGGGCTTTTTCGGGCTGATTAAAGTGGTGAACCAGGGTATATGTGTGTGTTTTTATTTCTAATAAAGGATTTTTTCGGGTGTGTGTGTTTATTTACTGTAACTTACAGATTAATCATGGAGGGTGTCTCATAGACGCATGACATGATTAATCTAGGACTTATTGGCAGCTATGGGCTGCCAATAACTCCTTATTACCCCGATTTGCCAACGCACCAGGGTAAATCGGGAAGAGCCGGGTACAGCCCCAGAATTGTCGCATATAATGTATGCGGCAATTCTGGCCAGCTGCTGACTGATATTGTTAGGGTGGGGGGCTCCCCATAACGTGGGGCTCCCCATCCTGAGAATACCAGCCTTCAGCTGTATGGCTTTATCTGGCTGGTATTAAAATTGGGGGGAACCGCACGCCGTTTTTTTAATTATTTATTTATTTATTTTACTGCACAGTATAGACACGCCCACCGGCTGCTGTGATTGGGTGCAGTGTGACACCTGTCACTCAGCGTGGGGGCGTGTCTCACTGCAACCAATCATAGGCGCCTGTGGGCGTGGAAAGCAGGGAATATGAGATGGCTGTGTGCAGAGCACAGTGCGCCCGCCGGTATAAAGGCTCGGTCACGCTGTGCAGGCCGGCCAATCACTGCAATTCCACAACTAACAGGGCTGTGGCATTGCAGTGGTCTGCCAGCCAATCCCTGCATGAGGGCTGGCTCTCAAAAGAGCGCCAACATGCAGGGATGAAGACCACGAGTAAAGCACGAGTATTGCAAAATTACTCGGTACCCGCCGAGCAGCCCGAGTACAGTGATACTCGTGCGAGTACCGAGTAGTTACAAGCATGCTCGCTCATCACTAGTCCTTATATTGTTTCATGCTATTCTCCTGGGCTGTGGAAGATGAGTTTTGCACTAAACATAATGTTTATGTTGTTGAATGCTATAATTGTATAATTGATAAAATGTTCTGCTGCTAGTGAAGTGTGGGCCCCTCATGTACTAAAGATGGGACCGTGTAGCAGTCGGCGCCATCTAGTGATTGGGCAGGAGCAGCGGTACGTTAGATAAGATAGGCTTGAGACTAGCGAAAGAGGAGTGACAGGTGACAAGTGGGTTGGATTGTGATACGGCCCTCTTGAGGTGCCAGTTCTGCATATGGTTCAAGTAAGAGAAGACGTGACTACGATGTCAGGGCCAATCAAGGAACCCTGGGGTAACCTCTAGAGATCTGGAGCCTACGGCTCACCCCGGTGGGTTCAAGAAGGTCATACGACTAGACAGCCGTCGAGGCCCAGAAGCGGACACGGTTAGAAGAAGAGTGGGGGAACCAAGATGCAGGCCCAACAGCTTGAGGAAGGTATCCAAGATAGCGGGTACAGGTTAAGAGAGAGTACCCCAATATATAGTAGCAGTACAACCATGAGAAGTTGAGGCCAAATCTGTCATAGCAGTGAAAAGAATAAACTGTTCAAGTTTGATTTGCCAAGAGAACTCCAGTGACACAAGTTTCACTACTTTGTCTACGATGGGGACTGGCAGCATGGTTATGTACATTGGCCTGAAAGAACCAAAAAGTGTCGCACACCCCACCCGAATTAATACACACACATTGACTCTCTGGTGGAGGAGCACGGAGCCCGTATGGCCTGGGGTCCTTGCCTTCCTTCAAGACTATACATGGGGTTAAGTCAGGTGGGAAGGGTCTGTTCGATCATGCCTTGTTCCGGGAAGTTCGCTGCTTTATTATGGTGTGGACTCCTCCGGGAGTCCACCAATAATAGTTCCTGCTCTGTAGCGTGCACACTGGTTCCTGTGAGTTTGCTCTGATCTGTCCTGCTACCCTGCTTTCCTCTCCCTGACCTCCGTTTCTCCCCTACTGCCTGTCCACCCTGTCTACCTGACCCTGGTCCTGTCCAGTGTCTCTGCCTCCACCCCCACCTTTTTATTTTAGTCCTCTCCTGGCTTCTGACCTCTTTAACGTCCCCCTAACTATGGCTCTGCTCCTCCTCAGCTCTTTATGTGACTTCTTGGCTTCTGACCCCACTTGGTTCCATTTGATTATGGCTTGCTAACTCTCCTGCATTGACGTAATATCCCGGTTTGACTTTGGCTTGTCTGACTACTCTTAAGGGTACTTTACACACTTTACAAGCGAGCATACCCGCCCCCGTCGGTTGTGAGACACGGGCAAATCGCTGCCCGTGGCGCACAACCTCGTTAGTCCCCGTCACACGGACTTACCTGCCCTGCGATGTCGCTCTGGCCGGCAATCCGCCTCCTTTCTAAGGGGGCGGTTCGTGCGGCGTCACACGGCAGGCATCCAATAGAAGCGGAGGGGCGTAGATGAGCGAGACGTAACATCCCGCCCACCTCCTTCCTTCCGCATTGCCGGTGGAGGCAGGTAAGGAGATGTTCATCGCTCCTGCGGTGTCACACATAGCGATGTCTGGTGCCGCAGGAGCGACGAACAACATTGTACCAGCAGCAGGAAACGATATTAAGGAAATGAGCGACGTGTCAACGAGCAACGATTTTTCACATTTTTGTGCTCCTTGATTGTCGCTCATTGGTGTCATACGCTGCGATGTCGGTAACGTCGCCGGATGTGCGTCACTACTGATGTGACCCTGACGATATATCGTTTCCGATATCGCAGCGTGTAAAGCACCCTTTACTCTTGTGCTTGAGACTTCTGGTGGGCTTCTGTATTTGTGTCGCCCCACGGATGCTGATCCTCTTCAGGGACGCCACAGGACTTGTTCGGTATGGCAGACAGGTAAGGTAAGTTATTTTATTTATCGTGACGCCACTCACGGCTTGCGGTCAGGGATGTAATGACCGCCGCTGCAGGTTTTATGAGCTTCTGGGGCTGATGAGGTCTGCAGCCAGGTGATGTAGCCTCCCGTGAGTGAGGCAGGCCCCAGGGGCTCGGGTGAGCAGGGTAGCAGGTTCCAGAAATAACAGAGGCAGAGTCCAACAGTCTTTTAACTGGTTTTTACTCACTTCCAGATGCTTCTGTGAGCTGACCCGGACGATGCTTCAATAAACCAGGTGAAACCAGGTATCTTTCAGGCGAGTCTGAGGGTGACAAATTAGCTCGCCTTCCTAGCACTTCTATGTTCGGATAGCCCCCTGACCTGAAGTACCATGGGGGTCTATCCAGGGAGTCACAACTGCCTTTTCTCCCCTGTGTTCGGCCCATTTGCCAGCAGCGTGGACCAAGTGAGATGGCTCCAGGCTCTGTCCCCTTATGGGTCCCTGCGTTGCTGCTGAGGCTCGGACCTGTGAGGTTGGTGAGGTACCTGTAGTTCCCCTCACCGTCAGGTTTAGCAGGCAGATAAACTGGAGTCTGCTCTAGGGACCTGTACCCCGTACATGCCTAGTCACCAGGAGCACCTTCTCTGTGTCCTCACTCGATGACCGTTCTCCCCCACTAACTGTCACTACAACTCGCAGGGTCTGACTAGTGGCAGCACGTGCAACCAACTCGCGACCTCTGCGTGCCACTACCAGACTGGCTCTCCTTTCTTCCTGACAACCTCTGCACTTTAGCTCCCAGCCCCTCCACTACACTTCTTGATGAGATTTGAAAGCTATCCCCTCTCTGGAGACTACCCAAGGGTCCCCTCTAAAGGTTTGGGAGACCTGGTGGCTATGTGTCTGTTCGTACACACCTCATTCTGGCCTTTAGAATTACCTGGAAGTACTGTCCCAGCATGGGTGTGTGGCGCAACTGACCTGGTCAGGCACCACTGAGTACTGCACCCATGCTGGGGACAGTACGATACAGGTAATCCAGAAGGCTGACCGGGGTGTGGTTACACAGGCGCTTAGTAACCAGGTCTCCCACATTGACCTTTGAAGGGACCCCTGGGGAATCCAGGAGGGGGCGTGGCCTCCATCTCCACTCAAGGGGTGTGGTAGAGAGTCTGGTTGCTAAGTTGCGTAGGCAGGCACAGAGGGGAGGGAGTAGTGAGCCAGTCAGTTAGTGAAGCTCAGGCAGAGCAGTCGCAAGGAGGAAACCTGGAGGCTGTCACTAGTCAGACACCGCAGGTGCAGTGGTTGCTGGCAGGGGAGAACGGTCACCTGGTAGTGCCGCCCGAAATCCACCTAAGGCCGGAGTGCAGAGAGGTGGCTGAGTACGGGCACTGCCAGGCGAGGACCAGGCCCGCACGGGGTTACAGGTCCCCAGAGCAGGGGCCCATTCAGTTGGCCTGCTCAACCTGCAGGTGGGGGTACTTCATACCCTCCACCAAAACGCCACAAAGTTTCCAGCCACGTAGCAACGAGAGGGTCAATAGATCACAAGAGGCAAGCAGCCGGAGTGACCTGGTCCAGGCTACAAGCAAACGGGCCGAAAAAGGGGAGAACAGGCAGAAGCAACTTCCCTGGGTGACCCCGTAGGACTACAAGTTTGGGTCACCACAAAAACAAGAGGGCTAGGAAGGCGAGTCAGCAGCCACCCCCTAAGTCAGCCTGAAGGAGCCTGGTTCCCCTCTTGGAGCATCACAGCATGGTCTGGGTTCACTCACCCCTGCCACCTGAAGTGAGTTAAAACCCTGAAAGACATTCCTGCTGTGTGTGTGAGTCATTCTGCGACCTGTGGCACTACACACCTTCACCGGGCCCTGGGGCTAGCCTCACTCTTGGGAGGCCACCACATCTAACTGCACCCACCATCAGCCCCAGGTGTCCCCTAAACTGCAGTGGCGGTCGCCCTGACCGCAATACCGAGAGTGGTGTCAGGAATCCTATAGAAGTCAACCTACCTGTGACCAGAAGGACCCAGGATGCGCCGTCCCTGAAGACCCTGAGACGACCTGAAGGTAACGGGGCACTCGGCGGCACAGGTGCAGTACTCAGTGGTGCCTGACCAGGTCAGGGGTGTCACATTTTACTTCACTTTAGAGTTCAATCTCCACTAAGTCCCTGCACCCCCAGTTGGAAACTTGACAGGAACAGTCTCTGATACTATACATGGGAGCACTCCATATACATATATATACACATTGTAGCACACTCTGATCCTATTCACTGCAATGTTTTATGGGAACACTGTATTTCATTTTAGGATGCATTTCTTTGGGGTATGCCCTACCTTATATTCGCTGTGTAAATGTGAGTTTCCTGAATTTTTTTGTGGTAAACTAATAACATATTACATATTAATATAGAGATAACCTGACTATGCGAGAATGTTTATTGGCGCTCCGGAAAGGTCTAGATGATGTTATGTTGAAGCTGCGCAGAGAATCCAGGAAGCCATGATGTTAATCTTATAACTATCAGCTTGACACTAATGTAAAATTACATTAAACAAACTAATGAATCGAGTATCAGCAGAGAAGTAGCTCTGGCCTCTCCGGGGCACAGGCTTGTCAGTGCCAACAATCAGTCCAGCATAATATGATGTGATTACCTATTAATTCCGTGTACGGGATCAATCAGCTTTCAGGGAATATGCTGTAATGCGGTACGCAGGGGCTCTCTGTATAAAAGCAATGAGCTGGTATACACAGGCAGGAAAGCAATGAGGTTCTAGATTCTCGGAATGAAGTAAACAATCCACATAATGAAAGATTGATCCAAAACTGCAGAAAATACTCAATATTCTCACAATCAGCAAGTCCGCTTTCCAGCTGCTTGTAGTGAGGACAGTACATGATGTGGAAAAGGGAGAGAGGGGAATACATAAAAAGAATACACAAACTGCATTTTAATAGAGTGAGATTGAATGTTTTTGGTGCTGCCGTTTCCCTTTTAAGAGAGATGCATAAATCTTAAAATATACAGAAAAAAAACCCCAGCGCTTTTCCCCTTAATTTCCTTTAAGATTTTTTTCTGAGCACATTCCTACCATAAAAACTGAGAAATATGTAGAGAAATCTTTTTGTATCTCAGGAACTCAGCCACGTCACTCACTTCACAATTCTGTGGCTGTGAGACAACTGTCTGCAGCAGAAGCCTCTCCCCACTGATTGTAACAACACACCCCTTCACCAAACTCCACCCCATGCTCTTCCAAATACAAGTGCATCCCAAAAAATTAGAATATCATCAAAAAGTTAATTTACTTCAGTAATTCAATACGAAAAGGGAAACACTTACGGGGGAGAAATAAAAGTATTTAGTCAGTCACCAATTGTACAAGTTCTCCCACTTATAAAGATGATAGAGGCTTGTAATTGATACCATAGCTAGACCACAACTATCAGAGACAAAATGAGAAAACAAATCCAGAAAATCACTTTGTCTGATTTGGCAAGATTTTTTTGCAAATTATGGTGGAAAATAAGTATGTGGTCAATAACAAAAGTTCATCTCAATATTTTGTTATATATCCTTTGTTGGCAATGACAGAGGTCAAACGTTTTTTGTAAGTCTTCACAAGGTTGGCACACACTGTTGGTGGTATGTTGGCCCATTCCTCCATGCAGAGCTCCTCCAGAGCAGTGATGTTTTGGGCCTGTCACTGGGCAACATGGACTTTCAACTCCTTCCAAAGGTTTTCTATGGGGTTGAGATCTGGAGACTGGCTAGGCCACTCCAGAAGCTTCATATGCTTCATATGAAGCCACTCCTTTGTTGCCCTGGCGGTTTGCTTGGGATCATCATCATGCTGAAAAACCCAGCCACGTTTCAACCTCAATGCTCTTGCTGTTGGTGGGAGGTTTGCACTCAAAATCTCATGATACATGGCCCCATTCATTATTTCATGTACACGGATCAGTCGTCCTGGTCCGTTTGCAGAGAAACAACCCCAAAATCATGATATTCCCACCCCCATGCTTCACAGTAGGTATGGTGTTCTTTGGATGCAACTCAGCATTCTGTCTCCTCAAACATGATGAGTTGTATGTCTACCAAACAGTTCTACTTTAGTTTCATCAGACCATATAAGCAAGCATTGTTGACCTTAGGGAGATCAACATATCCACTGCGGAGACACCATCACGTGTTTCTCAACGCAGTGATTCTAGACCAAAGCCCCCTGGGAAGTATGCAAATGAGAAAGCCGCGGAGACACCATCACATGTTTCTCAACGCTGGCAAGAAACTAGCCAGGTCTTTCACCGGGAAGGAACAACCACGGGAAGGGCAGTCTCCAGTCAAGGAGACCACCTATACCAAACATGGTATCCATCCACAGACAGCCGTTTCGGGGTATTTGCCCCTCATCAGTGTAGAGTAGGAATCTGGCTAGTGGGGGCAATGCCTAGTAAAAGACTACTTAAGCAAGCATTGTTGACCTTAGGGAGATCAACATATCCACTGCGGAGACACCATCACGTGTTTCTCAACGCAGTGATTCTAGAGCAAAGCCCCCTGGGAAGTATGCAAATGAGAAAGCCGCGGAGACACCATCACATGTTTCTCAATGCTGGCAGGAAACTAGCCAGGTCTTTCACCAGGAAGGAACAACCACGGGAAGGGCAGTCTCCAGTTAAGGAGACCACCTATACCAAACATGGTATCCAGCCACAGACAGCCGTTTCGGGGTATTTGCCCCTCATCAGTGTGGAGTAGGAATCTGGCTAGTGGGGGCAATGCCTAGTAAAAGGGGCAAATACCCCGAAACGGCTGTCTGTGGATGGATACCATGTTTGGTATAGGTGGTCTCCTTGACTGGAGACTGCCCTTCCCGTGGTTGTTCCTTCCCGGTGAAAGACCTGGCTAGTTTCCTGCCAGCGTTGAGAAACATGTAATGGTGTCTCCGCGGCTTTCTCATTTGCATACTTCCCAGGGGCTTTGCTCTAGAATCACTGCGTTGAGAAACACGTGATGGTGTCTCCGCAGTGGATATGTTGATCTTCCTAATGTCAACAATGCTTGCTTAAGTAGTCTTTTACTAGGCATTGCCCCCACTAGCCAGATTCCTACTCCACACTGATGAGGGGCAAATACCCCGAAACAGCTGTCTGTGGATGGATACCATGTTTGGTATAGGTGGTCTCCTTGACTGGAGACTGCCCTTCCCGTGGTTGTTCCTTCCCGGTGAAAGACCTGGCTAGTTTCCTGCCAGCGTTGAGAAACATGTGATGGTGTCTCCGCGGCTTTCTCATTTGCATACTTCCCAGGGGCTTTGCTCTAGAATCACTGCGTTGAGAAACACGTGATGGTGTCTCCGCAGTGGATATGTTGATCTCCCTAAGGTCAACAATGCTTGCTTAAGTAGTCTTTTACTAGGCATTGCCCCCACTAGCCAGATTCCTACTCCACACTGATGAGGGGCAAATACCCTGAAACGGCTGTCTGTGGATGGATACCATGTTTGGTATAGGTGGTCTCCTTGACTGGAGACTGCCCTTCCCGTGGTTGTTCCTTCCCGGTGAAAGACCTGGCTAGTTTCCTGCCAGCGTTGAGAAACATGTGATGGTGTCTCCGCGGCTTTCTCATCAGTCCATATGACATTCTCTCAATATTCTTCTGGATAATCCAAATGCTCTCTAGCAAACTTCAGATGGGCCCGGACATGCACTAGCTTAAGCAGGGGAACACGTCTGGCACTGCAGGATCTGAGTCCCTGGTGGCATGGTGTGTTACTGATGGTAGCCTTTGTTGCGGTGGTTCCAGCTCTATGCAGGTCATTCACTAGGTCCCCCGTGTGGTTCTGGGATTTTGGCTCATTATTCTTGTGATCATTTTGACCCCACGGGGTAAGATCTTGCATGTAGCCCCAGATTAAGGGAGATTATCAATGGTCTTGTATGTCTTCCCTTTTCTTTTTATTGCTCCAACAGCTAATTTAATCACAGCAAGCTGCTTGCCTACTGCATATTCAGTTTTCCCAGCCTGGTGTAGAGCTACAATTTTGTTTCTGGTGTCCTTCGACATCTCTTTGGTCTTCACCACAGTGAAGTTTGGAGTGTGACTGTTTGAGGTTGTGGACAGGTGTCTTTTATACTGATAACAAGTTCAAACAGGTGCTATTACTACAGGTAATGAGCGGAGGACAGATGAGCCTCTTAAAGAAGAAGTTACAGGCTGTGAGAGCCAGAAATCTTGCATGTTTTTAGGTGACTAAATACCTATTTTCCACCATAATTTGCAAAAAAAATCTTGCCAAATCAGACAAGGTGATTTTTTGGATTTGTTTTCTGATTCTGTCTCTCATAGTTGTGGTCACCTATGATGTCAATTAGAGGCCTCTCTCATCTTTTTAAGTGGGAGAACCTGCACAATCGGTGGCTGACTAAATACTTTTTTCCCCACTGTATATTATATAGAGTCATTACAAAAAGAGTGAACTGGACTGTTGCTCAATGTCCAATGTGTTGTTTTCAGATAAAAGTAAATTTTGCATTTCATTTGGAAATCAAGTCCCAGAGTCTGAAGGAAGAGTGGAGAGGCCACAATCCAAAGTGTTTGAGGTCTAGTGTGAAGTCTCCATAATCAGTGATGGTTTGGGGAGCCATGTCATCTGCTGGTGTAGAGCCACTGTGTTTTATCAAGACCAAAGGCAGCGCAGCCGTCTATCAGGAAATTTTAGAGCACTTCATGCCTCCCTCTGCCGACAAGCTTTTTGGAGATGAAAATTTAATTTTCCAGCAGGACTTGGCACCTGTCCATGTGGCGCCCTGGACAAGCCAGGGGCCACAGAGAACAACACCTACACAACCCACACTCCCGGTCAGGCACACCGAAGTCAGACAAAAACCCTTGTTGCCTTCCTCCAGGGGCTGATGTCCACACCAGGGGGGTGGGCCAGGCGGTTGGCCTCGCCCACCGAGGAGTGCACAGTCCTGGAGGCGGGAAAAGTGAGGAGATCAGTTTGAGAGTGGAAAGTGGAAGGAAGGAAAGTGGTAGTAGAGCAGACTGAAGTTGGTCCGGGTGTGTGGCCCGGACGGATCAGCAAGGTTGTCAGACGGTGGTGACCGTCTGCAGGAGTGGCCTATTGGAGCTTGCCGTAGGGTCCGTGGATGGGCGGTGGCCCGGCGGTACCGGACCGGTACGAAAAGAGAAGCCAGCACCATCCGGCAGGGGCTTACGGACCCCGGCAAGGCTAGGAGTCGCCGTGAATTTGCCAAATCCGTTAGCGAAGGGAACCTCCTGGGTTTCCCAGCAGCCAAGTCCCGACAGAAGGCAACCGTCCAACCGAGAGAGGGAAACACAGTCACCGCCAAGGCTAAAGTTCCCAGGGCCAGAGCCTGCGGGCAAAAGGGGCTCCTCCAGCACCCATCCAAGCAGGGGAGCGGGTTACCGGTGGGAAGCCATTGGAACCGTTACACTACATAGGTGCAGGGAAAGGCAGTCACCATCAACCTGCCGGGAGGAACAACACCGCAGCCGTCTGTGGGACCCGTCCATCCAGCCGAGTGTTTTACCGAGAACTGTGTCCTCATCATTGGCTGAGTGAGTACCACCGTGCCGTGCAGCACAGCGCTGCCCCCCGTGACCCTGCACCTCGCCAGGCCCCGTAACCCACCTGCCATCCATCCCTACTCCATCACCGGGCCCCGGGACAACCAACCCCCTACCCACGGAGGGAAGAACTAACATCAAAGCTGCTCCCTGTCACCGCTCCCGGGATCCCCGTCCAGAGCAGCGGTGGTGTCACCAACTTCACCACAACCGTGGGTGGCATCACGGACAATCTCAAATCCCCACAATCCAATCCCCATCCTTTTCACTCACGGGCGAGGAGCGCCGCTCGAGTCCCCGGGATCTGGCCCACCGCTCAAGCCACCACCGAGCAGCTGCAGCCGCAGCAGCCACGGCCGGACCCGAGCAGTGGGAGAGCGCAGCGTCCCCTCCTCCGCCCGTGACATCCACACTGCCAAAAGTACCAATACCTGGTTTACTAACCACAGTATTACTGTGCTTGATTGGCCAGCAAACTCATCTGACCTAAACCCCATAGAAAATGTATTGGATTTTGTCAAGAGGAAGATGAGGGACACCAGACCTAACAATGCAGACAAGCTGAAAGCTCCTATCAAAGCAACCTGGCCTTCCATAACACCTCAGCAGTGCCACAGACTGATCGCCTCCATGCCACGCCGCAATGATTCAGAAATTCATGCAAAAGGAGCCCTGACCAAGTATTGAGGCATTTACTGTACAGACTTTTCAGTAGGCGCCAACATTTCTAAGTTTAAAATAATTTTTTTAGTTGGTCTTATATAATATTCTAATTTTCTGAAATAATGACTTTTGGGTTTTCATTGGTTGTAAAGGCTGCTTTACACCAGACAATCTATCGTGCGATAGATCGTCGGGGTCACGGTTTTTGTGACGCACATCCAGCCAGCGATGCCGGCCTGTGTGACACCTCCTAGCGACGCAGTATCGCTCACAAATCGTGAGTCGTGTACTGCTCGCTAGGTTCCATAATATCGTTTAATTTAGTAGTTCATCATTTCCGGGGTAGCACACGCCGCTCCGTGTGACACCCCGGGAACGATGAACAGCAGCTCACCTGCGTCACGCGGCCGCCGCCGGCTATGTGAAGGAAGGAGGTGGGCGGGATATTTATGTCCCGCTCATCTCCGCCCCTCCGCTTCCATTGGCCGGCGGCCGTGTGACGTCGCTGTGACGCCGAACGTCCCTCCCACTCCAGGAAGTGGACGTTCGCCGCCCACAGCAAGGTCGCACGAGAGGTAAGTATGTGTGACGGGGGTTACTGACTTTGTGCGACACGGGCAGCGATTTGCCCGTGACGCAAAAAGGACGGGGGCGGGTACGATCGGTTGTGAAATTGCACAATCGGTCGTACCGTGTAAAGCAGCCTTAAGTCATAATCATCAACATTAACAGAAATAAACACTTGAAATAAATCACTCTGTGTGTAATGACTCTATATAATATATAGGAATAGATCACTCTGTGTGTAATGACTCTATATAATAGATAGAAATAGATCCCTCTGTGTGTAATGACTCTATATCATAGATGTGTTTCCCTTTTTGTATTGAATTACTGAAATAAATTAACTTTTTGATGTTATTCTAATTTATTGAAATGCACATGTAGAAGTGATCAGCAGAACATAAACCCATTTTTTCTCTGCATGGGACAATTTGTTCAGAAATCCTGTAGACTGAAAGTTGGGGCAAATGTAACTCCTATTTATTCTTAACTTTCATTTCTAGATTTAAGGGCCCTTTACACCCTGCAACATCGCTAACGATATATCGTCGGGGTCACGGTGGTTCTGACACAATTCCGGCGCCGTTAGTGACATCGCAGCGTGTGACAGCTAGGAGCGACAAGCAACGATCGGAAAAACGACAAAAATTGTTGATCGTTGCCACGTCGCTCCTTTTCCAAATGTCGTTGTTGTTGCATGCCGCTGGTTATTCCTCGTTCCTGCAGCATCACTCATCGCTTTGTGTGACACCGCAGGAACGACGACCATCTCCTTACCTGCATCCACCGGCAATGCGGAAGGAAGGAGGTGGGCGGTATCTTTCGTCCGCTCATCTCTGCCCCTCCTCTGCTATTGGGTGGCCGCTTAGTGACGCCGCTGTGACGTCGCTGTGACGCTGAACGCGCCTCCCCCTTGAAGGAGGGATTGTTCGGCGGTAACAGCGACGTCACTGACCAGGTATGTGAGTGTGACGCTGCTGTAGTGATGATGTTCACTACGGCAGCAATCACCACATGTCGCACGTATGCCGGGGGCGGCTGTTATCGCGCACGACATCGCTAGCAATCGCTAGCGATGTCGCAGCGTGTAAAGCACCCTTTACAGCTCCGTTAAGCCCTGGAAAGTGAGGCAGTGATAGCTATCACTGGGAAAGCATATGTGCAGTCCGTTCTCTGTGGTTTGGCTGTGTCACATCTCTACCAGATCCAGGCATTGTCGTATTCTGTTGGTGGCACTGGTGATAAAATAGATGTCAGATCCAGAAGCTGTGGATAGTGCAGCTTCTATCCATTCACTAAGGTTAGATAGACTGGGACTGGCTGTTATGTGACGCCCCAGAGCTATGGGGTACTCGGTCCCGGGCCGTATATGTACGGGGATGCTGTGTCACGGTTGTGTAACGGCCAATTCCCGATTCCGTGACCCTGGGGGTCGCTTTTTAAAGGGATTATATACAGGGGAGGTGAAAAAGTTTATATCATGATGCCACTTGCGGGTTGTGGTTATGGTGATGGAACCGTCACTGCATAGTCTATTACCACTGGGGCTGATGGTGATGGCAGCCTGGATGATAGGCCCTCCGCAAATAGGGCTGGGCCCCAGGGAGCGGATGATGGGATCCGGCGCAGAAAGAAGGGCGACCACACGATGGGAATGCAGTGCAACTGTTGTTTACTCACAGCGATGTTGAGGCCAATGCACTGAGGATGACTGGTTTGGACCCCTGGTCCCTTTTGTGTGGTAACGTGGTGGCTTCTTTTCCCGGCACCTCTCACTGGTTGGTGGATCCCCACGGCTGGGAGCGTCTGGGGGTCCCCTACTGTCTATCGGCAGTCTCTGGTCCGTACGGCGGGCAGTGTGAACCCTGAAGGGTCGGTGTTCTGTTTCGGTCCCTGGCTCTATCTTTACTGCTGGTGCCCCCGGATTCTTGGGTCAGTGAGTCTCTTGAAGGTCCCCTCACTGTGCCGGTGTTTGTCAGGTAGCCTGAAGCTGTTGCCTGACCTAGGGCCCTGTGCCCCATGGGTGCTCTGGTTCCAGGGGAAGCTGCCAGATATAGTCTTACTTCTCTGGTTCAGTCCTGTCTGTTTGCTCGTGTAATCATTGTCCCCTATTTTGACCTCTGCTTTTGTCTTCTGACTATTCTTATGGATTCTGATTTTGTCCTTTATGCTACATCTCAGCTTTGACTCTACCTGCTGATCATTTCAGCCTTTGATTCGCACCTCTAGACAGCAGCCCATCCATAGGTAGCTAGCTATCCATCGGACCCCACTGTAAATACAGGGGTTTAAAGGTTGTCGGGGTTTCTCTGGATCAGGGGTGTGATTCAAATTTTTAACAGGTTTCTATTTCATGTTAAGAAACCATGCCCATTTTAAAATCATACTTATTTAAAAGCCACAACCATTTTCACGCACTTTCCTTAACCACAACAAGCAAGTAATGGCAACTAAAAGTAAAAGCAATTTACCCTTCTTACCCTACTTATAACTTAATTTATAGTCTCATTGTCTCCTGTCAGATCCACGTTTTCACATTACCCCTTGAAGACACCAATGCTATTGTAATTGTTATACTATGTAATGTATAATGTGTAATGTGATAAGTCCTAATGAGCTGCAATGTGATTTGTAACATGGATTGTGCCTGAGAGTAGAGTTAATGTTTAGGATTAGCCAAGAGTAATAGGGGCTAGGCTGAAGGGACAGAGACAGTTTCCTGTCAGGAGACAAGATAGGGCATGTCTGAGAAACAGTCCTTTGGTCTCGTTAGTCAACAAGGCCACATGAGAAGAGACCAAGGTATAGGACAGTGCGATGCAGAATATTGAGAGGGAGAAAGGGACAGAGTGATTTATTGGACCTGAGTGAGAGAACTGACCAAAGGACTAAGCGACCTAATGGAGACAAGTCCTGGCCTGGATGTGTGCCTGTAACGCCTGCCTGTATCAACAGACTCAGGGGGGATGTAATGGACAGACTAGAGGGAAGCTACTCACCAAGCAGGACCCCCAGAACCCTGAAACCCTATACAGGGATTTGGAATTACACAGGGCCCTGGAGATCACTACCTGTGGAAGGCGGCAGTCCGATGAGAGTAGTCATCAGGCAGGGTCAAACCAGGAATAGCAGAACAGGGACAGAATCGGCAGAGAAGGACGTAATCAGAAAACGGAGCAGAGGTCAAATCCAGATCGGGCAGCGAGGTACAAAAACAGCAGGCAGAAGGGTAGTCAGAAAACACGCAGAAGTCAGCACACAGGAATCACAAAACAGAATAGGGTGGACCAGGAGCCAGGAAATCAGAACTATCTCTGGCAGTGGTCATGTGACAGGAGGGGGAATAAGAAGGGTCTGGTGTCTTCCCATTGACTGTAGCTGAACGCTGGCAACTTCAGCTGGAAGACACACGCCACCCACAGTCATCCAGCGGTACTGCAGATCCCAAGATAACCCAGCCCAGTGGATGATCGGAGCCTGCGCCCACCGTTACCGCTGGCATCAACTCCTCTCCCATCACCATCCACGGTAGGAACACGGCATCGCCTGGCGATTGGAGCAGAAGTCACTGGAGCTGACTCCGGCGGTGACGTAACAGTCCCCCCCCCTTTACGAGGGGCCTCCGGACCCTCAAAACCCGGCTTTCCAGGAAATTGGAGGTGAAACCGCTGGACCAGACCCTTAACTTGAATATCGCTCGAAGGGACCCATGACCTCTCCTCAGGACCGTAACCCCTCCAATGCACCAAATACTGTACTGCCCCTCTGACAATACAGGAATCAAGTATTCTCTGTACCTCATACTCCAAGTCACCTTCAAACAAAACAGGAGGTGGGGGGGCACTGACTGGGTGAACGGGGACACAATATAATTTGAGGAGGGACTTATGGAACACATTCGATATCTTAAAGGACGGGGGGAGTTGCAGGCGGAAAGCTGTGGGATTAATTACCTCGATTATCTCGTAAGGTCCAATAAATCTCGGACCCAGCTTAGCAGAAGGGACCTTGAGTTTAATATTCTGTGTGGATAACCATAGCTTGTCCCCAACTCCAAGGCTAGGTCCCTTGGAACGTCTCTTATTAGCAGAGGAGGCTTGACCAACCTTTGCCTTCTTCAGGTTCTCTTTCACCTCAGACCAGATAGCCTTCAATTTGCCCAGAGAGGATTCAGCCTCAGGAGTATCCACCACAGTGGAAGAAAAAGAACCAAAACGTGGATGCAACCCTAAATTGCAGAAAAAGGGGGTAGTGTTGATGGATTCCTGATACTGATTATTGATAGCGAACTCAGCTAGCGGCAGATATTCCACCCAGTCAGACTGACGGTCAGACACATAACACCGGAGATATTGTTCAAGGGTTTGATTGGAACGTTCGGTCTGACCATTGGTCTCTGGGTGGTAGGCAGATGAAAAAGATAATTCTATATTGATCTTTTTACAAAACGCCCTCCAGAATTTTGAGACGAACTGTGTTCCTCGGTCAGAAACAATATTTTCCGGAACACCGTGTAACCGCACAATATGCCTAATAAACAACTTGCTAAGAGTTTCAGAATTGGGTAATCCGGACAGAGGAACAAAATGACACTGTTTGCTGAATCTATCCACTACTACCCAGATACAAGTCTTCCCTTCTGAGGGTGGAAGGTCAGTGATGAAGTCCATGGAGAGATGTGTCCAAGGGCTAATCTGGCAGGGCGGGTACGGGGTGCCTTGGCTCGAGCACAAGTTTCACAAGCCAGTACATAGTCTTTACAATCTTTCGCTACGGTTGGCCACCAAAAATACCTGGTTACTAATCGGAGGGTATTGCCGATACCAGGGTGACCTGCCAGCACAGAATTGTGGGATTCCTGGAGTACCCGTAGGCGAAGTGAGGGGGCAACAAACAGTTTACGGTCAGGAGTGGTTTCAGGAGCTTGGTCTTGGGTATTCTGGACCTCTTCTATCAAATCTAAGGAAACAGATGACATAATAATGCCTTTAGCTAAAATAGGGACTGGTTCAGAGTTTTCCAACTGAGAGGGACAGAAACTCCGGGAAAGTGCATCAACTCTGGTGTTCTTGGTACCGGGCCGAAACATTACCACGAAATCAAATCTGGAGAAGAACAATGCCCACCTGGCCTGCCTAGGATTGAGTCTCTTAGCAGATTCAAGATAAGTGAGGTTCTTATGGTCTGTGAGAACTGTGACCTTATGTTTGGCGCCTTCGAGGAAGTGGCGCCATTCCTCGAAGGCCCATTTGATTACCAACAGCTCTCGATTACCAATATCATAATTTCTCTCCGTGGGAGAAAACTTGCGAGAAAAGAAGGTACAAGGACGAAGCTGAGTGAGAGACAGAGTACCTTGAGATAACACCGCTCCCACTCCGACCTCAGATGCATCGACTTCGACTATAAACGGACGCATAAGGTCAGGCTGAACCAGAATCGGGTCTGAGAAAAAACAGTCTTTTAATTTTGAGAAGGCATGGATCGCCTCTGGCTTCCAATTAACCACATCAGCCCCCTTTTTAGTCAAATCGGTGAGGGGTTTGGCAATTTTGGAAAAATCTCGAATGAATTTGCGATAATAATTAGCAAATCCAAGGAAACGCTGCAAGGCTTTCAGAGACTTGGGTTGCACCCACTCCTTAATCGGTCGAAGCTTAGAGGGATCCATGCGAAAGCCTTCTGCAGACAAGATATAACCCAGGAAATTAACCTCTGCCTCAAAAAAAACACATTTCTTGTATTTAGCAAATAGGGAGTTCTCCCTGAGTCTCTGGAGTACAGTGCGGACATGTTGGACATGTGACATAGCATCAGGAGAATAAATCAGGATGTCATCCAGATAGACCACCACATATAGACCACAGATATCCCTGAAAATGTCATTGACAATGTTCTGAAAGACAGCTGACGCATTACTTAACCCAAAAGGCATTACCAGGTACTCATAGTTTCCCTCTGGAGTGTTAAATGCTGTTTTCCACTCATCTCCTTCTCTGATGCGGATTAGGTTATATGCACCCCTGAGATCCAGCTTGGTGAACCACTGGGCTCCTATGAGTTGGTTAAACAGATCGGGGATGAGTGGCAGAGGGTACTGATTCTTTACAGTAATAGAATTAAGTTCACGGTAGTCAATACAAGGTCTGAGTCCACCGTCTTTTTTATCAACAAAAAAGAATCCAGCGTCGACTGGTGACCTAGATGGTCTGATTTATCCTCTCTGCAGACTGTCTGCTATATAATCTTTCATGACCTGATGCTCCAGACCAGAAAGATTATACATTTTACCCTTGGGGAGTCGGGAATTGGGGACCAAATCTTTGGGGCAGTCATAATCTCTGTGCGGAGGTAATTTTTCAGATTCAGATACCGAAAACACATCAGCAAAATCCCTGAATGCATGAGGTATGAAGATAGGTTCAGCTCTGGTCAGGTTAACAGATAGCGACATACACGTCTCCTGACACTCAGGGCTCCAGGGCACAATCTCACCCTAGTGCCAGTCTATGACCGGGTTATGTTTGGGCAGCCATGGCATGCCCAATACCACTGCTGACATCAGATTCTCAAGAACAAAAAATGACACAGTTTCTACATGCAGAGCTCCAACAAGCATGGAGATCTCTGGAGTTACAAAAGTAACCACACCCTGTGTGAGAGGTGTACTATCGATAGCAGATATTCTAATGGGAGCATTCAATCTTAGCAAAGGCAAACCCAGTTCTTTTGCTACAATAGTGTCTAAGAAATTAGCTGCAGATCCACAATCAATGAAGGCCTGTAGCCGTACAGATTTTCCCTGGTGAGACAATTTGACAGATAGCATTAACCTCATAGGGTCTGCAGGAAGTACCTGGGCGCCTGAGTGAGTATCCTGGGGCCCACTCAAGCGCTGCTGCTCCTTTGGAAGCGATTGCCTCTGAGATCCAGGCACTCCATGTTCGGCACCCGTGATCTGCTCCCTTGCAGTCGACGGGACTCTGGACACGATGAGGTAGGTGCTGCAGGGGCTTGAACCTTTGCAGACCTGAGATCCTGTACCTGCTGTGTAAGTCCATGTACAGGGCCAGAAAGGGTGTGCACCTGGTTTAGCACAGCATGGAGAGAATCCATTTTTTTCTCTCCTTGTTAGATGGGCCAGAGATAATGTAACGCCTGCCTGGATCAACAGACTCAGGGGGCATGTAATGGATAGACTAGAGGGAAGCCACTCACCAAGCAGGACCCTCAGAACCCTGAAACCCTTTAACCCCTATACAGGGGTTTGGAATTACACAGGGCCCTGGAGATGACTACCTGTGGAAGGCTGCAGTCCAATGAGAGTAGTCGTTAGGCAGGGTCAAACCAGGAATAGCAGAACAGGGACAGAATCGGCAGACAAGGACGTAATCAGAAAACGGAGCAGAGGTCAAATCCGGATCGGGCAGCGAGCTACAAAAACAGCAGGCAGAAGGGTAGTCAGAAAACACGCAGCAGTCAGCACACAGGAATCACAAACAGAATAGGGCGGACAAGGAGCCAGGAAATCAGAGCTATCTCTGGCAGTGGTCATGTGACAGGAGGGGGAATAAGAAGGGTGTGGTGTCTTCCCATTGGCTGTAGCTGAACGCTGGCAACTTCAGCTGGAAGACACACGCCACCCACAGTCAGCCAGCGGTACTGAAGATCCCAAGATAACCCAGCCCAGTGGATGATCGGAGCCTGCGCCCACCAATGCCGCTGGCATCGACTCCTCTCCCATCACCATCCACGGCAGGAACACGGCGTCGCCTGGCGATCGGAGCAGAAGTCGCTGGAGCAGACTCCGGCGGTGACGTAACAGTGCCCCCCAGCTCAGACCAGGGTGCTCGGATCCGGGGTGGTCGTGGCTCGAGGAGTCCAGACCCAGGCTCAGCAGACACTCAGATCCTTGAAAAGGGGATTATTTACAGGGGAGACGTTCGTGACGCCACCTGCGGGTTGCGGTAATGGGAGTACAGATGCTGCTGGGAGGAGTACTGGGGCAGATGATGGGGAGTAGCAAGGTGTCAGTCCCTCCGCAGGTAGGGAAGGCCCCGGCCTCTGGGGTAGTTGGTGGGATGTTTGGGAGTGCACGATGCAGGGGAGCTAGGTTACTCACTGCGGGTAGTCGAGGTACAGGATGAGGATTATAAAGCAGACACTCACACTGAAGATAAACCAAAGACTCTGTGCATCACAGTCTCTACAGGGGAGCCCGTCCAGGTGTCCGCCCCACCAGTGTCACTGGGTAATCCGGAACCGCCTCCGTGCACAAATTAGTTCTCTGTATGGCCCCTCGGCTTGAAGCTGTTGGGGCCCCACTCACTATGTTTTTAGTGTAGCTGTGCTCTTGATGGCTGGCACTTGAAATTTTAGTGGGCCGAGTTACTAGAAAGCCCTATCCCCCACTGTGTGCTGTCGCCTTCAATATCTGAGCTCTTAGGGAAGTTCATAAAGAGACTTTCCCTTCCAGGTTAATTATCAGGACGATGAACTGGCTCCTGATCTAGGGTCCTGTACCCCGTCGTGCTCGCTCCCGGTCAGTTCTTTTGGATGTCTGATGCTGACAGTCCTGCTAGACTATGTCCAATGTCGCTGCCACCAGTCCCCGACTCCTCTGGTCCCGGACTACCGTCTGCACCCAACCTCGATCTAGCTCCCCGGGAGCTACTGCTCCCCAGCTCCTCACTCTTTGAGGGCTCTCACTCAACTCCTCTCCTGAACTCTAACTGACTTCCTTTCCTCCCACCTGTCTGCCTGACCCCTAGGTGTGTGGCCTTATTCCGCTTATCCAACCCACTGGTGTGACTGACAGGACAGGATGTAAGGTGTGATTGGGATTTGTGCTGATGTTAGTGACACCGGTTTGTTAAGAACCTGGAACCATGGGTGAGTAGGTCCTGCACCCTGGGGATGCAGTACCCTGTGGCACCCTGATATACTCAGGGGCGCCACAGATGCCTAGCAATATGCCCACAATTTTATAATGCTTAAAGGTAACAAGCCAGGATGATACCGAATGTGAGACAAGGTGAGTGCCCCGGGCAGCAATTCCCTAAGTGTCAGAAAGCTGAAAGCTGGGTTTCGCCACATAGGCAAACCAGCTCCTTTAAGAGGAGGACAAGACACGGAACTACAGGTGGAAAAAATTACTTTTCTGGACTATACTGGGGGGCTAAGCTGGGTTGTGGTGAAGCAAGTCAGACAAATGGAGGCAGGAACAAGTGAGTGTGAAAAACTGAAGCAACTGTGTTTAGAAATGATCTGTGTCCAAGACTAAAGGTCGCTTTACACGCAACGACATCGCTAACGCGATGCCGTTGGGGTCACGGAATTTGTGACGCACATCTGTTCTCGTTAGCGACATCGTTGCGTGCGACACGTAAGATCAAAAATACTCACCTTATCGTTGATCATTGACACGCTGTCCAGTTCTCAAATATCGTTGCTTTTGCAGGACGCAGGTTGTTCGTCGTTCCTGCGGCAGCACACATCGCTATGTGTGACACCGCAGGAACAAGGAACCACATCGTACCCGCAATGAGGAAGAAAGGAGGTGGGCGGGATGTGCGTCCCGCTCATCTCCGCCCCCTCCGCTTCTATTGGGCGGCCGCTTAGTGACGTCGCTGTGACGCCGAATGAACCGCCCCCTTAGAAAGGAGGCGGTTCGCCGGTCACAGCGACGTCGCTAGGCAGGTAAGTAGTGTGACGGGTCCGAGCGATGTTGTGCGCCATGGGCAGTGATTTGCCTGTGACGCACAACTGACGGGGGCGGGTACGCGCGCTAGCGAGATCGCTGCGTGTAAAGCGGCCTTTAAACGTAAGAGAATTTGTGTACATTATTTCATGTACATAGTTGTCATCAAATGGTTGTTCAGTAAAGCATGGTTTATAAAGAATGAGTGGTCTTCCTCCCTGAGATGCACAACATCTGATCCAGACTAGCCGAAGCCATTGATATTATGCGGCCTGCAAAGACATATAACCTCCTTAAGACAAGTCCACACACCCAGTCAAGACTTCTTCTTTCATGTAAAGTGTCGGGACGCAAGAAACGTAGACCTTGCCCACAACTACCTCCGCGTGCCACGTTACATAGCCTCAGGCTGTCGTTATAGGCTGCCCATGAAGAGTGCGAATATAGATTAGAAGATTCTTAATGAGTGTCTACTATCCTCTCTATTTCCTTTATATATCAACTATTATTTATTAACATTGGGAGAGTTAAAAATATCTTAATCATTTGAGCAATTGTGAAATGCGCATCATTATCTCCAGATTTATTTTCTATTATAATCCTTTATTACGGCAGTGTGATAAATTAATACTGTTAAAATAAAAAAAGGAAATTGTTTGTTATAGTTTTCCTGTAATTACAGTAGTTACGAAGACAATGACGACTCTTAGTTCTTTGTACGAATGCCCCCTAGTGGTGAGCGCCACCTACTGCACACAACATCAACAGCGACTGCACACACGAGTGACAATGACACCAGCAATTATTGGACAAATGCAAACAGTATAGTGAGATTTACACAGAAATGTAAGAGAGATGCCATTGAGTTAACAGATTTCAGTATAAGCCTGGCTTGGTGTAATTAGTGAATTATAATTTGCGGTAATTTGATGTATTTCAGATTGACGGATTGTGAGAATGTAAGAATCTCTAAGAAGTAAAAAACAAAAATAAAAAAAATGCAATATGGC
Source organism: Anomaloglossus baeobatrachus (assembly GCF_048569485.1). Lineage (NCBI taxonomy): Eukaryota > Metazoa > Chordata > Amphibia > Anura > Aromobatidae > Anomaloglossus > Anomaloglossus baeobatrachus. The sequence continues at coordinate 636,100,701 of NC_134355.1, forward strand.
TGCTGTGCAAGAATACTGCGGACTCTGAGTCCTCTGTAATCACGAGGCCAGCACTCCCCACCTCTGTCAGCAATGAATGATGGTGTATAAAGCATACGCAGATGAACAGTACAAGGATAGTCTCCTATGAGAGGGGTAGAGGATGGTCAGGGGGGCGTCCTCAACATAAAGGACACATAACTCGGCTTTTTTATTTGAACGTTGCTTTTATCCATATAGCACAACATGTTATATAAGTTTGAAAGATAAGAAAAAAGTACAGTGTGCACAGAGCAATGCGGTAATTTTTAGTTTACGCAAGGTCAGTACCCCAACCTCGCCCAGTCCTTTATAGGCGTCCACACACATATATTGCTCCTAATGAAGCTAATTTGTGTTCTCACACAGTACAATACCCCTTTAATCACTCCTATAGTGCCCACCACACATAGTACAATACACCGTCTTAGATCTACATGTGGCGCCCCTGACCTGGTCAGGCACCACTGGATACTGCACCCATGCTGGGTCAGTACTACACAGGTAATCCCAGAGGCTGACTAGGGTGTGGACACACGGAACACTAGTAACCAGATCACACGCACAGCTAGAGGGGACCCCTGAGCAGACTCAGGGAGGGAGCATGGCCCTCGCCTCCCAGCTAGTGGTGGGTGGTGTCACTGGAAACAGGGTGTTGTGCAGAGGCAGCCAAAGGGGAAGCAGTGGAGGAGTCGCGTCTTGTGAGGGCAGAGCAGTGGAGCAAGGCCCTTCCAGACACTGCACCCTTCGTGGCTGCTGGCGGGGGAGAAGGGCTACTGTTTAGTGCTGCCTGAAAACCACCTAAGGCCGGAGCGCAGGGAGGTGGCTTAGTAAGGGGACTGTCAGTAGACCCAGTCCGCACGGGGTACAGGTCCCTAGAGCAGGGGCCCATTCAGTTGGTCAGCCAAAGCTGCTGGTGAGGGCACTTTATGCGCCACACTAACCTACACCGAGTCCGCAGCTACAGCAGCAACAAGGGGGCCCATAAGTGACTGACGGCAAGCAGCCAGAATTACTTGTTCCACGCTGCCTGCAAACGGGCCAGAAAAGGGAGAACGGCGTATGTGTGTCGCCCGAGGACCAGGGGGTACTCAGATCCGGGCCACGGGGTCACTTCTGTGGGTATCACGGTGGCGTGACCCGGTCTGTGATCCCAGGCTTCACAGTAAAAGGGGATTTGGTAAGGGAGATTGTCCGTGACGCCACCCACGGTTGTGGTGAGATTGGAACACCACCGCTGCTCTGGACGGGGATCCCGGGAGTGATGGTATGGAGCAGCTAGATGTTAGTCCTCCCCTCCGTGGGTAGGGGGTTGGTTGTCCCGGGGCCCGATGATGGGGAAGCTGGGGATGATGGCAGGCGGTTTGCGGGGCCTGGCGAGGTGCAGGGTCGCAGGGGCAGCGCTGTGCCGCACGGCACGGGGTACTCACTCAGCCAGTAATCACGACACAGTCCTTGGTAAAACACTCGGCTGGATGGACGGGTGCCCACAGACGGCTGCGGTTGTTGTTTCTCCCATGACCCAGTTTAGTGGTGTAAGTCCTTCCTTCCACCTCCGTGCACGCTCCTCCTGCGCTCCGGCTTCCAGCTGGCTCCCCGGTTCGGTACCGGTGGGCCACCGCCCAGCCCCGGCTACCTACGGTTCCACCAACTGTCTCCCCGGCTCCCTGCAGACGGCCACTACCGTCTGCCTGACTCTCTGCTGCACGAGGGTCCTAGGCTCCAATCCTAGGCCCCAGTCTGCGTCTGCCTCTCTGCAGACCTCTTCTCTCCTCCTCCGCCTGAACTTGACTGGGCTTGTTTCCTGCCTCAGGCCAGCTAACTCCTGGGTGGGCGTCTCCAACTCCTGACTCCGCCCACCTGGTGTGTCAGTCTGAGCCCGAGTCAGAAAGCAGGTCACTTTGGGGATGTCTGCTGTGAACTGCTGGGGGTGGGGGTGTGTGTGTGTTGTTATCTGTGGCCCCTGGCTTGTCCAGGGCGCCACATATGCGACTTCCCTGGGTGATCCCAGCAAGACTTCAGGTCAGGGTCACCTCAAAACACGAAGGGCTGGGAAGGTGAGTCAGCAGTCACCCCTACATCAGCCGAAGGGATATCTGGTTCCACCTGGTCCACCATAGCATCGCCCGGGTTAACTCACCCCTGCCACCTGAAAGTGAGTAAAAACCCTGAAAGCCATTGCTGTTTGTGTGTGAGTTCTTCTGCGACCTTTGGCACTACACACTTACACTGGGCCCTGGGGCCAGCCTCACTCTCGGGAGGCTACAACACCTGACTGCATCTAACATCAGCCCCAGGCGTCCCCTAAACTGCAGTGGCGGTCACCCCCTGACCGCGAATACCGAGAGTGGCGTCACAAATCCCATTGAAATTAACCTACCTGTGACCAGAAGATTTCCAAGCCTGTGGAGACCCTGCAGCGACCTGCACCTGAAGGTAATGCGGGGCTCCACATACACACAATACAATACCCCATGGCAGCCCACATATAGTATGATTCCTCCACATAGTATACTGCTTCTACAGTTCCTCAGCACAGTGTAACAGGACATACATACACTATTACGCCCCCACAGCCGCCCACACAGTTTGATCCCTCATACACAGCATGATGCCCCCACAGCCCCCCCCCCACAATATGATACCCCATGGCAGCCCACATACAGTATAGTATGATGTCTCCATATACTATAATGCTTATTCAGCTCCTTAACACAGTATGATGCCGCGACAGCCAACACATATACACTAAAATACCCCCACAGACGCCCACACACTGTTATCCTACATACACAGTATGACGCACCCACAGCCCCCTACTAACACAATACCCCATGGCAGCCCACATATAGTATGATGTCTCCACATAGTATAATGCTTCTACAGTCCCTCAACACAGTATAATGCCCTGACAGCCCATACATACACTATTATGCCCCCACAGCCTCCCACACTGTGTAATCCCTCACACACAATATGATATTCCCCACAGCCCCCCACACACAATATAATACCCTATAGCAGTCCATAAACAGTATGATGTCCAACCACCGTATGATGCCTCTATAGTCCCCAAACACAATATAATGCACCAACAGCACACACACAGTATAATGCCCCCACAGCCTCCTATACAGTATGATCACCAACAGAATATGATCCCCCTACCCCTCTCCCCAGAAATATCAGAATCGGCTTTCTCTGTGTGATATTGTAAGATTCATATCATACCAGGTCACATATAGAACTCACTACCGGTGATTACTGTGAAGGGGGAAGAGAGTAACGCTGTGTGTCATTACAAATACCGCTCTCCGACTATCCCAGGTATTGAAAAATAATGGACCAGTCCCTGGGATAGATGCAGAGCGCTGTATGTGATAAGTGTTGACCATAAACTACAGGCCTCATCTCATCAAACATGAGTTCTACCATATCAAACATCACTTGTGTTGTTTTCTGCTGACGCCTTCTGGTTACGATTGGGCAACATGATGCAAGGGAAAAAGTCAACACCCTGTAAGATGGCCACTGGACAGAACCTCGAGGGGAGATATGTATGTGATGCCCTGGCGCCGCCAGGTGGTCACAGAACACATACACCCCACACACCTTCCCACACCAGGTCCCATCAGCCACAAACTCCTAGCCACCCCCCTCAGGGTAAGAAGGACACACCAGTGGGCAGGACCAGGCGGATTGGGAGCGCCCACCTAGGGGTCTTGAGGATCCGGGGGCGGGAACAAGTTAGTAGTTTCTAGTCTGAGTTGAAGTTTGGAGGTCAAGTGGAGTGGAGCCTGTGACAGTAACAGACTGTCAAAGGAAAGCTGAGCCTAGTGAAGTGTATCCAGGGTAGTGGCCCTGGTCTACTGGCTAGGTGGCAAGCAGTGGACCGTGTCCAAATGCGACGGGAGTCCTGTTGCGGGAAATCCAAAGTGGACCGGTACAGGGTTGGAGCCCGCCGGTACCGACAGCGGAGATCCGGTCCGGAAACCTTGCACAGGTGGGGTACCTGGATCCTAGTTAGAAGATGGTTGCATGCCCCTTCTCTAATTCACCAGGCTGGGAGCAAGGTTCCAGACATTGCTCCAGAAATGTTAGCCCAGATAGAGCGAAACGGCAGCCCACCGTGGGGGATAGGGTATCCGCAAACAACCACTGAAATCCCAAGGGTCAGTTTTCGCGGGCACGTCTCCCAACCAGAACATACAGGGAGCGGGCTTCCCCGTTCCATACGGAGTTGTCCAGAATTGAGGAAAATTACAGAGTGCCGGAGGAAGGGACATCGGTACACCAGCCGGGTGTGGGACCTGAGTACACCCGAACTCGGCAGCCGGCCACTGACACCTTGGTTTACCAACAGACTTGTGTGCAATTATTCAACAGTGAGTACCCAAACATCCCCCGGTCCGGCCCGGCACGGCACCTCTGGCCTATATCACTCCCCGTGTCCTGGACACTGAACCCCGCAGCGGTGCAGCAGCGGTGGTACTCCATACTACCACACACCGTCGGTGGTGTCACGAAGTTTCTACAGCAATCCCCGTACATATACGTCCCCTTTTATTTGAGTGTTCGCGCGACCCCCGGGTCCGGAAATCCCTCGAGCCAATGCGGATCCGGATCCGAGCAGCCCAACTGCTGACGTGGGGGCGGCACATGTATCAGAAATGTAAGCCCAGAGCACGTTGAGTCCTGATGGAGTTAATAAAGCATGTCAGAGCTGGGTTTTTGAGCAGTAAGGTAGATGGGTGGAACTGACTGCTCAGATAACCCTACTCTGGGGCATGGTATAGCAGGTAAAATGGAGACCAGTTGTCTGCTTCAGGGTCCGCGGACTTGCACATCACTCCAGTGGTGTTTTTTGTTACTAAGGAAAGAGAGCTGGACAGTATTCTGAGCAGGCGAAACTGCACTATTGTATGGACTATTTGTTTTATGTTTTCCCTTTGGGCCGGAATAGGCTGTTTTGATTTCTTATCCCGAGTGGTTTATGGAGTTTATATAAACCAGCCTGGACGTTTCATTGAAACCATTTCTTGCTCCTACCTCAACAAACAGCTGAATGAGTAGGAACGCTAAACCCCCGAAAATCTCTACTAACAGCCCCATTGTTGAGGGGAAAATTAGGATACAAATTTTACAAGCTGATATGTCTGCAACAGAGGTGTGAAATAAAAAAATAAAAAGTTCTATTCATATCTCCAGCCACTTCACCACAATGTGACCAATTTAGCATGGAAAATAGGATAGGTCACCTTTAACTGTTGCTCATAGGCTGTCCAATGTACAAAAATTTAAATAATTATCCTTTGTGTCCTTTTGACTTTGGCAGCTGGGGGAACTCTTGGGGAACTCTTTAATCAAACTTTTTGGAAGAGGTAAATGTTAGTTAGAATTTGAATGTTTTATATTGCTGGAGAATTTCAGATGGAAAAAGGAAGGAAGTTCTAGAAGAGAGGGGAAGCGCAAGAGAAGTCTTCAACTAGATGTGCCACAAAGGAGAATTCTTCCAGGTGAGGAATCTGCCACATACTAGTGTAAATTGAGTGAAGCATCTGTCAATGGGTGTGATAGGATCACTGGGAACAGGGGAGCCTAAAGTGGCCCTCAAGCTAGGGGAACTCTGGCTGACCCTGATCTCAAAGATACGTTTGAAGGTGACAATGTTTGGACCACCTTCCTTGCCCTAGCTCCTGAACAACCCTGATGTAGTGGCCCCCTCACTCCACCCAGGAAAGGGCTGGGACCGGAGTGATTAAACCCATACTAATAAACAGATGAGGGGAGGAACAAAACTCAAACTCACAGCAATCACTCGCAGAAGTATAGACAATACATGATCAGGAGTAAACTAAAGAAAGGGAGGAAATAATCAGACAACAAGAGTATTTCCACAACACAACAAACAACACACAGAAGTTCATCAGGAAATGGATATCAAAGCACAAAACCGGGTTCACATAAAGCTATCATCGGCATGCGAGACCAGGCTCCACCATCTTAAAAAGGGTGGAGGTGACTGTGATTGGTCTCCTGTAACATGTGACTCAAGCAGTAATCCACAGGCTAGCAGAAATTAACTCCTGCATGCCCGATTACTAACAAGAGCACAGCTGGTTGACGCCCATGCCTGTCTGTGCAACTCAAAAGCAACAACGTGTAGAGTGCCCAACTCTGCTGTGTCAACATCGTCAGAAGTAGTCCTGACACTCAGCAAGTTTTAGGCTAGACACGGTGTGACAGCATTAGGGATGATCGAATACCTCAAATATTTGGCTACGCCCATATTCAACGAATAGGTCGCCGCTATTCGACTATTTGCGAATATTCGATGCGCAATGTAAGTCTATGGGAAACCCGAATAGTTGCCGAATAGCAACTATTCGGGCTTCCCATAGACTTACATTGCGCATCGAATATTCGCATAGCGGCGACCTATTCGTCGGATATTCGCGAAGCCGAATATTTGTCATATTCGATCATCCCTAGACAGCATCTCTCTTCATTCAGGTGTACCAGAGTTATGGGAGCCGGTTTGCTTAGATGTGGTAATGCATATCCTTTACTTGTGTTTACATGGTGATATATTGGATAAAATTTCGTCCATGGTATAAAGAAATTATTTTACATCAAATTGAAAACCCCAATGTCTAAACATTGTTCTCATGCGCAGAAATAAGTTAAATAATTCCTCACTGGTGACTATTATTAATGGAGATTTGCAAACTGTTACTTGTCTCATTTTTAGGAATTAGAGAAACAATTTCTAAAGAGTAAAACTTGTCAGGAACGGAATTTTTTAGAAATCCTTTCTTAGTAAATATCTGTCCACGTGCCCAAATGTGGAAATGTTTTAATCATAAGAATCTACTGAGCCGGGCTGTCAACAGTTCCATTATGCTGCAAGGGTGACAATGCGAGGATTATGGGTTACAGAAGTTATTTATAGGGGACTTCCAGTTTAGGTTAATAAAACCTCCTCATTGCATAAATGGAAAGTTCTGCTACTTTCTAATATATCTTGTATTTTAGTTACTCACTATTTCCATATTTGTTTGCTTTCACTAAATGAGAACACTCTTGTTTAGATTCGGAGATTGCGGATTATGTACATAGCGAGTCATCTAGCTCTATTCTATGCAGATTCTATGGTTTCTGGTCTAGAAAATGCTCTGTGAGCTGAACACATCAGATGCACAACGCTATCAATTTGCTATAATGTATCAGACTGTTGTTCAGGCTATTAAACTCATAGAGTATTACCTAAGCAAAATGCAATTGTAACAACTTCTCAGCCAATAGCAGAAATATATATTTACTGATAAGAATGTTAACTATGCAATTCTCATTCACTGACAGCAAGCACATATTTTTACCCTTTAATGGAAAGTTCTATATTTTCAGTTTTGGATTCTGCATTTTAGCAGCCAAATCTTTATTCAGGTCATTTTCGCAGTTCATATAAATTGCTGTGTCATTTATATGTTTTTTTTATGACACTGTTCATTATCTCTGTAGTATGATATCACTGTGTGTATTATCCCTGTACTGTGACATCACTGTGTGTATTACCCCTGTACTGTGACATCACTGTGTGTATTACCCCTGTACTGTGACATCACTGTGTGTATTATCCCTGTACTGTGACATCACCATGTGTATTACCCCTGTACTGTGACATCACTGTGTGTATTATCCCTGTACTGTAACATCACTGTGTGTATTATCCCTGTACTGTGACATCACTGTGTGTATTACCCCTGTACTGTGACATCACTGTGTGTATTATCCCTGTACTGTGACATCACCATGTGTATTACCCCTGTACTGTGACATCACTGTGTGTATTATCCCTGTACTGTAACATCACTGTGTGTATTATCCCTGTACTGTGACATCACTGTGTTTATTACCCCTGTACTGTGACATCACTGTGTTTATTATTCCTGTACTGTGACATCACTGTGTGTATTATCCTCATACTGTGACATTATTGTGTTTATTATCCCTGTACTGTGACATCACTGTGTTTATTATCCCTGTACTGTCACATCACTGTGTGTATTATCCCTGTACTGTGACATCCCTGTGTGTATTATCCCTGTACTGTGACATCACTGTGTTTATTACCCCTGTACTGTGACATCACTGTGTGTATTACCCTTGCACTGCGACATCACTGTGTGTATTACCCCTGTACTGTGACATCATTGTGTGTATTACCCCTGTACTGTGACACCACTGTGTGTATTACCCCTGTAATGTGACATCACTGTGTATATTACCCTTGTACTGTTACATCACTGTGTGTATTATCCCTGTACTGTGACATCACTGTGTGTATTATCCCTGTACTGTGACATCACTCTGTGTATTATCACTATATTACTTAATTTATCATATCACTGTCTATATTTAAAGGTGACCTGCCACTAGTTTAGTGCTGCCTGAACCACTGGCAGCATGAATCAGGTGGCGTTTCAGAGTAAAACATACCAGGCTTCAATCACTCAGCCAGGCCGTGATTCATCCTGTTTTTACTTCTGGCAGCACTAATTTAGTGATAGGTTCTCTTTGAGAAAAAAAAACATACATCTTCCAATTTTTACCCAATAAACTCAATAATAGATTCACACTTCCAGTTATCCACAAACATTTCAGTAGGTTTTATTATTAGGCTGCTTTCACACTATGTTTTCTTAACATGCGTCATGAACATTTTTTTGCTGTAAAAGTGGATCCTGTTTTTACAAAAAAAAACGCATGCAAACGCAGGATCCTGCCACTTGAAGTTTATGGGCGGGCATTGAAGTCATGTGATCGGGAGTGAGGGGAACTGAACGTGACAGACTGGGAGCCGGAATCTGACAGCTGCAGACGCCGGTAACCAAGGTAAACATCGGGTAACTAAGCGAAGTGCTTTGCTTGGATACCCGATATTTCCCTTGGTTACGAGCGTCCGTAGCTGCTAGGAGCTGGGCTGCCTGCTCCCTGCACACGTAACGAAGGTAAACATTGGGTAACTAAACGAAGCGTTTTGCTTGGTTACCCGATATTTACCTTGTTATGAGCGTCCGCCGCTCTCAGGCGGGGGAGAGAGGGAGGAGGGGAGAGACACTGATCACGCCAGGCTGGTTTCTGGGCATGCTCAGTAGAGCAAGCAGGATCCTGTCTATCAGCATGCCAGTGTTCACATGCGTTTTGCGTGCAGTATAGTCAGGATCCAGTGAAAAACAGTATTTGGACGCAGCTCAAAAACGCTACAAGTAGCGTTTTTGAAAAGAGTTGAAAAACTGCAAGTCGCTGGATCCTCACTATAACGCACGCAAACGCATGTGAACGCATGTTGATGCGAGTCCATTGCAAATGCATTGAAATGAAAACGCATTTGCACTGGATCCGTTTTTGCGTTAATAAAATGTTCATGACGCATGTTAAAAAAAACGTAGTGTGAAAGCAGCCTTACAAACAGGATTACAAGGACAGATACAAATATTTACAACAGTTGAAGCCACCGCTCACCTCCTCCTGTCCAATAACTTGTACAGGCTTGGTTCACTGGACACTGTCTAGACTATGTTCTGGCAGTATTCATTGTGGAGACATAAGGGTCAGAGGTTCTTTCGTCCTCTGGCCCGGCTGCCTTTAGAAAGATCGTACAGCCGGGGCTCATCCCACTGGACTCCACACTCCTTTCCTGTAGGCAGAACACTAATCAGATAACACAGGGTGAAGTTACCACACTCCGGTAACACTTTATTGGGTAACCAACAGACAACTGCATGTAGTACATTCCCAGCAAGAACAGAGATGGTGCAAGTGACAATCTCACAATTTCGCTGACTCACCAGGGATTACAACCTCAGTGACTTTGGGGCACCCAGGACCACATTCCCAGCCTGTAACACCCAAGTTTTGGTGAGAACACAATGAGAGGAGATAGTGGCAAGCTTAGGAAGCTAACCCAGTGTAGCGAGGCATGTGGCCAGATGACCGGATTGTCTAAACCTAGATTCTCCAAACGAATTACTGGGCTCAGTGTTGGGGAGTGGAGCAGTTCTTTAATCGACCAGCTGGGACCATAGTCCCTATCCTGATGTCCTGTAGAATCATATCGGTGACAGGAGCAGGCCCCTTCTTATATCTTTCAGCTTGCATTTCAGAACAAAACAATCACTGATCTCGGGGAGACCAGCCAGAGAAAATACTGCCGGTAGCCAACAAAGGCGCTCAAAACAGTGAAATCCTAGGTGCATTGCCCCCTGGGAAGTATGCGAACAAAAAAGGTCCGTGGACCTCTGTTAGGAGTCTCGACACAGAAATAGCCAGATATCCCTCCGGGAAGGACCTTGCCAATGAGTGGCTCTTTTTAGGAGACCACAGTAACCACCATATTAAGTGGCCCTTTTAGTCAATATCCAACTCTTTGACGAGTTTAAAGATATGACAAGGGAAATACCAAGGCCAGGTATCCATCCGCAGGTCTAGGTCCTAGGTCTAGGCTAGGTCCTTCCCGGAGGGATATCTGGCTATTTATGTGTCGAGCTCCCATTTCAGGGCATTGTGCCTGCAGAATTGGGGGGAGATAAACATGGCTGTTACCTCATTGTTTGATAGTTCAATTAGCCTGTATAATTGTTCTCCAAATGATGCAGACTAGTACAATGCAGGAGGCTGATGCAATACATAAGCAGCAGACATTCCACAAATGAGCATACAAAAAGCGACACCTCATGAAACAATGGGTCAAGTCCCTCGATTTTCTGAACAAATGAATAGTATAATAGTATGTCTGGTATAATTTAGAATTTTTCATCCCCGTACAAGTGGCCAGATTTTCCTTATTGTCGCTGAGTTGTCACATTCATCTTTTTCAGACATGTACAAAAACCGAGAAATGCTGCCAGGACACAGCACATACAGTGTCTACAGACTTTACCAGCTTCATGTACGTGAAATGCTCTGTCGGGGTTCCTGTTGAAAACCATATCATAGTGCTCTGTGTGGAGCATGGGCGGACATGCCATTAACAGTCACAGAATTCACCATTTAGAAAAGGTGATGTCACAGCTCACTTCATCCCCCTTCCTTCACAACGATCAGATTAGAGCAGGTTCAGGTATCACTTTTATACAAGAAAATAGGTCTGAATCAATCTATTACTTCTTATGTCCATGTGAAGAACAGGAAGAAGGAGTCTAATTTCAAGCTATGAAAATGGTAATTTTTTTTTTCCTTTAATATAGCGATGTATAAAAACATTTTGTTGAAAGATTTATACAGTATAGACTAAAAGTTTTACACACCTTCTCATTCAAAGAGTTTTCTTTATTTTCAAGACACTGAAAATTGTAGATTCACATTGAAGGCATCAAAACTATGAATTAACACATGTGGAATGAAATACTTAACAAAAAAGTGTAAAACAACTGAAAATATGTCTTATATTCTAGGTTCTTCAAAGTAGCCACCTTTTGCTTTGATTACTGCTTTGCACACTCTTGGCATTCTCTTGATAAGCTTCAAGAGGTAGTCACCGGAAATGGTTTTCCAACAGACGTGAAGGAGTTCCCAGAGATTCTTAGCACTTGTTCGCCCTTTTGCCTTCACTCTGCGGTCCAGCTCACCCCAAACCATCTCGATTGGGTTCAGGTCTGGTGACTGTGGAGACCAGGTCATCTGGCGTAGCATCCGATCACTCTCCTTCTTAGTCAAATAGCCCTTAGGCTATGTCCGCACTTTCCTTTTTACCTGCTTTTTACCTGCTTTTTTGCTGCTTTTTCAACTGCAGCGTTTAATGCCAAAATGGATGTGTTCTGCTTTTCAAGCATAGTCTATGGGAATTTGGGTTTCTTGTGCGCACTATGCTGTTCAAAATGCTGCCTTTTTGTGGCAGAAATTTGGGCAAAAACTCAGCTTTGCAGTTCAAAACGCAAATGGCAAAAACTACTGACATGTTGCTTCTTTGAAAAGCACAGTTTTTGCCCAAATTTCTGCCACAAAAAGGCAGCATTTTCAACAGCATAGTGCGCACAAGAAACCCAAATTCCCATAGACTTTGCTTGAAAAGCAGAACACATCCATTTTGGCATTAAACGCTGCAGTTGAAAAAGCAGCAAAAAAGCAGGTAAAAAGCAAAATGCACACATAGCCTTACACAGCCTGGAGGTGTGTTTGGGGTCATTGTCCTGTTGAAAAATAAATGATGGTCCAACTAAACACAAACTGGATGGAATAGCATGCCACTGCAAGATGCTGTAGTAGCCATTCTGGTTCAGTATGCCTTCAATTTTGAATAAATCCCCAACAGTGTCACCAGCAAAGCACCTCCACACCATCACACCTCCTCCTCCATGCTTCACGGTGGGAACCAGCCATGTAGAGTCCATCCGTTCACCTTTTCTGTGTCGCACAAAGACACGGTGGTAGGATCCAAAGATCTCAAATTTGGACTCATCAGACCAAAGCACAGATTTCCACTGGTCTAATGTCCATTCCTTGTGTTCTTTAGCCCAAACAAGTCTCTTCTGCTTGTGACCTGTCCTTGGCAGTGGTTTTCTAGCAGCTATTTTACCATGAAGGCCTGCTGCACAAAGTCTCCTCTTAACAGTTGTTCTAGAGATGTGTCTGCTGCTAGAACTCTGTGTGGCATTGACCTGGTCTCTAATCTGAGCTGCTGTTAACCTGCGATTTCTGAGGCTGGTGACTCAGATAAACTTATCCTCTGCAGCAGAGGTGACTCTTGGTCTTCCTTTCCTGGGGCGGTCCTCATGTGAGCAAGTTTCTTTGTAGTGTTTGATGGTTTTTGCCACTGCACTTGGGGACACTTTCAAAGTTTTCCCAATTTTTCAGACTGACTGACCTTCATTTCTTCATTTCTTAAAGTAATGATGGCCACTCGTTTTTCTTTACTTAGCTGCTTTTTTCTTGCCATAATACAAATTCTAACAGTCTATTCAGTAGGACTATCAGCTGTGTATCCACCAGACTTCTGCACAACACAACTGATGGTCCCAACCCCATTTATAAGGCAAGAAATCCCACTTATTAAACCTGACAGGGCACACCTGTGAAGTGAAAACCATTTCCGGTGACTACCTCTTGAAGCTCATCAAGAGAATGCCAAGAGTGTGCAAAGCAGTAATCAAAGCCAAAGGTGGCTACTTAGAAGAACCTAGAATATAAGACATATTTTCAGTTGTTTCACACTTTCTTTTTAAGTATTTCATTCCACATGTTTTAATTCATAGTTTTGATGCCTTCTATGTGAATCTACAATTTTCAGAGTCATGAAAATAAAGAAAACTCTTTGAATGAGGTGTGTCCAAACTTTTGGTCTGTACTGTATGTTCAACATAAATATCCATTTTAAACAGTAAGGCATTTTCTGGCAGCACCTTTGCTTTAGCTAGCAGTATATAAGACGGTCGGTCAGTGCCGGGACTTCCGAATGAATCTTTTATTTACAATATTTCCTCCAACCCTGGAGGAGGAGTGGGATGGGAAAGTCTTGCAGAGCATAGATGCAAAGTCTTAGATTTGTGGCTTCTGAATTTCTAATGCTTCTTGTGTCCAACAACAAATTGTTTTCTGCACTGAGCGATGTTCCTGATCGCACACCACGGTGAGGTGGAAATGATTTATGATAAGGGTATAGATTGTTTATGCTCCTTGTAGCGAACAATGCGGGGAGATATTATGTATGTACGCCGTTCATCTGCATCCAAATAGAATATCAATGAGAAGTCATATTTATTTTGCTTGTGTGGTGACTGCGACGTGTCGGATGTGGTCTGCATGAGATTCACTTGTCTTTGCTGAACACTGACAACCATGGCTCTGTGCACACGGAATCACTTTTTGGGACATTCAAAAATGACGAGTTTTCAAGTGGAAACAGTTTCAGGAAATGCGCCTTCTTTGTGGTATTTTTTTAGGAGTTTTTTTTAATTTCCTGAAACAGTTTTAGGGCCCCTTCACACGCACGTGCCTCCGGTACGTGCTAGGTCCGTTCCCACATGTACCGGAGACACGGGCACATAATGGGTTTATGTGAACGCACATGTTCAGCCATTGGCCCATGCCTCCGTGTGGAGCAGACGTGAGCCCGTGTGCTCCATACGGAGGCATGTCTGTTTTTCTCTGGCAGCACGGGTATCACGCGGCCCGCACACGGATGTAGTGTGGATGCGGTCCCACGTGACACGCGCCGGAGAAACACACGTGTCATTGTAAAAATAAAAAAAACACATACTCACACCCACCAGCCCTGCAGTCTCTGCCGCGGCTGTCACCTGCATCCGACCACCAGTGAATTTGAACAACGCATCTTCTTCACTGGAGGCCGGATGCAGCATAAGCAGGGCGTGGCCTGTGCCGGACACTGTCATTCAGCACCACAGACAGCTCCGGAAGAATCAGGTAAGACGGGACTATCCGTCCTCCGTGTGTTATTACGTTTAACACACAGAGAACACGCATGTGCCACAAACATGGCACACGGGGAGAAAACCACCCCTTTAATACGTCTGTGAAAAAACGGTTCTTTTGTTCACGTGCGTGTGAAGGGGCCTTAAAGCTTTTTGAAGTGTTTTGGGGGAGACTTTTTTGTGAAGAGTTATGACTGGGCAGTGACTAGTTTGGAGCAGATTGCATTAGGATTTTCTTCAAAGCAGTAACATGATTTTATTATTAATGCTACCAGGCATTCTCTAAAACCTAAAATGGAAAAACTGCTCAAAACACTGAACATGTGAACAGCAAAAAAGAACGAATAAATCAAGCGTTTTTCAGTAATTTTTGCAGGTGTTGTTTGGTGGACCAGGTTTAAAAACTTGTAAAAAAACAACCTCCATGTACGTATACCCTCAGGCCACGTGCACATGTTCAGTATTCGATGAGTTTTTGCCTCAGTATTCAGTATTTGGTGAGTTTTTTACCTCAGTATCTGTAAGGCCACGTGCACACGTTCAGTATTTGGTGAGATTTTTACCTCAGCATCTGTAAGGCCACGTGCACACGTTCAGTATTTGGTGAGATTTTTACCTCACTATCTGTAAGGCCACGTGCACATGTTCAGTATTTGGTGAGTTTTTACCTTAGTATCTGTGTAAGGCCACGTCCACATGTTTAGTATTTGGTGAGTTTTTACCTCAATATCTGTGTAAGGCCACGTCCACATGTTCAGTATTTGGTGAGTTTTTTACCTCACTATCTGTAAGGCCACGTGCACATGTTTAGTATTTGGTGAGTTTTTACCTTAGTATCTGTGTAAGGCCACGTCCACATGTTCAGTATTTGGTGAGTTTTTACCTCAGTATCTGTAAGGCCATGTGCACACATTTAGTATTTGAGGAGGGTTTTTTTTTACCTCAGTATCTTTAAGCCAAAAAACAAGTGGAACAACCAAAGACAAAGTATAATAGAAACACGGGCACCACTTGTTCATTTTTTTATCCACTCCTGGTTTTGGATTACAAATACTAAGGTAAAAAACTCCAAATTCTCAACATGTGCACTTGGTCTTAGTCAGAATCTTCATACATGGTCCGTGCTCTACTGAAACTATTTGTATGGTCATGCAGGTCCTAGCACAAGAATAATAATAATACCTGTCTTGTAATAACGGGGTGCTCTGATACACCAGTGTCACGGGGACCGGATGATAGGACTGGGACATCTAGGCTGACCCTCAGACTGGAGACCCTGCGCTGTTCCTGAGCTCAGAGGTACTCTAGATGTTAGCGAGGTCTGAGTCGCCAGCGTGACCCTAACTCCTGTCCAAGCCCTGATGTAATTCCCCTCCCCCTCCTCCACCCAAGGGGTAAGCAAGGATCATAAACACAAACCTGACAACTACACATGGATGGGGAAAACAACAACTCGTACACATGGCAATCACACACAAAGGGGAGAATAATTGTACACAGGGTAAAACAACATAAGAGAGGAGAAGTATACAGACAACTGGGAAACTTCCACACCGCACAATAGATGCAGGGAACTGGAGGAAAAAAAGCGCAATCTGGGGTTTTATCCGAGAAAAGATGATTAAAAAAAATTGAATAGGCTCACCATTGCAGGTTGTGTGAGTCACAACCAACTGGAAATGACCAAAATGATGGCTGCGGCAGCTCCACAAATGTAACAGCAAACACCAGAAGAAGAATGGGTATAATTGCCGGGCTGCTGTAGTCAGAGAACCATCCAGGAGTAAGTCAATAATGATATATTTATACGTGTATCAGACCATATAGGTATATGTGAATTTCCTGAGGAAGGAGAGGGGTCTCGCTGAAATGCGTATAAATAAGTCACCTTTGACCTACTCCTGGATGTTTCTCTGACTACAGCAGCGCAGCAATCTTACCCATTCTTCTTCTCCTGGTGCTACACCGCACAATAAGCACACCACACACTGTTGAAGTCCACACCAATGCTGCAGCCAACACAACAAGTAGAAGAGTGGGCTCCTCCAGCTGCTTTCACCTCCAGCCCAAGCTTCCAACTGACTGAAAATAATCGACGCCCTCTGCTGGGAGCAGAGGTTATTTATAGGAACTGGGAGTGGTCCCAAACCAGAAACACCTGTGGTGGTGAAGACATACTTGCTAGTAAGGAATGGAGACATTCACCTTCTCCTCACCAAAGAAAAGTAATACATTTAGGCCGGGTACACATATCCGGCTTTTCGCCAGTTTTACGGATGCAGCGCACGCCAGTACAGTATGATACATTACAGTGGCAGCGCCTCAACTTCCGGGTCACATGCTCCGGTCACATGACAGCATGTGACCGGCGCTTGTTGCACTGCCAGTGTATACACTGTACTGGCGTGCGCCGCATCCGTCAAACCGGCGAAAAGCCAGATGTGTGAGAGCGCCCTTCATGTGCAAGAGTTCCAAAGCAAGAGACTCTTGCCCAGCACCTGTCACTAGTCTCTACTACAGAGAGACAACCTTGAGCGCTAGTTACTCATTGAGTATTGTGGTTGCTTGTGCACCATGCTTGAGTCCCCATCCAGCATGTTTCGTGGCTATTAGATAGCCAATTAACATGCAGGGATTGGCTGCCATCCACGGTAATGTCGCAGCCATGTTGTTTACTGGCATTACTGTGATTAGCTGGTTGCATTGTGTCATCGGGTCGTATAAAAAATTCGGAGGTGCGATGCTCAGCACACTCGTCACTGGAAACAGTTCAGAAAGAGTTGATCTAGACCCTTTCACAATTCCGTGTTTTTAGCATGTGTGGTGTCCGTTTTCACACATAATGGAGTCACGTTCACACGTATGCTCATTAAAATAGGTGTTGATTATTCGTACTCCAGTGTTTTCACATGGACCATGTCTTTGTGTGAATTACATATGTCCCTGTGCTCCACAAAGAGACATGTCCATTTTTTACCATCAGCACAGATGATATGGGCCAATAGAAGTCTAGGGGTCCGTGAAAAACACGTACAGCACAAGGATGACATCAATGTGACATCCGCATGCTGTCTGTGTGACATGAATTACTGACTTTTAAGTGTTAATGATGTGCAAAGATGATAGATAGGGGCCATCCCTGGTTTTTGGACCCCTTACGTTTTTATTTTTTTTAATCAAATATTGTAATTTTCTAATAAAATTGTGTTTTATTGATTGGGTTGTCCTAGCATCATTTTCTCTTATGAGATGTTGTTTCATAGTTCTATGGGGCTTTCCTATACTAATTGTTTAGGTCTATTTATATTTCAGTTCTGGTCCTGTATCTATGCAGTAAGCACAGTTCTGCTCTTCTATTTATGTAGTAGGCTCAGTTCTGTTCCTGCATCTACTGTATGCAGTAAACTCAGTTCTGTTCCTGTATTAATGTAGTAGGTTCAGTTCTGTTCCTGTATCTATGTAGTAAGCTCAGTTTTGGTACTGTATTTATGTAATAAGCTTGGTTCTGTTCCCATTTCTATATAGTAAGCTCTGTTTTAGTACTGCATTTATGTACCAGGCTCAGTTCTGCTCTTGTATTTATGCTCGGTTCTGTTCCCTTATCTATGTATTAAGCTCTGTTCTGATCCTTTATCTATGTAGTAAGCTCAGTTCTAGTACTGTATTTATGTATTAAACTCAATTCTGCTCTTGTATTTATGTAGTAAGCTTGGTTCTGTTCCCGTATCTATATAGTAAGCTTGGTTCTGTTCCCATATCTATGTAGTAAGCTCAGTTTTGGAACTATTAGGGTATAGTACTTATCCAGGGTCCAGGGAAGGTCGGTACCGGTTTTCACCTACACAAGCATATAGTCAGTGGGTAGTTCTCCGCAATGGGGACTGGGCCAGGGTCAAATCACAGTAGGGGGTGACTACAGCAGTTGGTTTACAGGTGCCACCACACCAGGGGCTCCCCAGATCCACCAGACTGGGGACTCAGGGTCAGGGAGAAGCAACCACCAGGGGAAATCAGAAGCACACAGTGGGAAGAGCAAGTTGACCCAGTGAGAGTAGTGAACCAGCTGGTGGCAGCAACTGGGGGCAACAGCTCAGAACACACAACACAACTACAACAGGAGAGAACAGCTTCAGACACAAAGCAGAGCGGACATGCCGCGAGCGGCTCTGTGGGCCAAGGCATTCAACACAGTCGCTGGGGAGAAGCATGGCAGCTGCTTCCACAGGGCTAGTGCTGTCGGGATACAGAATTCTAGGGCAGGCATACTTCACGTTGTCTACCAACTCTGCAAGGGTCGCAGGGAATGGCTAGAACAGTCACTGGACTGTCCCACGAGTTTTAAGCAAATAGCATATCGGATCCGGGGTTGAGGACCGGCCCCATAACGGAACCACGCTTTCAGCATACAGACCAGGACACTTTACTGACACCAGGACCCTCAAGTGCTTCTCGCTATGGGAGTCTGATACTTAGTGGATCAAAGGAGGAAAGGGCTCACAAGCTGACACACACCGGACTTGACCTTTCACAGATCCGGGATCGGCTGGAGCCCATCGTGGCAGAGAATGGTACTTCAGGCAGCGTCTGAAAGACTTGTGAGTAAAAACACCTGGAACCGCTGCCCCTGTCTCTGCCTTTCTTTTAACCATTGTCGTCGCCCAGCACTGCGGCACCAACGGGGACTACCACTACTATCCCCGTCATCCTCCCTGGGGTAATCTCGCTCTGCCTGTGGGGAGCGACAACATCCCGGCTGCACTTATCTGCCCCGAGGAGAGACCCTGCAGCGGCGGCCCCATCCCTGGCCTCCTACCACAGGTGGCGTCAAGATCCTAATAGACTTTTCTAACGTCCGACTACTACCGCCATCCTCCCTGCAACCCTCTAACCCTCCTTCCTGTACGCTTCTGGGCAATGAAACCGGGCCAGGCCACCCTGTGACATTGCAGAGGATCTGCACCCCAGCCGGGCAATGAGTAGGTTAAAACACCTGCCCCGTGGGGCGCTACAAATTTATGTAGTAAGCTCCGTTCTGGTCTTGTATTTATGTAGTAAGTTTGTTTTTTTCCAGTATTAATGTAGTAGGCTCAGTTCTGTTCCCATATCTATGTAGTAAGCTCAGTTTTGGTACTGTATTTATGTAGTAAGCTTGGTTCTTTTCCCGTATCTATGTAGTAAGTTCTGTTTTGTTCCCATATCTATGTCTCAGCCACCATTATTTTGAAAACATTTTACTTCTGCTGCTTTAATGTAGCACCCAAAGATAAACAGGTTAAAGGTGAGTTACTGCAACTCGAAGGCCACTGCTTTGTAATTGCCCCCCAGAGCAAAATTTGCCAGCCAGCCCCTTTGTCTGTGAATATCGCAAATAGAATACATATGTGATTTACAGACATATGAATAAGGCATTATTTTCTTGTGTTTTTACAGCTTGACTTCTTGGCACTGGAACATCAGATTACTGCAAGAGAATTATCAGTTCAAGTTATCTTTAAATGCTTATATGTAATCTTGACCTGTGCAAAATGAGTGAGTAGAAACCAATAACTCCCATTGTCATAATTGTGACCAATTTAAGGGATAGGCAGTAGTGATGGTCGGACCTGGACTCTAAAAGTCTGGATCCGCACAGTTCAAAAGGACCCAAGCAACTAACCCCGGCCCCGTAGATCTCAGGGAACTCCAGGCAACGATCCAGATCCAGCCACTCAGGTAATAAAAAAAATCAAAGAAAATAAGAAATTAGAATAAAGCAAGTAATTCAACTTATCAGGTTCCACGTGGCTGTACACTGCTTCCGAGGCCACTCACTCTACTTCTGGGGCCACTCATTATTTTCATCCGTATGCACTGCTTCCCCCGCCCATTGGCATTCCTTGTGTCTCTGATTGGTTGCAGTCAGCGCTCCCACCCTTTGTGACAGCGTGTCTGACTGCCTTCAATCACACACGCTGTCTACATCTCGATTGGTGTAAAAATAAATAAATTTAAAAAATGGAGTATTGCCCCCCCCATATTAGGATACCTAGTCATAATAAAGCATATGGCTACAGACTGCAGCCTCTATCTGGGCTCTGTATCAAAATAAGAAGAACCGCATGATGCTTTTTTAAAAATAATTTAAAAAACGGCGTTCTGCTCCCCCTTTAATTTTGATACCCAGCCATAATAAAGCTAACAGCTGGTAGTTGGTATTCTAAGGCTGGGGAGACTCATAGTTATTGGGCCCAGCAGTTTAAAAATAGCAGCACGCAGTCACCCAGGATTGTCACATCTATTAGATGTGACCATCCCGAAACTTTACCCGACTCTTCCCGATTGCCCTGGTGCGGTGTCAATGAGGATAATAAAGGGTTAATGACAGCTCACAGCTGCCACTAAGCCCTAGTTTAGTAATTGGAGGCATTTCTGAGACACGCCATTACTAATCTATAAGTGAAAAGAAATAAACACAAACATCGAAGAAATCCTTTCTTTGAAATAATATAAAATAACACATTCTTTCACTGCTTTATTAACCATCAGAGCACCCAGGTCGGACGTAATCCATATGAGGTCCCACAACGATTCCAGGCTCTGCTACATTTGAAGTGACAGTGCGTGGGCATAGAATATGACCGCCCGCTGTGAGCTTCATGCAGAAACTGAGCTGCCCCGATAAGCAGACCTGGATGTTTTTGAGGTTAATAAAGGAGTGAAAGAGAGTGGGTATTTTTGTATTTTATTTCAAATAAAGGTTTTTTTTGGTGTTTGTGTTTATTTCTTTTTACTTACAGATTAGTTATGGGTTTTTTTTATAGGTGCCTTCCAATACTAATCTAGGTCTTAGTAGCAGCACCAGGACAATTGGGATGAACTGGGTAAAGTTCTGGGATTGTCGCATTTAATGGAAGCGACAAACCTGGGCGGCTGCAGGCTGCTATTTTTAGGCTGAGGGGCCCAATAAGCATGGCTGAGCCTGAGATTAATAGGCAGTTGTCTAAGAAGCCATATAAGAAATGAGAAAAAGGATACAAGTAAATTGAATGAATCACAATTATCAATCTGAACAATCTGTTGAGTCAGGAGAAGGGTTAGCATATTATGAAACCCCATCTTGAGCATTGAGCACCTTCAGAGTTTATCCCTCTGTGGTCCTAACACCTTTCCTCCCATTCGTCCTGAACCCAATGCTACAGTCCTAACTTTAGGGATTTTCCCATCTTTCGTAGGAGGTCAGGGCTATGTCCTGACTTCAGATGTATTTGTGTCCTCAGGACATCAATAGAATTGAACATAATGGTGGAGCAGAGAGCTAACGGGTTCTTGCTTCACTATTCTGTCAATGTACAAACTGGTGTCCTGAAATGATATTTCAGATCACATGACAGGAAATATGAAACAAGGTCAGTCATCAAAGCAGGTATACAGGTACTGAAAGTGGGACGCAGTTTGTCTGGGGGCATTATACTGTGAGGGGGCTGTGAATAATCATAATGTGTGGAATCATGGGGCAACATATTGCATGTGGGGGCTGTTGAGTATCATTCTGTGTGTGTGGAGGGGGGCTGTGAGCGCATTGTACTGTGTGGGGGCTTTGGGGACATCATACTGGGAATGCATCATACTGAACTTTATAGGGACATGGTCCTGTATTGTGGGCTTTGGAGTAAACATAATGTAGAGAACTGTTCGGCATCACACTCTATAGGGAGCTGTATGGGCAGCATAATATTTGGGGTTTGTTGGGGCATCATACTGTTTGGGGAAGGGTTAGTCGGGGAGCATCATACCATGTGGTGGGCTGTGGAGGAATCATAACGTTGGGAGCCATGGAGGAATCCAACTGTACGGGAGTTATGAAGACATCAGATTGTGTGGTGAAGACTGTAGGGCATATTACTGTGTGTGGCGTGTTGTGAAGGCATCTTATTGTGTGTGGGCATCATACTGTGGCTATCATACTGTATGGAGAGTTGTTGGGGCATCATACTGTGTGAGGCGGCATATTACTGTGTGTGGCGTGTTGTGAAGGCATCTTATTGTGTGTGGGCATCATACTGTGGCTATCATACTGTGTGGAGAGTTGTTGGGGCATCATACTGTGTGAGGCGGCATTATACTGTGTCAGAAGTTGTGAGGGCATTATACTGTGGGGGTAAACAGTGGGGGTGTTGAGGATGGGATACAAGTGATCCCTTTCCGATCTGACCGTTGTTCCGAATTAAAATGTCGTTTGTGCACGGCGAAAAAGAATAATAATTAATTGGAAATCAATTATAACTCTTCCTCTCACGACCAAGGCTGAGGCAAGACTGAAAATCTTTATTCTCGGACAATTAGACCACGAAGTAAAAGGGGTGTAAACAAAAGTTTTAGTCCAATCAAGTATCGTAGGTCAGGGCTTCATGGCGTAGAGAGATCTGCATATCCCCCTTGGATTGGTCAATCCAGGCTCCAGGAATTTCCCTTTGTCCATCTGTCTTGGGTGTAGAACAGGAAATAGCAGCCATCTTTACAATTACATATGCTGGTATATACTGTGTCTAAGGAAAATACACTGAATATGCAATATACATATATACATGTTAGTAAGAAACAAAAGCATTCACAAATATGTGTGTTAGTTCACATCTACTGAACTATATAACTGAGTCTATGAAATGGCTGAATTAAGTATTTTTGGATACTCAATTCTTTATCCTCAACAGTCCCCCCTAAAGACTTACTTCTGCCATTTCTAAATTCTAAGGGTACTGTGTTCCCTTAGGAAGAGAGGTAGAAAGACTTATCGGAAAACCTGCCTAACTGAACATTGAGGCATGGGCGGAAAGGGGAAAGGGGTTTTCTTCACCGGTTTGAGACCAAGGACTCCTAGGCGAGTCCTCACCCTTTGTAGTTGGACTTTCCCATGTCTCAAGGTTCTCTAAGTCCTCTCTTCTAACTGTTCTGGCAATGCTGGTCTAAGACTGTACAGGGTTTTCTGAAAAGGATAAGTATGAGCAGAACGCTCAGTGCAACTCTGGTTGATCAACCCTTCTACAATGCGAGGTGTGGATACATAGATTTTTCTGTGGTTGGATCAGCTCCTCTAGTATTGACTCATGGCTCTTTCTCGCTTGTCCTTTAGGATTAATCAGTTTCCTGACTGGAGACCATATGCTAATAGCTCTGATTTAAGATCTGGAATTGGAGAATACACCTGTTTATCACACTATTCAGTCAATTATATAAAAATATACATGTCTATGCTAAACCAAAAACATCTTACATAAAGACCTGCTTATTGCAAAAAGAAAACAAAACATATACATTTTATACACGATTTACTAGTTTCCACTTTTCTATAAAATATACACTTTTTGTAAACACATTTTTTTACATACCACCTTCATGTGCTTCTCAACAATAATATCGTTTTCTGCACTGGAATGCCTCTGACCAAACCTGGAGAGAGATTTACACAACACGCACAGACTTGCATACAACGTGCTCATGATATACATCTATAATCAGTTTGCAGTCTCTAAGAATGGGTAGAGTAGGTGCAGGGTGTTTCTACGGACTCTTTACAGTTTTTTCTCACTTCGTTCTAGGCACTTGTCTCACAAGACTGGGTGAATCTGCCCACCTGGGTACTGAACCCGGTGTCACCAAAGCACACACTGACAATTGTCTTTCACAGATGTTACCTGGGCCATCATTAAGAAAAGCTCTCATGACAGAGAAAGCTTACCACCCTTTGTCCACAGACCTTCTTCAGTCAGCTGACTCCCTGCATGTCACACTCCATTCCTTGTTGTATCGCTTGTTCCTGTAGGGATTTAAGAACACAAGGAGTGACAGAAGTCACTGACGTGACCAATGTCACCAAGGCATGGTCGGTATTGGTGAAAGACTCTCAACTCTAGGCCCGTTCACTGCTTCTTGGTCAGCTGCACCTGTGCGAGGATCTCCATCCGAATCCATCAGCTCAGATCTAGACTTTCTTTTCGGCATACCTAATTCATTTGACAACAGGAAAAAATCTACAACCTACATACACCTCTAAAGACTCTTACCCACTCCTGTTCTACCCATCAAGAGAGGCATTTAATGCATCACTGTCTCCTGTATCAATAGGATTGGAGGGAGTGGTCGAATTTAGACTACCTCATGTGGTGTAAACAGCAGCATATCCAGTGCAGAATCGACCACCATCTGGTTTCATCTATAAAAACAAAAACTAAAAAATATACATTAGATCATTCTTATAACTTTATCTCTGATCATAATACAGTTAGTGGTCATCTATACTTCACATGACTGAGAATACTAAATAAATAAACAAACAAATAAATAAACAAATAAACATATAAGACAAGACTTTCCTATTTCAGCTAACAGATATACCTCACAGTAATCTAATAAACATAGCCTGTGGAAAAAAGGTCAGCTTCAAAACCTATCTAATATGCCTACTGCGCCCTCGAAGAAACTGGAGAATATAATTAATACCTTATTCCCCCCTTGTTTAATTGTTTATTTACCAATATGGCAAAATTCAGCATTTTTATACTGGTATTCCCTAAAAGAAAAAATAAAACAGCAGGTAATAAATTAGCCACATACTAAAACCTAAAATGAACAAACACTGAAAATAACGTACATCTCACAACACTATACATTACTGAGAAATTTTAAAAACCTTACAATAAACACTGTATCCATAAAGAAAAGAAAAACCTTTCATAGTAGAAACGACTGAGACATGATGAAATGACAGCTGTGACTGGGCGACTAACTTG
The DNA here is from genome assembly GCF_048569485.1 of Anomaloglossus baeobatrachus. Taxonomy (NCBI): domain Eukaryota; kingdom Metazoa; phylum Chordata; class Amphibia; order Anura; family Aromobatidae; genus Anomaloglossus; species Anomaloglossus baeobatrachus. The sequence goes on from NC_134355.1 coordinate 636,125,917, forward strand.
CAAAAATATATGAAATGTTTAGAAATAATCATAAAAACAGAGAAGGTGATAGTCATAAAATAAAAATATATTGTTCGAAGAAATCGCCATTAAAAAACAAAAACAACACAAATTATATCGCACATCCCAAAAAATTTAATATTCCCTATTCAGGTATAAACAGCAAACTAAAAATGTGAAATCCTGAACTCCAAGGATTAAACCAAACTTACGTCACTATTGGGGAAAGACACATTCCATCAAGACACATTCCATCCTTATTTCTTAAAAGTGAGAGAGGAAGAAGAAAAAAACCTCATCCTTTGTTATAACAAAGACGTAGCAGTGAACACATCCATTTCCCATATCTACATTGGATGCATTATACATTTTTCCTAATTCCTTTTTACAAATGGATTTGATACATTTTGACATCAGTAGGGGTAAGTCATTTACAATTTTTGTTTTAAATTAACTAACACAGTACAAAGATATATATATTTACCTTCCTCTATTTTATTTTATGATATAATGTTGCAGGACTTCTAAAATACCAATTGATTTTATGTAAACAGATATCTTTCCACTCATCAATTTTGTAAAAGTTTCACTTACTTATCTTTGACTTGCATTTATGGGATAGCTGAGTAAACAAATATACAATTCATACTTATTCAAATGTGTTAGTCATTTATACCACAGAACACCTCCCACCGGGGATGGGTGGAGAGTCTTAGACAAAGAGCCATTGCGAGGGGTGTGGCTTATGAGGTGTACTGCCATCAGTGGGTGTAGCAAGACGGCTGCCACAGGAAGTTCCAGACACCTGACTTCCGGGTGCAGCATCCATGTTGTGACTCCCTGGGTGTACTGGGAGTGGCTGGAACTACATAGTAAACCAGGGATACTTTTAGTGCCTGTAAATTTGCATTTCAGCATACAAAAGAGAGATTTGATTAGCACCAGATATAATGACTTCTAAAGGAAAACAATGAGGCACCGCCAGAGAAAAACATTTAGTGATTCTACAAACAGCAACACACAGTGAATAGGGTCTTTGTTCTTCATTATAAACTCACTACAGATTAATCTGAACTTCAATACATGGGTTGCAGCCTGCCATCTAGTAGTAGTCCAACGATTTTACACAACTTTTTGCAATCTTTTATATTTTTTCCGTTTTTTGTAACTAGGGCGACAGCGTTCTCAGCTTCTACTAAAAACAACATATTTATCTTTTGAACAGAGTATACAGTGCTTAATTGGACCGGCCGGCTCCAACCGAAATTCTTTCCCGCCTCGTTATGAAGACCTACCCCCTCATAACAGTGACTCACGTTTAATACGCAGGGGAATACGCTAATTCCGACACTTTTACCTTAACTAAAGTGAGTTCCTTTCCCGCCTCGTCTGCCACGCAGACAGTGACATGCGCCTGAACCGCAGGGGAATACGCTAAATCCACTTTAAGTTAACAGAACCCTTCCCGCCTCGTCTATTATCTATCCAACATTCAACATTCAATATTCAATATTTAATATTCAATATCTAATATTCAATATTTAATGTCTAATATCTAACAAACAGTGGCTGTGTTATCCGCAACACAGGGGAATCGCTAGTTCTCATACTTCTGTTCAAAAAACAAACAATTTAAAAAAACTGAAAAATGCATGAACCCGTTAATTTCTCTCTAATCCAAACCAAAATAACAGTTGTCTTTCTTTCAAATCATTACAACTCTGTTTGCTCTACTATACAAAGGCTGCAGCCATCTCCTGTATGTTAGCCCACTGACCCCTCCTCTCTCCTCGCTCCAAAGAGCTGCGCTGTTTTAACCCCCGGCATCTGCCTCTTCACCCTCCACCCCCCTTGCTTCTCAGCTAAAAGACAGCAGGGTCATAGCTATGCAATTTGATCTCCGCTCTGCCTCAAGCAGCTGGTGGACATATGGCCCCCACCTTTTTGCTTCCTCTGAGTGTAAAGGTCCAGTCACACTAAGCAACTTACCAGCGATCCCAACAACGATAGGGATCGCTGGTAAGTTGCTAGGAGGTTTCTGGTGAGATGTCACACTGCGACGCTCCAGCGATCCCACCAGCAACCTGACCTGGCAGGGATCGCTGGAGCGTGGCTACACGAGTTGCTGGTGAGCTCACCAGCAACCAGTGACAAGCCCCCAGCGCTGCGTGGAAGATGCTGCGCTTGGTAACTAAGGTAAATATCGGGTAACCAACCCGATATTTACCTTGGTTACCACCGCACGTGCAGAGAGCAGGGAGCAGCGCACACTGAGCGCTGGCTCCCTGCTCTCCTAGTTACAGCACACATCGGGTTAATTACCCGATGTGTGCTGCAGCTAAATGTGCACAGAGCAGGGAGCAGCGCACAATGCTTAGCGCTGGCTCCTTGCTCTCCTAGTTACAGCACACATCGGGTTAATTAACCCGATGTGTGCTGCAGCTACATGTGCACAGAGCAGGAGCCGGCACTGAGTGAGAGCGGCGGAGGCTGGTAACAAAGGTAAATATCGGGTAACCAAGGACAGGGCTTCTTGGTTACCCGATGTTTACTGTGGTTACCAGCCTCCGCAGAAGCCGGCTCCTGCTGCCTGCACATTTAGTTGTTGCTGTCTCGCTGTCACACACAGCGATCTGTGCTTCACAGCGGGACAGCAACAACTAAAAAATGGCCCAGGACATTCAGCAACAACCAACGACCTCACAGCAGGGGCCAGGTTGTTGCTGGATGTCACACACAGCAACATCGCTAGCAACGTCACAAAAGTTGTTCGTTAGCAGCGATGTTGCTAGCGATGTTGCTTAGTGTGACGGGGCCTTAAGAATGTAAGGATGTAGCTGCTTCTGTGGGCTTCTGCTCCCCCCCCCTCTCGCATTCTTTGTTCTCAATAGAAAGACTGTTATAGATATCCCTGGGCTCCACCAGACCCCCGTAGTCTGCCTCTTCGCTCTCAGTGAAGAAGAAAAAAAAAAAACAAACAAACTGCAGGCAGTGGGTGATTAACTCCCCCCCCCGCTTTCTTTGTCTAAGAGCCTGCAGACACAGCGCATAATACAACTCCCGCTCTCAGTCCATGACTACCCCCCTTCTTCCTTTGTTCACAGCGAAGAAGAAAAAACTACAGGCAATTAACGCTTTGAAAACTAGATCAGAGCGTAGAATCTACAAGCTATCTATGAAGCTAAAAACACCGTTCACAATTAGCAATAAAAAAAAACAAAAAAAAAACGATCAGATCGTATGACCCACGGACCCTATGACGCTATGGGGTCTGGGTCCGTCTCTTTGTTCTTAGACTACCGGCGAAAGATTCAAGCCCGCTAAGGGTCAATAGCGTCAACCACTTCCTCAGTTCAGGGATCAGACCTTTCGCCACAAATCTCCGAAATCGCAGGCAGTACTCATATACATTATATATGACACTTACCTGCGATTTTGAGTGATCAGCTCCTGTTTCGGCGGCCTGTGGGTACTAGGAAACGATCCCTCGGATCCGAGATAGAAGTTCGGCCAATCTTTCTTACGGTTTCTCAGCAGTGCCTCCAGTTGTTGAGGATGGGATACAAGTGATCCCTTTCCGATCTGACCGTTGTTCCGAATTAAAATGTCGTTTGTGCACGGCGAAAAAGAATAATAATTAATTGGAAATCAATTATAACTCTTCCTCTCACGACCAAGGCTGAGGCAAGACTGAAAATCTTTATTCTCGGACAATTAGACCACGAAGTAAAAGGGGTGTAAACAAAAGTTTTAGTCCAATCAAGTATCGTAGGTCAGGGCTTCATGACGTAGAGAGATCTGCATATCCCCCTTGGATTGGTCAATCCAGGCTCCAGGAATTTCCCTTTGTTCATCTGTCTTGGGTGTAGAACAGGAAATAGCAGCCATCTTTACAATTACATATGCTGGTATATACTGTGTCTAAGGAAAATACACTGAATATGCAATATACATATATACATGTTAGTAAGAAACAAAAGCATTCACAAATATGTGTGTTAGTTCACATCTACTGAACTATATAACTGAGTCTATGAAATGGCTGAATTAAGTATTTTTGGATACTCAATTCTTTATCCTCAACAGGGGTATACTATATGATGGGCTGGGGGGGTCATCATACTGTATAGGAAGGCTGTGTGGAGAGACTGCAGACAATATACTATGTGTGGAATTGTGGGACATCATAAAGTGTGAGGAGACTGGGCATCATAGAGTGTAAGGAGACTGTTTGGGCATTATACAGTGTGTGGTTGGCACTATGGGGACATCATACTGTGTGTGAGAAGCACTGGGGATGAAGGAGAGCATGAAATCGGTACTGTACTGTGTGGGAACACTAATAAGGGTGCTTTACACGCTGCGACATCGCTAACGATATATCGTCGGGGTCTCAGTGTTTGTGACGCACATCCGGCGTCGTTAGCGACATTGCAGCATGTGACAGCTAGGAGCGACGATCAACGATCGCAAAAATGGCAAAAATCGTTGATCGTTAACATGTCGCTCCAAATCATAATGTCGTTGGTGTTTCATTCCGCAGGTTGTTCATCGTTCCTGCGGCACCACACATCGCTGTATGTGATACCGTAGGAACGACGAACATCATCCTACCTGCGTCCACCGAAAAGGAGGAAGGAAGGAGGTGGGCAACATGTTCCGGCCTCTTCTAATGGGCGGCCGTTTTTGTGACGCCGCTGTGACGTCGCTGTGACGCCAAACGTACCTCCCCCTTGAAGGAGGGATTGTTCGGCGGTCACAGCGACGTCGCTGAACAGGTATGTGCATGTGACGCTGCCGTAGTGATATTGTTTGCTACGGCAGCGATCACCACATGTCACATGAATGATGGGGGTAGGTGCTATCGCTCGCGACATCGCTAGCAGTCGCTATTTCTGTGTCAAGAACATGCAATGGCCTGGTAGGGTAGGTAAGTGTCTTCCTTTAAAATAAAAATAATGTTCTCAGCACATTATGCACACTATTGTATGTGTCCATCTTGTCTAACTTTCAAAGTTGGGAACTTTACTAAGGGGTACTTTGCACGCTGTGACATGGCTAGCCGATTGTAGCAATGCTGAGCACAATAGTCCCCGCCCCCGTCGCAGATGCGATCTCTTGTGATAGCTGCCGTAACGAACATTATCGCCACAGCAGCTTCACACGCACTTACCTGCCCTGCGACGTCGCTCTGGCCGGCGACCCGCCTCCTTCCTAAGGGGGCGGGTCGTGCAGCGTCACAGCGACGTCACACGGCAGGCGGCCAATAGAAGCGGAGGGGCGGAGATGAGCGGGACGTAAACATCCCGCTCACCTCCTTCCTTCCGCATTGAAGGCGGGACGCAGGTAAAGAGATGATCCTCGCTCCTGCGGTTTCATACACAGCGATGTGTGCTGCCGCAGGAACGAGGAACAACATCGTACCTGTCGCTGCAGCGAAACTGTGGAAATAACCGACACAACACAGATCACCAATTTGCGACGCTTTTGCGATCGTTTATCGGTGCTTCTAGGCTTTACACTTTGCGACGGCGTTACCGGCGCCGGATGTGCGTCACTTTTGATTTGACCCCGATGATATTGCAATAGCGATGTCGCAACGTGCAAAGTACCCCTAAGAGTGCCACTGTCTCATGACATAAAGTTTTGCCAAGAGAATAGAGATGAGTTTGATATTTAGCATGATGAGCTCTGATGCCGTCATGCGTTGTCTTTGACTTTACAATTGACCACAGAAAAAATGTCTGCACTAGACGCTGAGTGTATAGCACATTCAGCTCTGCTATTTCTGTACGAGTTATTCCACAAATTGGTTTGCTTGCCTGTTGGGAAGTAGTTTCCTCATCAAAAATGAGATGTAATAAGTTGGCAGGAGAGGATGAGCCATATTACTGCTAGCGTTGCCTGAAAGTTATGAGGTCATGCTTCTCAGTATGCAGAATGTGCCAAAACTGCAATTAGCATTGAGTACGAAGTATTAAAAAATGAAACACCAGGGATTACAGAGTGAAAGGCTCAGCAATGGAGTAAGCAAGATTAGCAGAACTTAAACAAGGATCCTTTGATTTTCATAAAATGCTCATCAGTTGTCTTAATGCAAATCTTTAATCATTTCATGGTGTCATGGAGGAAATAGATCATAGAGCAAATAGACATCAAGGTAATTGCCAGGTAATGCTTTATTTTCTAACGCCTCCACGTAAGTTGTCAATGAGGGGTAAAGCTCATCCAAGTCTAGCAGTGAAGTTTCTAAGATATCTTGAACTTCAATCTTCATCTAGTAACATCCACCTATGATCCCTTCTCAACAATTTTTCCTCCAAATATATTAGATGAAAAGCGGCCAAACTTACCGATTTCGGTGAGACTGGCTGATCATATGATGTGTATGAGACTGGGAGTCACCTGTAGACAAGATCCTTTTATTTTCAGCAGTGATAAGCCACTTGCAGCATTTTTCTTCTTTCTCCCAGTTGAAAATATATGACTGTTCGGTCGTGCTATGCGCCCATGTACATAGGGCTGCTGGGAGAGAAAGCTGCCTTCTGGATGGCTATTCATCTATTAGGTGTCTCATGTGCATGATCAGCTTCAGACCAAAGTGGGCTTTACACTGCCTATTTGACAACTCACCAGCGACCATGTAACGACGCAGCAGTGATCCTGATAAGGTCAGATCGCTGGTCGTGATCGCTGCTGCGTCGCTATGTGTGACACCACCTTTAGAGTGAGTCCGTGTAACACATTTCTGAAACTTGCTGTTAATGGGATTATCCTGGAAAAAAGGACTTCTAAGGCCCCCTTCACACATCCGTGAAACACGAGCGTGTTTGGCCCGTTTCCTTATGTACCGGAGACACGGCCAAACATACACCAATGTTAATCTATGTTTGAGGTCACACGTGCGTTATTTCATAATGTCCGTGTCCGTGATCAGCATGTGTTTCCGTTTTGCACGGAAGCATGTCCGTTTTCTACACGGAACACGCACACGTGGACACCATGAAAGTTTATGTGCGCACAATACGTGACACGGATGCATCTCTGTATGCTCCGTTTACGTTTTGTGCTTTTTTCTAGCGATGTCGGTCATTCTTTCTTTTCCTGTCTATGTCTGTCAATCTCCCTCAGTCCGTCGGTCCGTCTCTCTGTCTGTCTGTCGGTCTCTTTCTGTCTTGTCTGTCCCTCTCTCGCTGTCTGTCGGTCAGTCTCCCCCCTCTCTCATACTTACCGTTCCTCGATCACCGTCGCGGCGCTGCACGGCTGTTCTCTAAACTCCGCTTTTCCTGTTTTGAAAAAGCCGGCCGCTCATTAAACAATCCCGTATTCCCTGCTTTCCCCGCCCACCGGCGCCTATGATTGGTTGCAGTTATACACACCCCCACGCTGATTGACAGCTGTCTCACTGCAACCAATCACAGCTGACAGGAGCGGCGGTGTCTTCAGCAGCTCCTGTCACCTTGATGCAGCAGAGCTGGATGCGACGCTGGAGGTCCGTGGATTACGACAGACATGGAGGGGTTTTTCGGGCTTAATAAATTGGTGATGAGGGAATTTGTTAGTGTTTTTTATTTCTAATAAAGGATTGTTTGGGTGTGTGTGTTTATTTACTGTCACTTACAGATTAATCATGGAAGGTATCTCGGGGAGACGCCTGACATGATTAATCTAGGACTTATTGTCAGCTATGGGCTGCCATTAACTCCTTATTACCCCGATTGCCAACGCACCAGGGCCAATCGGGAAGAGCCGGGTAGAGTCCCAGAACAGTCGCATCTATTGTATGCGGCCATTCTGGGCGGCTGCTGGCTGATATTGTTAGGCTGGGGGGCTCCCCATAACGTGGAGCTCCCCATCCTGAGAATACCAGCCTTCAGCCGTGTGACTTTACCCTGACTGGTATCAAAATGGGGGGGACCGCACGTCGTTTTTTTAAATTATTTATTTATTTTTTTAACTGCACAGTATAGTCCCGCCCCCCGGCGGCTGTGATTGGTTGCAATGAGACAGCTGTCAATCAGCGTGGCGGCGTGTCTAACTGCAACCAATCATAGGCGCCGGTGGGCGGGGAAAGCAGGGAATACGAGATTGTTTAATGAGCGGCCGGCTTTTTCAAAAGAGGAAAAGCCACCGGAGTTTAGAGAACAGCCGTGGAGTGCCGCCGGTGATCGGGGAACGGTGAGTATGAGAGAGGAGTACTCCATTCAGTCACTCTGGGGATTAGCGGTCACCGGTGAATCCTTCACGGGTGACCACTAATCAGGACGCGACACAGACAGAGCCGCGGTATGACAATGAAGTCGGGTGAAGTTCACCCCAGTTCATTCTCTACGCGCGACTCTGTCTGCTGTCAGCGGGTATGTATCTACGACATTGTGCATCACAAACACGCATAAATTCACACGGACAACACATACACATGTCAGTTATTTCTCTCACGCATAAACGGACAACCAACACGCACACACGGCTAGCATACGGCATTCACACAGATGGCACGCGGACACAAAAAAAGGACACAAAAACAGAAAACGGACCCGAAAAACGGACGTAACACACGTGCGTGTTTTTCACAGATGTGTGAAGGGGGCCTCAGTGGAAGAGACTTGTGCAAATGTGCCCCATTTCTGTGAAACTTTGTGGGCTTTTGGGTGGGTTTTTATTGAGGTGTAAAATTGTCCCATGAATGGGGCTTCGAATGTTGGGGCTTAAAGGCTGCTTTAAACGCAGCGACATCGCTAACGATAGCACCCGCCCCCTGTCGTTTGTGCATCACGGGCAAATCGCTGCCCGTGGCGGACAATATCGCCAGTACACGTCACACATAATTACCTTCCTAACGACGTTTCTGTGGCCGCCGAACAACCTCTTTTTTAAGGGGGCGGTTCGTTCGGCGTCACAGCAATGTCACTCAGCGGGCTACCAATAGAAGTGGAGGGGCGGAGAGCAGCCAAATTCACGTCAATCCCACCTTGTTGCCGGAGGACGCAGGAACGCTGTTGTTTGTCGTTCCTGGAGTGTCACACGTAGCGATGTGTTCTGCCTCAGGAACGACGAACAATCTGCGTCCTAAACGAGCAACGATATTTTGAAAATGAACGACGTGTCAATGATCCACGATTTGGTGAGTATTTCTGATCGTTAGCCGTCGCTCGTAGGTGTCACACGCAACGACATCGCTAACGACGCCGGATGTGCGTCACAAATTCCATGACCCTGACGACATATCGTTAGATACGTCGTTGCGTGTAAAGCGGCCTTAAGTGTCTTAAGATTTCCACTGGTTTCTAACCTTGCATATTATTATCTTCAGCACGGTAAGTTTTATGTAGGATCGTGGTATAAATACTGCAGACAAATTAAATTTAATTCTACCCATTCTTATACATCACATTTTAAAATTCATTTGAAATATTTTATTGTCTGACATAAATTTACCTCCGGGACCATACTGTAATTTGTCTTACAGATTGCTGATGTTTACTGGTTTGATGCAATGCTACGTGTCACTGTGGGATCAATAAATACAATATCATTGGGACTATTTCTCTACCGGTATATGCTACCACAAATAAAATATTACATCAATCGATCTGGTGTCCTGCGATGCGTCTGACAGATCAGTGCAGTCAACGCTTGTTAATACAGATTGTGTTGACAAACTGTTCTCGTATTTTTATATTAAGCTGCAACACTGGATTTCTGATCAATAACACTTACGTTAAGAACAACTATGGAAGAAGTGGTCATCAGCAACTTTCCATGGAGTGGACTCTCAGTAAACGTACGGTCTACTCCCTTTTCCAAAATAAATAGTCAATAAAAGGAAATATGCCATCAGAAAAATTCAGTTTTGTTTGAACAAATTTAAAACGGACAATTTTTTTTTTAAAAAACTTTTTAGGGCAATATTTATATTTAAAAAAAAATCCTAAATTATTATTGTTTTCTCTCTGGTTAGTAAGCAAAAAAACCAATATGGACATCTTTGGAACATTTTTTTTAGCTTATGTGCACTTATAGCCAAAAGTTTTGAGACTGACACAAATTTTGTTTTTCACAGTTTGCTACTTCAGTGTCTTTATCAATTTTAGTCAAAAATTATTTGGTTACTGAAGTTAAATTATCAGCATTTTATAAGTTTTTAAACTATTATTGACAAATAATCACGTTTCTGCAAAGACTCAATATTTAGAGCTGACCTTTATTCTTCAAGACTTATGCCCTTGATATCAGCATCTGGGTTAAATACTGATTGATTACCCATTGTCACAGGTGTGTCACAGGTGACAAACAGCCCTTTGGTGTCCGGCTATAGAAGGTCAGCACATTTGGCTGCACAAACTGCTCCCTGACCTTCTATCATTCTTGTTTGTTTTTTATTCATTTCCCTTTAGGACCCTGGGGCATTGTTTAGCCTGTCAGCTGCTGTTCAACACCAGGGAACTCCCTACATCCTAATTCTACTGTAGGGGTGTTTTGGGGGTTAATAAATTTGAGAAAGAGGGTTGTGTTTTTTTTATAAATAAAGGTTTTTTTGTGTTTTCTGTTCATTTCTTTTTACTTACACGATTAGTAATGGAGAGGGTCTCATAGACCTCTACCCATTGCTAATCCAGTGCTTCATGGCAGCTGGGATTTTTGACAATTCTCAGCTGTCATTAACCCCTTATGTTATTATGTTACTCCAATTGTCACCACTGCAGGGCAATTGATATTAGCCGGGTAAGCCAAAGGATTGTCTCAACTAATGGATGCGCCAATTCTGGGGCGGTTGTAGACTGCTATTTTCAGTCTGGGGCGGGCCCAATAACCATGGGCCTCCACAGTCTGACAATATCAGCCCCCAGCGTTCTGTTTTATCATGGCTAGGTATCAAAATAAGGGAGGTACCCCACGCCGGTTTTTAAATTATTTATTTAAGTCCTTTTTAAAAAGCTGCTTGATGTACCTCCTATTTTGATACATAGCCAAGATAAAACACACAGGTGGGCTCTGCAGCCTCCAGCTGTCTGTTTTTTCTGTACTGGCTATCAAAATATGGGGGACCCTACACCATTTTTTGCAATTATTTATGTTTATACTCATTCAGTACCCAGACAGAGGGTGGTGTCCAGTCTAACTGCAACCTAATCACTTATGCTGTCACAGAGGTGGGCGGTGGAAGCAGTGAATATTCATAAGATTTAATGAGTAGACTCGGAAGCAGTGTGACACCCCCACAAAAGCTGCTTTAATCCCCATTTTGCTTCCTTTTGCAGCCTCCTAGTCCCTACTACCACTATTTTATAATAATAATATTTATTCATTTATATAGCGCTATTAATTCCTCAGCACTTTACATACAATAGCAACACTGTCTCCACTGAGGCTCACAATCTAAGGTCCCTATCAATATGTTTTTGGTGTGTGGGAGGAGACCGGAGAATCCGGAGGAAACCCACACAAACATGGGGAGAACATACAAACTCCATGCAGATGTTCTACTTGGTGGGAATTGAACCCAGGACCCCAGTGCTGCAAGACTGCAGTGCTAACCACTGAGCCACCATTTATAGCCCTTATGTTTGGATCCCCATAGACTTATATGGGGTTTGGTGTTAGGGCTCTAGTTCAGGTCAAGTTCTGCCTCAAACTGGACTTTTTCTTTAAAGGCCCCGTTAAACGCTACGATATATCGGGTGATATGTCGTCGGGGTCCGGATTCCGTGACGCACATCCGGCATCGTTTGACATATCGTAGCGTGTGACAGCTACGAGCGACTGTTAACAAGCAAAAATACTCACCTTATCGTTGCTCGTTGACGTGTCGTTCATTTTCAAAATATCAGTCACATTCCTGGACGCAGGTTGTTCGTCGTTCCTGAGGCAACACACATCGCTCCGTGTGACACCTTGGGAATGACGAACACAGCTTACCTGCTTCCCGCCGGCAATGAGGAAGGAAGGAGGTGACGCCCGTCACCAAATTGCCCGTGACGCACAAACGATGGGGGCGGGTTCGATCGCACGATAAATCGACGCGTGTATCGGGGCCTTAAGTCCCACTGGACATGCCAATCCTGAACATCTGCAGGTTCGCCCAGCTCTATTGGTCATGGCTGTTCATGCAAATATACCCTGAGTTGAATGATAAACTGTATGGGGTAATGAGATGTTTTTCTTTGTTTTGTGCAAATTCGTGCCCAAAAATACAGCAAGATTGCAGAAAAAAAGGTATGTTAAACTTCTGCATTTTTGCATAACCATTGTGTCACAAAATCTGTAGATTTAAATACATCTTTTAATAGACAGCATTTAAAGGCTGCAAATCAAAGATTTATGGCAGGAACATGTGACAGTTTTGCTGATAGCCGTGATCTGTTCATCAGATACCAGTGAATGCTGAGTTAATGTACTAATAAAACCGTCTTGTAGAGCATAAATTCAGCGGTGCGGCAGATTTACTTCTCCATCCTGCCCAGGCCGGGTATAAATAGCCTAATATAAGATATACTGATACAGTCATTTAAACAGACATTTGGAAATAATTTTCTTTCCATTCGATTCTTTTATAATGTTTTGGGATTTTTTACACCATGGGATTTGGATAATTAACAAATGTATAACTTTTCTGATTTATCTTTAAAGTTTTGTGTATATTTTGGCCTCTGAAACATACAGGAGTCTTAATAAGAGAGTATGTGGATGCTTAACTTTCTTCTGAGATGCCGATAATACCAATTGAAGGTGATAATCATGGGGGTGAATAAGCGTAAGAAAAATATATTTGGTGCTATTAAAGCTCCTGATATAGAAGGGTTAATATTTTTCTATATTTTTTCTATATTTTATACTCTATTTAGGATTAAGGGGCACTTTGCACACTGCGACATCGCAGGTGCGATGTCGGTGGGGTCAAATTGAAAGTGACGCACATCCGGCATCGCATGCGACATCGCAGTGTGTAAAGCCTAGATGATACGATTAACGAGTGCAAAAGCGTCGTAATCGTATCGTCGGTGCAGCGTCGGCGTAATTCATAATTACGCTGACGCGACGGTCCGATGTTGTTCCTCGCTCCTGCGGCAGCGCACATCGCTGTGTGTGAAGCCGCAGGAGCGAGGAACATCTCCTACCGGCGTCACCGCGGCTTCCGTAGGTTATGCGGAAGGAAGGAGGTGGGCAGGATGTTTACATCCTGCTCATCTCCGCCCCTCCGCTCCGATTGGCCGCCTGCCGTGTGACGTCGCAGTGACGGCGCACGACCCGCCCCCTTAACAAGGAGGCGGGTCGCCGGCCACAGGGACGTCGCAGGGCAGGTGAGTGTGTGTGTGAAGCTGGCGTAGCGATAATTTTTGCTACGCCAGCTATCACCACATATCGCTGCTGCGACGGGGGCGGGGACTATCGCACTCGGCATCGCAGCATCGGCCTGCGATGTCGCAGTGTGCAAAGTGCCCCTAAGGCTATGTGCGCACTAGAAAATAGAATTGATGCCTCCTGACGAAACCGGAAGCGGTGAAACGCGCGTCGAGGTGGGAGTGGCTGCCTGGGCACTTGCGATCGGTACACACATGGCTGGAGGTAATTCTTATATGTAATCCTGGATTGATGTATGGGCGGCACGATACACCATAGGCAGTGATAGGTGGAGTGGCTGCCGCAGTATCTACTGTTAAACCTGCACCTTAAGGATGCACAGTTACAACTATTAGTGGATGCTAAATAATATCTTATGACAGATGTACTACAGCAGTATACATATAATGATTAGCCTACGTGTTTTACGCACCAGGTATCTGTATGTCTAATAATATAGCCATACCAGCCTTTTTAACTAGTGTTTTACTGATCACAGATCTCCCCAGATAGCCACTCACAATAGTGCGACTCCATCCCTTCTTCCTTATAGTGGTAGCCTATGGTAAAGCATTTTAAATATATATGTATTTGTTTGTATGATATTCAATAAAAATTTCCTTGATCAATTCAACTTCTTGGTTGTGGACCTGAATTGTTCTATGTAGGGTTGTCTATTTAGGATTAAGGCTATGTGCGCACTAGAAAATAGAATTTTCTTAAGAAAATTCTGCACCCTCTGAAAGATTACAGCACCCACGGAAAAAAAACGCAGCAAACCGCACCCGAAAACCGCATGTGGTTTTACCGCGGTTTGCCGTGGCTTTGGTGCGGTTTTGCTTCGGTATTGCCGCGAGATTTCCGCAGGTTGTTCCTTGCGGTTTTTTACCATTATCTATGGAAAAAAACGCGGGTATCTGCGGAAAAGAAGTGGCATGCACATTCTTTTTGCTGCAGAAATTGTGCAGCAAAACCTGAAGGGGAAAAATCCACAGTGTGCGCACAGCATTTTTTTTTTTTTACCATAGGTTTTGCTGGGGAAGGACTGCAGAAAGGTTATGAACATTTTCTGCAGCAAAAACTGCAGCGTGCGCACAAGGCCTAATACTGTATTGGTACATTTTGTTTAGTATTAATCAGTCTTATAGTCTCATATTCAAATTTTCATTTTGTTCTAAAATTTTCTTATCTAATATACAATGTTCTAAGGTTCTGAGAAACAGTGGTATACCACCGATGGTGGCAGGCCATGTGACTGCTATGGAGCCCATGTGATGGGGGGGCCCTAGCACTTCCTTCAGCTGGATGTGCGTCCAAGGGAGTGCATCCAGCTGAAATGCATTGCAGCACAGGGACCAAGCCCCTGTACTACCATGTGGTTGCCGATTAAAGATATGAATATTCACTGCTCCCCATGCCCATAATCCTGCCCACATTGTTTCACTGAAGCCGCTGCTGAGAGGTAGACAGGTGTGCCGCCCCCATGTCTGTAGCAGCCGGGCTGCTCGAATCCGGACCCGCTGTGTGGCTCGAGGGATCCTCTGGACCCAGGGGTCACGTGGAAAAGGGGGACGTAGTTTTACGGGCTTGACTGTATTCAGTTCGTGACCCCACCCACGGTGTGTGGTGAAGTGAGACACCACCGTTGCTGTTGTGGGACACCCGGAGGAGATGTAGTGGCAGCTGGATGTTAACCCCTCCGTGGGTAGGAATGGTTGCCCCGGGACCCAGTTTCTCTGTGCAGGGTATGGCGATGGCAGGGGCCTGCGCTCCCGGACGTACCAGGGGGTGTTTGGTTACTCACAATTAAATGAATCACACGAGTCTTTTGGTAAACCAATGTGCTGGTGGCCGGCTGCCGCGGCCAGTTGTACTCTGGTCCCCCACCCGGGCTGGTGGTCACCGTCTTTTCATCTGCACTAGTACTGTTGTTTGTTTAGACTTCCTGGTATGGAACACGGGAGTCCGCTCCCGGCTTTTTGTGTACCTGAGGAGCCATGCCCGCTGACGCTGACCCGTGGGATCTATCGGCCCTGGCGGTTGTTTGACGCCCTGGACTAGCCAGGTAGTCACAGATAGGGCCCCGCATTACACCAGTTCCTAACTAGGTAACACCAGCCAACCACATAAAACCCTAGTCACCTCCCTCAGGGCTGGATGGACACACCAGGGGGAGGAGCCAGGTGGTTGGACACGCCCGCCGAGGAGTTCAGAGAGCCTGAGGCGGGAAAAGTAGTCAGTTCCTAGTGAGAGTCAGTTAGTGGAGGAGGTCTGGCCTGTGTGTCAGGCCTGTGACAGACTGACAGGTGCCAGGGTTGGAGCCCAGACACCTTTGGCTAGGAGGCATAATGAGGCCTCTGCCTGCAGGAGCCGGGAAGACGGCTCGGTGGAACCGTGGTGGACCAGGACAGGGTAGTGGCCCGCTGGTACCGTCTCAGGAAACCGACTCGGAAACCGGAGCACAAGAGGGGGTACTCAGACCCTGAAATGAGGTCTAGAAACTACTGGACTGAGTTAAATAACTGATTGCGGTCTGGACTTTAGGTATTTTCCCACCCAAAGTCCCTCGTAGAAGACAACAGCCCAACGAGGGGGATAGAAAGCCACCGCCAAGGCTCAGAGATCCCACGGGCCAGCGTCTGTGGGCAAACGGGCTCTTCCGACATCCACAAGCCGGGGAGCAGACTCCTGATGCTGCAAGCGCAGGAATCCCAACAAGTCAAACAGGTGCAGGAGAAAGGCAGAGACCACCAACCGGGTGGGGGATCCCGACTGCAGCCGGCTGCGGGCACCGACCACCATCATCTTGGTTTACCAGAGACTCGAGTGTTTCATTCTAATAGTAAGTACACCAGTGCCCTCCGGCCGCCCATTTCCCTGCACCGCCAAAGCACCCCCAACGGGTCCCGGGGCCACCATCCCTGCCAACGGAAGGGTTAACAACTTGCTGCATACCATCTCCCCTGGGTGCCCCGTAACTGCAGCGGTGGTGTCCACCTTCCCCACATCCCGTGGGTGGCATCACGAACTTAAAACACGAGCTCCGGCCATACTCCTTCGTTCCAAAACCACCAACCCCCTTTTAGATCAGAGTGACCGCAGGGGCCCCCGTGTCCGGAGACGCTCAAGCCACCCACCAGCAAGCCCGGATCCGAGCGGCTCGGTTGCAGCCGAGCACGGGGCGGCACAGTTGCCCTATCCCTCTCTGTGGGTGATTGTCTGCTTTTGGGACTTTCGTTGGGGCAGGACCTAAAATCCTGCCCTCAATCGGTTGATTAGCTAGGTGGTTGGTTCCGGTCCTGGCTTCAGGGTCCGAGTACCCCCTCTGTGCACCATTTTTGGTCGGGTCTCTGGTGTCGGTACCGGCAGGCTCCAACCCTGTCCCGGTCCACATCAGATCTGCCGAGCCATCTTCCCATCTCCTGCTGACGGAGACCAGCGTCTGCCACCTAGCCAAGGCGCCAGGGCTCCGACCCTGGCACCTCCAACTTGCACTTGAACGTTAACTCGTCTGCCTTGAACTACTGTTTTTCCTGCCCCGGGCTGTCTAGACCCCTAGGTGGGCGTTCCCTAACCGCCTGGTCCCGCCCACTGGTGTGCCTGTCTTGCACTGAGGGGGGTGACTAGGGTTTCAGGTCGGCTTTATGTAATCCTGTGAGGGATGGTGTTATGCAGGGGCCTAATGTGTGACTACCTGGTTTTGCCAGGGTGTCACACAGGATTATGGGCATGGGGAGAAGTGAATATCCATGTTCTTTAATAGCAGCACACAGGGTCACCCATCAGCTGGCTTCTTGCAGTGGCTGGGCAGTCACATGTGCCGCTATTAAAGAATATTAATATTTACTGCTCCCCACACACATAATACTGGGTGAGTGGAGCATCAAATATGCTGGCAGCTGACAGCGGTATAAGTGGTCACACATGGTAGTGACATCTAGTACTGTTCTGCTTACATGCTGAAGCAGTTGTCAGCATGTCAACATCACAGGAGGACATTGGGGGAATGGTGGGAAGGTAAGTATAATCTTTTTTATATTTATATAATTTTTATATTTACCAGGATGCAGCCAGGATGGGGCCATGATGGGGACGTATACCAGGATGGGGACATATATACCATATGTGGCCATGATGGGGCCATGTTTACCAGGATGGGGTCATGATGTGGACATGTCAAGGTAGAGATTTTTGGGTGAAGACTGCTAATGGTATCTTCATACAGGGAATCCAGAGACGGTGCCATATTAGCTGTATATCAGTGCCGATATATCAATGTATCAGACAATGAACACTCAGATATGTTCTCTCCTTCAGCCAGCGTCATCAACTGACTCGTGTATTTTTAAAGAAACTTAATTATACAAAATGCCACGTTGGCCTTGAAGCTAAACACTAAATCACTCCTTAATTTTTCTCAGCATGTTATGAAACACATCTTTGTTCGTTAAAACATTCTTTCTGTGTGAACACTACTGATAAGACTTTTACTCATCATTAAAAGACTTCCATTATTTGTACATCTGTTCACTTATTCTTGGTAACCCCTTCATGACTATTCAGCTTTGAATTATATTATAGGTCTGTGCAATTGCTACATAGACAGACAGATAATTATGCTACTACATCTATATTTTGATTATTTACATACACAGATATTCTTATTACGTTTAAACAAACAAGCTATAGCTCAGACCACCTTCACAGTCATATACCAGGATGTGGTCATGATGGGGACATATTTACCAGGATGGGGCCATGATGGGGACATATATATCAGGATGGGGGCATAAGGGAACACACAGGGGCGTAACTACCGCGGTCGCAGCGGTCGCCATTGCGACCGGGCCCAGCAGGTTAGGGGCCCGCCCTGAAGATAAACAGCTGATCGTGTCAGGGAGAGGGAGCTGCGTTGCTTGTAAGTTGTAACTACAGTATACTATACTAGCTCTTATACAAGTGGCCGGCACCGCCCCCTCGAGCCTCTGTGACCTCGGGATGACTGCCTGCCGCGTCATCTACTCTTCTACAGCCAGGGTATGGAGACAGTGACTGGCTGCTGTGAGTGACTGTGGATTCATGTCGGCAGTCGCAGGACATGAAGAATCAGGTCAGGACTGGAGGCTGCAGTGCGGTCTGAGGGGCAGACAGTGGCCGACACTTACTAAGTTTGTGACTTGTTTGTGAGGCTCAGCCTCTGCTGCCTCCCCCTCCCATTAGATCTGTTCAGTGACCCAATATCGACCCTATTTAGTAATGTGCAGGCAGCCATGTGATGGACAGGGACTCAGGGAGGGTTAACAGTAACTATAATGCAGAAAAGTGCATCTGGCCTTTTTTGCATTATATCTTTATTATAATGTAAAGATTCACCAAGCTGCCGGTGCCTGGAACACTTTGGAATCTGGGGGGATGGGGGATAAGGGACTGAGGCTGATCTATGAGTTGCTGGGGGTCACAACCCACAGAACCAGTCACATACAATGAGTGTAAGCAGTGGTGGAAGCTTTTAGAGCAGTTTGTTTGTTGAAGGCAGCCAGGTCCTTTTGCTAAATCTGGCTAAATGACTGTGCACTGCTGAGTGCTAATACAATAAAGCTATGTGCACAACATGGAGATTTGGTTGCAGAAATTTCTGCACCAAATCTATATCTACTGGCAGGAGAAATGCTGCAGCAAAAACAAGGGGTTTTGCCACAATTTGATGCATTATATGTATTTTTTGCTTGCGTTTTGTTTCCCATTACTTTTAATGGGGAAAACGCAGCAAAAACACAAAGAATTGACATGCTGCAGTTTTTTTTCTACAACGAAATCTGTAAGGAAAAAAGAAGCAGCGTGTGCACAGCAAGTCAGAAATCTTATAGACTTTGCTGGGATGCGTTTTCCTTGCTTTTATTGATTAAAAAAAGGCAAGGAAAAATGCATGAAAAAATGTAAAAAAACCAAAACGCCACGTGGGCAGACAGCCTTAGGTCTGAAATTAATTGAGTCTGAAGCAGGGGGCGTAACGACCACGGTCGCAGCGGTCGCCACTGCGACCGGGCCCGGGCAGGTTTGGGGCCCGCAGCCGGCACCCGCCATTCAGAGAAACAGCCGGCTCCTCTCAGCTGTTACTTTAATTTCAAACAGTAGCGCAGCTACCGGGGGAGGGGGGGGGCCTGTGCTCAGAGGACGCCCATCCGGAGCTGCGCTACTGTTAACTATATCGGCGCATACAGCGCGCTGATGTAGTTAACCTCTGCGGTAGTGCTGGGAAATATGATTTCCCTGCACTGCTGCATGAGCGCACGCGCAGGACATCAGAGTCCCGGCGTGGTGACGTCACCGCAAAGCGCCGGGACTTTGATATCTCGTGCGTGGGATGAGACTGCTGTGATCCGCTGGGGCCACCAGGAGAACCCTGGAGTAGGGTGGGTCTATCCTTTTTTTTTATATATATATATATATATATATATATATATATATATATTTTATTTATTTATTTATTTATTTATTTATTTATAACTCTACAGGTGACCATACACCTGAACAACGTCCGGAGGGGGGCCCAGGTCCAAATTTCGCACCAGGGCCCATCGCACTCTAGTTACGCCACTGGGAACACATATACTAGGATGGAGACATATACAAGAATGGAGCCATGATGGGAACATATATACCAGGTTGACGCCATGATGGAGACATATGTACCAGGATGGGGCTCTGATGTGGACATATAACAGGATGAACATTTTCGATTTCCCTATACAAATACGTAAAATTGAATATTTCATTGTCCTGGTCACAAAAGCAAACTCTATAATTAATTAAATAGTTTTTCTTGACTATTTAGGGATGAGTAACTGGAATATAGCATTTAAAAGCTTGAGACAAAAATTGTGTTACATAGTGATTATTTAACTTTTTTTTGCCGGGAGCCCATTCAGAATTTTGCTATGGGGCCCTGCTGAGAAAGCTATGATAAAGAAAAGTTATAACATATTTTATGAAAAGGGGTGACTAAGGGACCTTCCAATGAAAATGTTGCTTGCAGTGTTACATTTGTTGTTGTAAATGGCATAAGAAATCTATGCACAGGAAAATAAACAGAATTGATTTTGCTCACAAGTGTGCATTTCCTTTCTTGGGTATTAGGGCTTATATACCCCAGTGTATTACAACTCCATATAACCTTTGGTGCCCCACTGTCACTTTCAAGCTACACACCTTTTGCTGGCCAATATTTACGTGTTCATTCCTCACCCATAAGATAAAAGTAAGGGGAGCCAAAATTAAAGGCACATTACCCTTTTTACAAATATAGTCAGTGTCAGACTGCTTTGCCTAGGACCCACAGGTGGAAATGATTCCACACGGCCCACCCTACTGCTACTCCACATAGACATTTTACCTGTTCATACTCTAGCCTCATATACAAGTGCATCTCAATACATTAGAATATCCTCAAAACGTTAATTTATTTCAGTAATTCAATACAAAAAGGGAAACACATATATTATATAGAGTCATTACACACAGAGGGATCTATTTCAAGTGTTTATTTCTGTCAATGTTGATGATTACGGCTTATAGCTAATGAAAACCCAGAAGTCATTATCTCATAAAATTAGAATAATTACCACAAAACACCTGCAAAGGCTTCCTAAGCATTTATAATGGTCCCTTAGTTTGGTTCAGTAGACTACACAATCATGGGGAAAACTGCTGACTTGACATATGTCCAGAAGGCAGTCATTGACACACTCCAAATGGAGGGTAAGCCACAAAAGGTCATTACTAAAGAAGCTGGCTCCTCACAGAGTGTTGTATCCAAGCATATTAATGGAAAGTTGAATGGAAGGAAAAAGTGTGGTAGAAAATAGATCACTCTGTGTGTAATGACTCCATATAAAATGTGTTTCCCTTTTTGTATTGAATTACTGAAATAAAATAATATTTTGAGGATATTCTAATTTATTGAGAAGCACTTGTACATGTATGTGATACACAATACAACGTGTAGGGCCTCATTCACACATCAGTATTTTTGATCAGTATTTCATCATTATTTTTATACCAAAATCAGGAGTGTCTCCAAACCACAGAACAGGTGTCAATCTTTCAGTTATAGTTTTTTTCTGTAAGTTCCACTTTTGACTTTGACATACAAACACTGCTGCAAATATACTAATGTGTGAATGTGGTCGATAACAGCGTCTGCCTTTTTAATGAATTTGGTGCATTTTTCAGCTTACGCACGCCAGAAAGAAATTTACTACAATCAACCAGCAGCTGCATAAGCAAAAAAATGTGGGGTTTATAAAAAGAAGCAAAAATCTCTGACTACAATGTAAGTTAATTTTGTTACCATTTACAATGTTTACCAAATAGGTTAATTATTTTTATATGTTGACTAGCTGTAGAATTGCCCGGGATAGTAACTAAAGGGGGCTTTACACGCTACAATATCGTTAATGAATTATCGTCGGGGTAACGGTGTTTGTGACGCACATCCGGCGTCATTAACGATATCGCAGTGTGTGACACTTATGTGCGTCCTTAAACGATCGCAAAAGTGGCCAAAATCGTTTGCCGCGGAGAGGTCGTCCTAAAACAAAAAATAATTTTCCTCTCATTAGCAATGTTGTTCCTCGTTCCTGCGGCAGCAGACATCGCTGTGTGTGACACCGCAGGAGCGACGAACATCTACTTACCTGCGTCCACCGGCTATGCGAAAGGAAGAGGTGGGCGGGATGTTTACGTCCCGCTCATCTCCGCCCCTCCGCTTCTATTGGCCACCTGCCGTGTGACGTCGCTGTGACACCGCACAACCCGCCCCCTTAGGAAGGAGGCGGGTCGCCGGCCAGAGCAACGTCGCAGGACAGGTAAGTGCATGTGACGGGGGTAAGTGAGTTTGTGTGCGACAGGCAGCAATATGCCCGTGTCGCACAACCGATGGGGGTGGGTACGATCGCTTGCGATCTCGCTAGTGAGATTGCAGCGTGTAAAACCCGCTTAAGTCTCTCTCCCACACTCCCTCTCACCACTGAAATCATATTAACTGACACAGAAGCTTTTTATACTAAGAATGTCCTTCATTGCCTATAGCAACCAATCAGAACTCCTTGACCTGTAACACAATAGAAGCAGAGCTATGATTGGTTGCTATAGGCCACCTGATAAATATCCAGGGTAACTGTAAAAATAGTCAGTATATTACCTCAAACATCCAAACAATTTCTGTGTGTATCTTTCTGTGTGTGTCTCTTTCTGTGTGTGTCTCTTTCTGTGTGTCTCTTTTGATGTGTGTTTCTGTCTGTGTGTCTCTTTCTGTTTGTGTGTCTCTTTGTGTGTGTGCCTCTATCTATATGTGTCTCATTCTGCGTGTCTTTCTGTACGTGTCTCTTTCTGTGTGTATCTCTTTCTGTGTATGTGTCTCTTTCTCTGTATGTATCTTTCTATGTGTGTTTGTGTGTGTCTCTCTTTCTGTGTATGTGTCTCTTTCTCTATATGTGTTTCTTTCTGTGCATGTCTATCTTTCTCTGTATGTGTCTATTTCTGTGTATATTTGTGTGTCTCTTTCTGTGTGTGTTGGTCTTTTTCTCTGTGTGTGTGACTCTCTGTGTGTCTCTTTCTGTTAGTGTGTCTCTTTCTATGTGTCTCTTTCTGTGTCAGAGTCTAAAATAACAGATCTGTTCCCAGCTCTATTGACTTTAATGTAAGCTGGATTTTTGCAAATAACTG
The DNA here is from genome assembly GCF_048569485.1 of Anomaloglossus baeobatrachus. NCBI lineage: Eukaryota > Metazoa > Chordata > Amphibia > Anura > Aromobatidae > Anomaloglossus > Anomaloglossus baeobatrachus. Next base: position 636,148,984 of record NC_134355.1, read on the forward strand.
TAAAGCACGGGGTTAAATTTTCCCCTCAAAATCCGAGTCAAATGAGGCGGCTGTGCAAAAGTTCGTGATTGTAAATGCGATGGTACGGATTCCTTTAGTGGACACACACACACACACACACACACACACACACAAACACATACATACACTCAGCTTTATATCTTAGATGGAATAGACTTTTCTGGACACTGCGATACCACATGTGTATATTTTGTAATTATCTTCATTTTTACTGGAGATAAAAGTGTTTGATTTGAATGTTTATGTTTTACTTTTTTATATTTTTATAGTCCCCTCTAGGCCAGGGTCATCCTAGCGTATAGGATCGGATACGATCTGCCAATGACACTTGGCTCAAACGCTGCTGCGAGCGTGAGCCGTGTGTCATTTACTGTTCTCCGATTCTTTCACATGCGAGAATCAGATCACAGGTGCGGAGAAGATGGAGAAATTAATTTCATTGTCTGTCTCTGCGTATATCGCAGTGCACTTGGATGACATCGGTGCAATACAATGTTTCACATGCATCGATAGTCTTGGGTATGGGTGTGTGCCGTCCGATATACTGGCTAGAACAAGAAGAAATTATAGCCTACTGCTGTTTAAACATCTTATTTTTGTGGACCAATAGTTCACAATAAATGAGCGGTGACATGTCCGGGTATGGAGTGATTTCATGGCATGTGTCTCTGATGTGAATGGAGAGAGCACAGATGTCGCCCTTGTTGACTTCATCTGTCTGTTCCAGCCACAGACGTCTGAATTTGGTCTAACTCACCTCTACGCAAATGACTTCTTTCTTTTAATTGGTAGTTATATTTTCACTTTTCTGTTAATTATTTTCAAAATGTGAAAAAGAGTTTTTAGTATAGCGAAAACTATGGAATATTGGAGACGTGCTCAGTATTATGCCGTATTATGTAGAACTTTCCGATGTCTGGAACTTTGGCATATTAGAGATAAATTATGATTACAATTTCACACTTCAGGAAGAGAAATGAACCCGCAACGTTTGCCAAGGGCACCAGACTGGGGCTCCCGTCAGTTTGAGTAATGCTCCGAGCAGAGGTGAGGTGAGGAGCCATCCAAAACGTCCTCTATGGAGGTTATATACAAGAGGAAGGCTGGATGGTTTGACTATGCATGACAAAGTAAGAAAAGCAGACAAAAAGCACAAAAATATAATATATTAGGAAGTGAAATTAAAGTATTAATCTAGGTCCACACGTAGCAAACTGGCATTGTCTTCAAATTGGCTGCAGCTTAAAGTTCCAAACTCGGTGGCATGTCAGCATAGATTATGTCCTCATCACTAGACCATGTTGCACCCAGCTCAGTCACAAGACACTCGTTTTGATCAGTGTTTATTTCTGATTCTCATCCATTATTTTTCTTTGCGTGTTCTTTTCTCTATTGTCAATGTTGTGTGACGCCCTGGCAAGCCAGGTAGTCACAGATAGGGCCCCGCATTACACCGTTCCCTAACAAGGTGACAGCAGCCAAACATATAAAACCCTAGTCACCCCCCTCAGTGCTTGATGGACACACCAAGGGGGCGGAACCAGGCGTTTGGAAGACGCCCACCAAGGAGTTTCAGACAGCCTGGGGTGGGAAAGTTTAGTCTAGTCTAGAAGTTCAAGTCTAGAGGTCAAGAGGAGAGGTGTGTGGCTGGAGCTGTGTGCAGCTCCAGCAAAGGAAAGACCCACACTGAACCGATGCCAGGGTAGGAGCCCTGGTACTGCTGGCTAGGAGGCAGACGGAGGCATCTGTCTGCAGGAGCCGGGAAGACGGCTCGGTGGAACCGTGGTGGACCGGGGCAGGGTAGTGGCCCACCGGTACCGACCCGGGGAACCGACTCGGAAACCGGAGCACAAAGGGGGGTACTCAGACCCTGAAGCTAGGTCCAGAAGCTACTGGGGGCTAGCTAATTAACTGATTGCGGCCAGGACTAGAGGTCCTGTCCCACCCAAAGTCCTGACTGAAGACAACAGCCCAACGAGGGGGATAGAAAGCCACCGCGATGGCACAGAGATCCCACGGGCCAGCGTCTGCGGGCAAAGGGCTCCTCAGGCAACCAAAAGCCGGGAGAGGACTCCTGGAGTTGCAAGCCCAGGTAGTCCACCATCACAAACAGGCGCAGGAGAAAGGCAGAGACCACCAACCGGGTGGGGGACCAGACTGCAGCCGGCTGCGGGCACCGACCACCATCACCTTGGTTTACCAGAGACTCGTGTGTTTACTAATTGTGAGTACATCAGTGCCCTCCGGCGACCCATCTCCCTGCACTGCCAAAAACCCCCAACGGGTCCCGGGGCCACCATCCCTGCCCACGGAGGGGTTAACAACTTGCTGCGCAACATCACCCCCGGGTGCCCCGTAACTGCAGCGGTGGTGTCTACCTTCACCGCATCCCGTGAGTGGCGTCACGAACTTAAACACGGCTCCGGCCGTACACATACGTCCCCAAACCGCAAACCCCTTTTTGATCGATGTGACCGCAGGACCCCCGGGTCTGGAGACCCTTGAGCCACCCACTGAAGGCCCTGATCCGAGCGCCTCGGCTGCCGAGCATGGGGCTTTACAGTTGCATCTGATATACTTGTAAGTTAAAGAAACCCTTCTACCCTAACAGCAAAAAGCAGACAACATACAGATGACATTTTGATCCATTGATTTGAAGATTTGAATGGCGATTTTGAGTTGCAGTCCACAAAACCAAACAAACTGGATATGTGCAATCTAATGCGTACATAACCCATACACACAAACACACAAATGGAACACGACAGTCATATCAATGAAGCTCTAGTTGTAGAATCAATGAGTGGGTGGGCAACTAATAGTCACTAGAGATGAGCAGGTTGATCTGTGGAAGATCTAGCGTAAAGGGGGCTTTACACGCAACGACATCGCTAACGAGATGTTGTTGGGGTCACGGAATTCATGACGCACATCCGACCTTGTTAGCGACGTCTTTGAGTGTGACATGTATGAGTGACCGCCAACGATCAAAAATACTCACCTAATCGTTTATCGTTGACACGTCGTTTAAATCCCAAATATCGTTGCTGCTTTTGGACGCAGGTTGTTCGTTGTTCCTGAGGCAGCACACATCATTACGTGTGACACCCCAGGAACGATGAACAGCACCGTACCTGCGTCCTCTGGCAACGAGGTGGGCGTGTCTTCCATGCGGCTGCTCTCCGCCCCTCCACTTCTATTGGACGCCTGCCGTGTGACGTTGCTGTGATGCCGCACAAACCGCCCCCTTAGAAAAGAGGCTGTTTGCCGGCCACAACGACTTCGCTGGGAAGGTAAGCCCGTGTGACGGGTACTAGCGATATTGTGCGCCACGGACAGCGATTTGCTCGTGACGCACAAACGACGACAGATGTCGCTGCATATAAAGTGGCCTTTAGTCAAGTTTCCTGAACTTCAGCTGGCTCTAGCATTCATTCAGAGTTTTAGGAGACCACAGTGCTAGAATCGGCACAGCCAGCAGTAATAACCTGAGCAAATGGTATGAAGTCCTGGGCTGCGATCTCCTGACAATAGACATAGGAGGGACCACTCTCCATCGTGATACCCTCGTGACAGTATCCCCTTTCCAAAAAGGGGACTCCGAACCATCAGGACCAGGCCTGTCAGGATGTGAGGAATGAAAAGACCAGACCAGCCTGGTGGCATGGACATCAGATGCTGGTACTTACATTATCTCCTCTGGACCTAAGCCCTTCCAATGTACCAAGTATTGAAGTGACCAGCGTACCAAGCGAGAATCAATAATTCTTGGCTATCTGAAATTCTAGATTTGCATCAGCAACAACTGGAGAAAGAGTTAACAGAGATGATTCCGAGCAGCAGCAACATATTTTTTGAGGAGCAAATGATGAAACACATTGTGAATTTTGAACGAAGGGGGTGTGACGACATGGACTCTCATGGTTTAAAGTTTCTTAACATTCAGCCAGACAGGATGATAGATTGTTTATAGACGGGGGATAAGTCCCTCATTGTTTTTACAAGACTCTTTTGGACTCATGTAATTGTGTTGGCCACTGAAAGCCAGACGTATTGGTTCTCCAGACTCTTCCAGTAATCATTGTATTGTAGTTGTGTATTGCTAATGTGATTACCTTAGTAACCATTGTCTAGTCGGTGACTCCCAGACTACATGTATACCCTCAGTCTTTCTGTAGACATCATTTGGATGAACATTGTCCATGCAGCTTGAGATTCATCTAATGGGAGAGGCGCTCTTGTCCAACCAATCGATGAGGACGCAGTGTATCTAAATGGAAGGCTGTGGCTAAAAAAGGGACTTTTTTAAGCCACCAGGTTGTTGATGGATGCTGATGGATCCAGTCTAAGCTCTTTGGAGCTGACTAGAGGATCAGGATATCTCATGGCTTCAATCTAGGGACTCCGGTTCCGGTTGGAGACCATATCCACAGCCTAGGGATTTCGACTCCGGCTGCCAGGATTGTATCATCATACCAGGACTACCTAAGGAGGACACTCAGGTTGGGACAGTTCAGTCACCTGTTACAGACTTTGCAGACCTCAGACAGCTTCCTAAATCTGGCGTTATTCCAGTCACGGTGGGTGCCCGCCAAAAGCGGGGTGCTGCTGGATTGGAGTAAATAGCCCAGGAACCTCTGAAGCATGGACAGTCTAAATCCCTGGTGAGCCAGCGGAAGGGTGAGACTCTGTTGCCTGTTACATTTGTGTGTTTTGCTGGTTATGTGTTATGTGCCGTTAATTGTTTGGGGATCCAATAAAGTCTAATTATTGTGGTTCCCTCACCCTGTGTTGTCTGAGTAGTGTTATGCCCACGGTTAAGGAGGCCGGCGTTCAGTTGGGATGAGCCCTGAGCCACGCTGTCTTTCTAAAGGCGGTGGGTTTTAGTGGACGAGAGCACCCACTGAGCCCCGTGTCTCCACAGGGGGTAATCCATGTCAAAAAGCCACTGGATTGATAACGTCTACTAATTTATATGGCAAGATAAACCTGGGTCCCAGCTTCTAAGAAGGGACCTTCAATTTAAGGTTCTTGGTGGACTACCACACCATATCATCAACACACAAGTCCAGACCAGCCAAGTGCTTATGATGAGCCATATTTTTATATTTGGCACCCATCACCTTCAAATTATTCAGAACCCTTCGCCACAGAGCAGAAATAAATGAATAGAACAGGGACTCCCGAGGAATGGTTTCCAGTAAAGATGAAAAATTGAGGGTGAAACCATATGCTTCAAAAAATGGGGACTTATGTGTAGATTCGTGACAATGGTTATATACTGCAAACCCTGCAAGAGGTAAATAATAGACCCAATCCTCTTGATTTTCAGAAACAAAACACAAATATATCTCAAGACTTTGATTCATTCGTTCAGTCTGGCCATTAAACTGAGGGTGAAAGATGAATGAAAATGAAAGATGAGTCTCTAACCGAGCACAAAATGTCTTCCAAAATTTTCATATGAATTGGGTCCAGCAATCTGATACAATATCAGAGGGAAGACCATGCAGTTTAACAATCTCATTGAAAGCAGTAAAATGAAACATTTTGCTAAACCTATCAACCACCACCAGAATTACAGTCTTACCAGTGGGCACAGGTAGATCAGTGGTAGAATCCACCGACAGGTGTGTCAATGGTCTACAAGTAATAACTAAATGTTGTAGAACCCCAAATGGTTGAGTATGAGGGATCTTTGAACGCGCACAAACATTAAAAGCGAGATATAATCTTGAACACCTTGGTGTAGGTTAGACCACCAAAAGGATGAGAGAGCAGTTCAGCAGTTGTTTTACTCCCCGGATATCCCACCAGAACTGAATCATGATGTTTACTTAAAATTCTAAGATGTAAACTCAGAAAAAAACGTTTGCCTGGAAGACAAGCGGCAGGGGCATCCCCCTGAGCTTCCGCAAACTTCTTCTCAAGGTCCGAACATATTGCGGAAATGACAGCTACCTTCTGAAAAATGGGGACAGACTCGCCACCATTACCTCCCCCTGGAAAACAGCAAGATAATGCATTAGCCTTGACATTTTTATCCCTTGAACGCTAAGTAACAAAGAAGTTAAATCTGGTGAAAAACAGAGACCACCAAGCCTACCTAGGACTTAAGGGGGCTTTACACGCTACGATATCGTTAATGTTTTATCGTCGGGGTCACGTTGTTAGTGACGCACATCCAGCGTCATTAATGATATCGCAGCGTGTGACACTTAGCAGTGACCTTAAGACACCTCAACAATGGTGAAAATCGTTCACCATGGAGAGGTCGTCCCAAAACCAAAAATCGGTAATGGTTGATTATCGATGTGGTTCGTCGCTCCTGTGACACCACACATCGCTGTGTGTGTGACACCGCAGGAGCGAGGAACGTCTCCTTACCTGCCGCCGGCCGCAATGCGGAAGGAAGAAGGTGGGCGGGAGGTTACATCCCGCTCATCTCCGCCCCTCCACTTTGACTGGCCGGCCGCTTAGTGACGTCGCGGTGACATCGCTGTGATGCCGAACGTCCCTCCCCCTTGAGGGAGGGATTGTTCGGCAGTCACAGCGCCGCCGCTGACCAGGTAAGTGCGTGTGACGCTGCCGTAGCGATAATGTTCGCTGCGGCAGCGATCACACGAAATCATATGCACGATGGGGGCGGGTGCTTTTGCGTACGATATCGCTAGCAATTGCTAGAAATATTGTAGCGTGTAAAGCCCGCTTAAATCACTTAGCAGATTCTAAATATAATACATTTTTATGATCTGTAATGACCATGACCGGGTGTACTTCCTCCTCCAAAAATAACACCATTCCTCTAAAGCCAACTTTGTTACCAGGAGTTTTCTATTGCCGATATCGTCATTTCTTTCAGCGGAAGACAACTTCAAAGACAAAGGTACCCGGATGCCATTTAGTGGAATTTGATCCCTGCTACAGTACAGCCCTACCCCCACCTTGGATGCATCTACCTCTACAATGAACAGTTGAGGAATATCAGGCTCTATGAGGAGCGGTGCAGAAGCAAAACTTTTCTTTAGAGTAGCAAATGCAATATGTGCATGACTGGACCAATTTGAAAAGTCTGTCTCTTTTTTGGACATATCAATTAACTGTTTGACCACTACCAAAAGTTCTTGATAAATTTATAGTAAAAATTGTCAAAACCAAGAAACTGCTATAAAACCTTCAGATTTTCAATAAGATCCCAATCCAGGACGGCCTGGACTTTAGCAGGATCTGTACAAAAATCAGTGGTTGATAATAGGTACCCGAAACTTGCATTTTTCTTACTTGGCATAGAGTTTGTTTTCCCTATGTGCCTATAACACCTGTCTCACATGGCCTGTAACTAGTGTGACTCTAGATCTGTGCGAATGAATAAAGATGTCACCCAAATATACCAACCACAAATGTACCTGCCAGATGTAGGAAAATGTCATTAACAAACTGTTGGAACACAGTGGAAGCATTGGTTAACCCAAATTCAGTTCACAGAAATCCAAACAAGGATGCAGCCCCCATCTTTTTCTTAACAAAGAAAAACCCTGGCGCAAAAAGAAAACAGGAGGGTCTGAAATGTCCTCTAGGAAGGCTTTATGTGTTGTACTCTTTTATGGCCTGTCTCTCTGGACCTGAAATATTATATATCCTGATTTTTGACCACTTTGCACCTGGCATAAGATTGACTGAACAATCATGGGAGCAGTGCCAGGATCTGGAAGCAACCATGGATATACAGGTGCTCAAGCGATTGTTTCTAAAGTACTCACTCCGCCTTACAGTGAGTGGATTTGTGATGCCCTGGCAAAACCAGGTAGTCACAGTTAGGCCCCGCACAACACCGTTTCCTCATTAGGAAACACACAGCCAACCAGAAACCCTAGTCACCCCTCTTAGGACAAGATAGACACACCAGTGGGCATGAACAAGAGGTTGGGACACGCCCACCCAGGGGTCCAGACAGCCCAGGGTGGGAAAACAGTCAGAAAGTGTCTGAAGTTCAGTTTGGAGAGGAGTGTGGGCTGGAGCTAAGGGTAGCTCCAGCAGTGAAGTTCAAGTTGAACGGTACCAGGGTAAGAGCCCTGGTGCCACTGGCTCAGTGGAACCGAGGTGGACCGGGACAGGGTTGTAGCCTGCCGCTACCGATATGGGGAACCGACCCGGAAACCGGACCACAAAGGGGGGTACTCGGACCCTGAAGCCAGGACCAGAACCTACTGGAACTGGTTAATTAACAAACTGAGGCCAGGACTAGAGGTCCTGTCCCACCCAAAGTCCCTCATAGAAGACAACAGCCCACCGATTAGGGATAAGAAGTCACCACCAGGGCCCATAGATCCCACGGGCCAGCGTCTGCGGGCACTGATCTTTAGGCCACATCCAGCCGGGAGCGGACTCCTGAGTTTCACACTAGGAAAGTCCACCTTACACACAGCAGTACAGGAAAAGGATAGAGACCACCAGCTGGGTGGGGGACCAGAACGCAACCGGCCACGGCACCGGCCACCATCACCTTGGTTTACCAGAGACTTGTGTGTTTTACTAACAGTGAGTACACCAGCACCCCCTGCGGTCGCAATCCCCTGCACACACCAACCGGGTCCCGGGGCCACCATCCCTACCCACGGAAGGGTTAACAACTTGCTGCACAACATCTTCCCCGGGTGCCCCGTAACAGCAGCAGTGGTGTCCCACCTCACCACACACCGTGGGTGGCGTCACAAACTTAATACGGCCCAGCCCATACATATACGTCCCCCCATTTATTCGGCGTGTCCGCGAGACCCCCGGGTCCGGAGACCCTCGAGCCACCATCCCTGAAGGCCCGGATCCGAGCAGCTCCGGCTGCTGGCACGGGGGTGGCACAGATTCTGTGTGCATGGCCCCTACCTGGAGACATAAACCTTGAATGACCTGAGTAAAATGTCCCTGACACAGGGGTGTAGAATCAATGGCAAGTGAGGCCCTGGCTCCGGACAAACTGGGTGTCCATCAAATTGGCCTTGCCTCGCTATGCAAAAAGGCAGAAACATGCACCTTCTTTACACCTAATAGAACTTCAACGGGCAGAAAAAATTGCGACCTACCAATGGAGGAAAAATGTACACACAGCTTGCTACCCTACAGGCAACCAGCTCTATAGTTTTTTTCAGCAGCTGAGTATAGTTAGGAGGGACACCACCACCAAAGAAAGAAACCCTCATTTTGTGCCGAACTATAGGTGAACCAGCGCCCTGAGTTGCCCCTCCCAACAGAATAGATTCCTCAGTGGGCAAAGACCTAGGTTCAGTAAACACAGTATCCTTGATAGGCAAGGAGTGACTGAGAACCAGGGGGAGAGAGAAAGCCCAGCCTTGGGAATTCCCCTGGAGGAGTGAGATAACTATCCCCACTCGCTGTTCCTCAGTACCGGAGGAGCACGATCTAAGCCTAAATAAAGTTTACAAGCCTCCCTAAATACAACAAACGTATCCTGTCCTATAGTGAACCTATCTGGCAATGCTAACTCAGGCTCAGGTGGGAATGGCCCGAGAGCAGCAGCTGCTAAACCCAGGTTTTGAGAGGGAGCCATATGGCTGCATGCAGATCTGCCACCTCTAGTGACAGACAATGCAGCTACTTCGCTAAAGCAGCAATGGGGGTTCATAGTTGACCCCCCAAATAAATGGTGGAGCTGGTGAAAATATCACGCAATGACTATCGGGACTCCGCTAGGCGCACAGAATCCCCCGACAAGCACCACAACATACAGGGTACATGATACAACGTTGGGCTCTGGCGCTGGGGAAAGGGGAGCAGGCTCACCTCCTAAACCCCCCTATGGCTGATCCCTGCACTCCCTAACGTTCCTATATGAGTTCTTTCATCGCCGATCTCGTTCCTATCCCTGTAGTTCCTTGGACTCAGCCCTGTTGTTACGTCACCGCAGGAGTCTGCTCCAGCGACTTCTGCTCCGATCGCCAGGCGACACCGTGTTCCTGCCGTGGATGGTGGTGGTGAAGGGAGAGGAGTCGATGCCAGCAGCACCGGTGGGCGCAGGCTCCGATCATCCACTGGGCTGGGATATCTTGGGATCTGCAGTACCGCTGGCTGACTGTGGGTGGCGTGTGTCTCCCAGCTGAAGTTGCCAGCGTTCAGCTACAGCCAATGGGAAAACACCACACCCTTCTTATTCCCCTTCCTGTCACATGACCACTGCCAGAGATAGTTCTGATTTCCTGGCTCGTGGTCCGCCCTATTCTGTTTTGTGATTCCTGTGTGCTGACTTCTGAGTGTTTTCTGACTACCCTTCTGCCTGCTGTTTTTGTACCTCGCTGCCCGATCCGGATTTGACCTCTGCTCCGTTTTCTGATTACATCCTTGTCTGCCGATTCTGTCCCTGTTCTGCTATTCCTGGTTTGACCCTGCCTGACGACTACTCTCATCGGACTGCAGCCTTTCTGTTACGGTTGCTGCGAGCACTGGAGACTATGTCCAGATTTCTTGCTACTGCACATGTGCGAGCGCTGGAGACTAAGTCCAGATTTCTTGCTACTGCACATGTGCGAGCGCTGGAGACTAAGTCCAGATTTCTTGCTACTGCACATGTGCGAGCGCTGGAGACTAAGTCCAGATTTCTTGCTACTGCACATGTGCGAGCGCCGGAGACTAAGTCCAATCTTGGAGCCATTGCACATGTGCGGGTGACATCATCGCTGACACGAGGTCACATGTCTCTGACACCTTCTATGCCGATTGGTCGCTGGTCATGTGCTTGTGACGTCTTGCTCGGTGATAGGCCAGCATGACGTCACTCCTGTCGTTCTGGAAGCGGATTGGCTCTGGTGTCCTCCATCTTGGATGAGGCACAGAGTCTATATAAGACCCTGACACACGCCGCATGGTGCTCAGTCCTCTTGGTTCATGCATATGAGTAGACGCTCTGTGCGCGTTCCTCTAGGCATTCCTCTGTCTATGCTAGGTGAGCGCTACCGGCAGGGTAGCGTTCTTATACCTTACAGCTTCGGCTGCTGTCCGTATCCTTACCTCTTAGGGGAGCGGACATAGGCAGGTGCCTGAGGCACATGGTCTGGCTGGGCCTTGTGATTGTACTCGTAGGTGGACGTTGCCGCTAGGGTAACGTTCCTTATACTGCGTCTGGCAGTTGTTCGTATCCTCGCACACTAGGGGAGCGAACAGAGGTTGGAGCTTTGTGCGGCTTACGCTGCTGTTCGTCTCTTTTGCACCACTAGAAGAGCGGACCTAGGCAGGTGCCATATCTAGTGGTTCGTGTCCTCGCACACTAGTGGAGCGAACGCAGGTAGGAGCTTTGTGCGGCTTACGCTGCTGTTCGTCTCTTTTGCACCACTAGAAGAGCGGACCTAGGTAGGTGCCATTTCGCACACATTGCCTTTGTCTCTGTGATTATTAACAGAGATCATTCCACACACCCTCCAAGTAAGGGAGGAATTGCTTTACTTTCTTATTATATCCTTCTGTGAGTTAACAGAGGTATTGCACTCTGCCATAGTCTGCAGCAAAGTCTTTGCACGGTGGACCCTGACTGTCTGATACTCCTTTCGGTTATTATCAGACAGCCCCCCGTAACACTTTCACAGGTAGTGATCTCCAGGGCCCTGTGTAATTCCAAATCCCTGTATAGGGGTTAAAGGGTTTCATGGTTCTGGGGGTCCTGCTTGGTGAGTGGCTTCCCTCTAGTCTGTCCATTACATCCCCCCTGAGTCTGTTGATCCAGGCACGCATTACACTTGTCTAATGAGCAGGGCAGCATGGATGCTAGTCCTGCTCTAGGTTAAAGACACAGAAGGAATAGACAGACGACAGGGGTAAAATAAACAGCGATCATACAAAGCATTGCAAACATCTGAAGGAAGTAATAAGGAATGGTCCAGAGGGGGAAAAAGGGAAAAAGAAAAGGAATAATACAAAAGCTTTCACACAGCAAATGATGTCTGAATGGCTTCCTGGTCCACAGCTCACAGGTTCCCTCTAGAGGCAAGCTAAGTAAAAGCTATCACCGGAATTTACCTGTGTTGGGAGAGGAGTCTTTAAAGCAGCAGTAATTAACAATACAGACCAGCTGTCTCTAGCTTTCATTCAGAGTGTTAGGAGACCAGAGGAACTACTTAACCCTAGCAGTGATGGATAAAGGAGAATCTGCACAGCCAGCAGTAATAACCTGAGCAAGTGTGTATTAATCTCTGCACTGCGATCTCCTGACACTAGAAATAGGAGGGATCACTCTCCGTTGTGGTACCCTTGTGACACTATCCTACCACCGCTCTGGTCCTACTGCTAGATGGTGCGAGCCCGCTACACAGTCCGGGCTCTACTACATTGGGGACCTACAGTTTGCTAGCAGCAGTACATGTTAGCATAAACTATATAATACTCAACACCTACAATATATTTAGTATAAAACACATCTTTTACGGTCAGAAAGATGGCATAAACACTATGGGGATACGACCACCTACAATATACATCTTCACTTAAATATGGTTATCTTCGACCATAACTGTAATATATATTTGTATATGTAATATATACATTAGATGAAAAAAAAACCGGTTACTTTAGAGTCCATATCTGTCACAATGACTATGGGATAGCCAGGAACTGGGGCTCCTAAGTTGACCCACAAGCTCGGGGCTCCTTTGCTATCCCTAGCCTCAGGAATACTCCTGATGGTGGAGAAGCCTGAGTCTCCTTCTTGGCCCTGCTCCTGATCAGTCCTGATCTGATGATCTGATTCCCCTTTCCCCTTCCCCAGGGAGGGACGGGACAAGAGAGTGTTGAAAACCATGGATAAAGACAGACAAGGAAAATCCAAAACTGTCCCATAGCACACATGTATTGTATATGAAGATGTATATGTAAAGGTAAAGACAATAAGAGATTCAGGAGGAAAAACAAGAGCAGGAAGGAAGTACAAAACAATAGGGTAAACTACACAACCACTCCAAGCAATAGGCACAACTTAAACACAACTTTTACCACAAAGTCTGGGATACCACACCTCACAGACCAACATAGAATGAACTACAGCTGGCATGAGTAGAAGGATTCAGCCAGCATAAATAGGGGGAGAGCAGATGTGATAGATCTCCCCACAACATTTGATTAAATGAACAAGCAGACTAGCAGAGATTAACTCTTGCTAGCCTGCCTATGAATCAGCACACAACAGGTCAATGCATGAGTCTGCCTGGGTTGATCCCAGACACCAAAGAAATCATTGCGTGGAATGTCAGAATTTGCAATCTAAACAGAGACCAATGGTGCCATGACAGTCATCAAACTTTGTGCAAAATTCCATGGGACAAAATCCATGATGACCAGAGATCAGAGTCCATTTCACTTATTCAGGTACCGAACAAGGGTAAATCTTTTAAAATAAGCTGCCCAAAGGCAACAGTCCTTTTCTGCCATCAGCAGTAGTTTCCATGTTCTTGTCTGCTTCGGGAAAAACACACAACAATCCTGGACCTGTTCCTCAAGGCTCTCTCCCTCCCCTCATTGCAGAAACCAGGGGATTCGACTATGACACTGCCCAGGGGTATAGGGGGAAGATGGAATCCATAAAGTCAAAATTCCTGGGGTGAGAGTAATGTCCTCAAGTCAGGGGAAAAGTCCATGGGTAGGTAGGGCAGTGTCTGTGGATGACGAGCGGCCTTTTCACCTCTCAAGTTTCCACAGTCCAGCAGAGGGGGATGCGCAGCGTACGCAAAACTACTTGGGGAGGGGGAACACGAACAATGGCTTCAACCACTCTGGGCAAACTTCTTCATGGAGCCGGATTTTTTAACCCCTCCACGCAACACAACACAGAACAGTCCCACAGGCATAAGTGCAAGCAGCACAACAGGGGGCACCTATCACAGTCACTTCAACACTTCTCCTGGCCCACTTCAGACCCAGGTAGAGCGGACTTAGCCACCTTTCGTACACGGCTGAGTTGGCACCATGGGCCATGTTCATCTCAGTTGACACTTCTTTGGCGCACCACCCGATATTCACGGTTGTTGCAGACTTTGAACACATTTCCCAGCTACAAAGCTTCTGCACTCCTGGAGCGACCAATGCATTTGTCAGCGCAGGTATGGCGTCACAGTCTTGTCGGTGAACCTCCAATTCCAACACCTTTTCTTGCCACTGTAGTTACTTTGCCCAGTCCACATGCCCATGGCTTTGGCGAAACAGAGCTCTTTCCGCTCAGGCCACCTACATGCTGTGCCCTTACTGTCTTCTCACTCATCAACAATGGTACAGACCTGTACTGTTGGGGAAGTTTCCATCTTCTGGGTCCTCTGCCCATATCTTCAAAGCCGCTGTCCATTCTCCATCAGCTTCCTGTGAAAGGTGGGATCTTTCACTTCAGTACACCCACCGGAGGTGAACACCACTGAACACAGGGTTCAGCTTTGCGCTCTTTTTCCTCTGTATCAATCACAGCGGGATCCTCTCTCTCCTGTAGAGTGTAAGCTCTTATGGTCAGTGGGGTCCTCTTTTTCTCTCTCTCTTGTAGAGTCTAAGCTCTTATGGATAGTGGGGTCCCTCCTCTTTCATTCTCCTGTAGAGTGTAAGCTCTTATGGTAATCAGGCGCCTCTCTCTCATGTAAAGTGGAAGCTCTTATGGTCAGTGGGGTCCACTCTCTTCCCTCTAAGGTGTAAGCTCTTATGTTCAACGGGGTCCTCTCTCCCCATGTGTATTTTCCAAGCAATTACAAGATTTCCAGTAGTGAAATTCATGCAAATTTATTCACTGCAAATTACATTTTTGAGGGTATCTTTGACCAAGACAGAAAATTTGAATTTCAAAAGATACTGGTCCTCTCTAATAGTTGCCACTAAAATGGAACAACAAAGATCAAGAATCAGTGTTGTAGCTACAATCTGGATAAAGGAAGCCAACAGTAATATCATACTACCTAGCTCTCTTGAAAAAAAGGAAAGACAGACCTCTGAGGTCTCTGTACAAATCTCGCTCAATCCATCCCTCCCCATCATATCTATCTATCTATCTATCTATCTATCTATCTATGTATCATATCTATATTTCTCCATACTCAATCAAGCACAATGTGTAATTATTATTTTTCCTTGGCTCATCCTTTTTAAGAAAGAAAATCATGCAATGTAAGTGATATTCAGGTCTCATACGCAGGATTCATCTTGCGTACAGAATAGATGCCGTATATCATTAAAATGTGCTGCAATGTGTTCGGGGAGGCGATTTCCTCTGGCAGAATAAAATACTCCATCACGTGCGGCATTTTCTGCACCATCCTGTAAATCTCTATTGACTGCTGCAATGGCTGACATTTTACAACTTACTTAAAACAATTCAACGGGTCATTAACTTTCAACGTCATAGACTGCAGGCTCAGAGGATTGGAAATATGATTGCGCAATTGTCTCTGTGATGGTTGTCAACTTCTTCTCATTTGTTTGTAGAGACAATTCTGTGACGAGGAGACGATAAATATGCTGCATCTGAATCTTCACTATGGAGATCTTCTGGATTAGTTCTGTGAGAGGTAATCAGTCTCTGAGATAGATGTTGTGTCGTCAAGGTGCTTGTATTGTCTGAAAAATATTTCTTTACATTTATTTCTTGGTCAAGTCATAGATTAAATGTTTTCTATCAGGACAATCCTTGTATGTTTGATTAGTAAGGGATAGAGTTGAGCGTGGTTCGCAGTTCGAGGTTCTCCAGTTCGCGGCTCGAGTGATTTTGGGGCCTGTTCTAGATCGAACTAGAACTCGAGCTTTTTGCAAAAGCTCGATAGTTCTAGAAACGTTCGAGAACGGTTCTAGCAGCAAAAAAACAGCTAATTCCTAGCTGGCTTTCCGCTGTAATAGTGTAAGTCACTCTGTGACTCACACTATTATGACATTTCAGT
This sequence comes from Anomaloglossus baeobatrachus, assembly GCF_048569485.1. Taxonomy (NCBI): domain Eukaryota; kingdom Metazoa; phylum Chordata; class Amphibia; order Anura; family Aromobatidae; genus Anomaloglossus; species Anomaloglossus baeobatrachus. The sequence continues at coordinate 636,164,901 of NC_134355.1, forward strand.
GTATAGTGTGCGTGAACAGCGCCTTCAGATCACTGCTGTTTGTATAAGCAAACACTTAGTGTACCTAGTGGCATCCTAAACGTGGCTATTGGACTTTGCTATAGTCCCACTAGTGCAAAGACATTTGCAGCACCTCTACCTGCATTGCACACTCCAACTCATTATAACTAAGCCATTATACTAGCAAACACTCAGTGTACCTAGTGGCATCCTAAACGTGGCTATTGGACTGTTGTCTAGTCCCACTAGTGCAAAGACATTTGCAGCACCTCTACCTACATTGCACACTCCAACTCATTATAACTAAGCCATTATACTAGCAATTGATGCTGCCAGTTTAAGGGCCGTAGTTGCATTGTCAGGGATATTTATTCTTTATTATTCTGCTGTTAATAAAGCTAGACCACCGCTGCAATCTACACCACCTCTCAATTTTTACTACCACATTTTAAGTGCACAATCTTGTCGCAATCAACATGAGTGGCAAAATGACAGATGCTGGTGGAAAGGGGAAGAGGCGTGGTGGAAAAGGAAAAAAAGGTTTTGTCCGTGGGGAAGGTGGCAAAGCTCCATTATCATCTGCTGAAGATAGACCATCTACCAGCAAAAGTAAGATGTCTACTACTTACCGTGGACAATCCGATGTGCTCCCTTTTTTACGGACACGAACAACAGGAACAAAGGTAGATGATGGCCAAAAAAGGAAAATGCTTGAATGGATCTCAAGTGGTCCAACAAGTGCCCTCTCAGCCACTTCAAGTACCGCATCCAAAAAACACCAGTCCTCTGAGTTGTCATCCCAATCAAACTTGCTTTCTCCCAGCTCTGAAGTCTCCATCAGCCCTGCACAGTATGGTGGAACTGAGATGGCTGAGTTTGCAGAGCTGTTCAGTCACACTATAGCCTGGGAATCAGAGGTCTGCTCCCAAGCTACAGTGAGTACAGAACAGGAAATGGTCTGCAGTGATGCCCAGAACCTTTGTGACTCTGATTCAGGCCGTGAGGACCAAGTTTCTGAGCATAATGTTGACCCTTTGTCACAAACTGTAACACCTGTGGTTATAGACAATGAGGAACATACTGATGAAGATGAGACGCAGATACCCGATTGGGATGACAACTTAAATATTCGGTCAGGGCAAGAAGAGGCTCGGTCTGAGGGGGAGGGGAGTGCAAACACAACAATTGATGATGAAGTTCTAGATCCCACCTACTGTCAACCCCCAGTCAGGCACTCGAGGAGGTCAACAGAGGCGGTGGAGGAGGATGCAACCGACGACGAAGTTACCTTGCGCCTTCCTGGACAGAGTCGGAGCACTGGTAGCACGTCTACAACTGCATCCTCAGCCACCACTCTGCCTCTGAGCATTATTCGGGGTGGATCAACAGGTCGCATGGCCTCTAAGCCTTGCCTAGCCTGGTCCTTTTTTGACATAGAAAAAGATCGCCCAAATTATGTGATCTGTAAAATTTGTCATGGTTCTCTTAGTAGAGGTCAAAACCTCAGCAGTTTGACAACTTCTTCCATGAATCGTCACATGAATAAATATCATAGGTCCCGGTGGGAAGCTCACTGTGCTGCAATGCGGCCTAGCGGAGCGAACCATCCACGGCCTGCCCCTTCCAGTGCACCCGCGCGCTCTTCATCTTCTAGGACTGTGGGGACAGCTGTCACACCTGTTTTTCCATGCACAACTTCCACCACTGTAACCGCAACAGGCAGTTTGCTTGGTAGGTCATCAGTTGGTTTGGAAGGGGAAACAAGTGAGTGTGTACAGCTCTCTCAGACATCGATAGCACCAACGTTGGATGAAGGCAACATCATGTCTCCACCTGCACTTTCCTCACAAACCTGCATTTTTCCAGGGACACCCTACTCAACACCGTCTACACACAGCAGCCAGATCTCTGTCCCTCAGATGTGGTCAAATAAAAGGCCACTTCCTGCGACCCATGACAAAGCTAAGAGGTTGACTCTATCCCTCTGTAAGCTGTTGGCTACCGAAATGCTGCCTTTCCGCCTAGTGGACACACAGGATTTTAGAGACCTTATGTCTGTCGCTGTGCCCCAGTACCAGATGCCTAGTCGCCACTACTTCTCTAAGAAAGGTGTGCCCGCGCTACACCAGCATGTCACACACAACATCACCGCTTCCTTGAGAAACTCTGTGTGTGAACGGGTGCATTTCACCACCGATACTTGGACCAGTAAGCATGGACAGGGACGTTACATGTCGCTGACTGGGCACTGGGTAACTATGGTGATAGATGGTGAAGGGTCTGCTGCACAAGTCTTGCCGTACCCATGACTTGTGTGTCAATCCTCTGTCTGTCCAAGTTCCGCCACTGCTTCTGCATCCTCCACCTCATCTGGGTCCTCCACCTCCGCCCCAAGCCTGCCTGGTCAGGCCACCAGCGTTCTCACTGCGCAGAAGGAATCACGCACCCCTCATTACTATGCTGGCAGCAGAGCGCAACGGCATCAGGCGGTCTTTAGCTTGACATGTCTTGGGAATAAGAGTCACACAGCTGAGGAGTTGTGGTCAGCTCTGCGGTCCGAGTTTAATAAATGGTTGTCTCCACTCAACCTGCAGCCTGGTAAGGCCGTGTGCGACAATGCTGCAAACCTGGGTGCGGCCCTTCGCCTGGGCAAGGTGACACACGTACCTTGTATGGCTCACGTGTTGAACCTTGTCGTCCAGCAATTTTTAACACACTATCCCGGCCTAGATGGCCTTCTGAACAGGGCACGAAAACTGTCTGCTCACTTCCGCCGTTCAAGCGCCGCAGCTGAGCGACTTGCATCGCTCCAGAAGTCTTTCGGCCTGCCGGTTCATCGCCTGAAATGCGATGTGGCGACACGCTGGAATTCAACTCTCCACATGTTACAGCGACTGTGGCAGCACCGCCGAGCCCTGGTGCAATACGTCATGACGTATAGCCTGGGCCAACGAGATGCAGAGGTGGGGCAGATCACCCTGATGGAATGGTCTCAGATCAAGGACCTATGCACCCTTCTGCACAGTTTCGACATGGCGACGAATATGTTTAGCGCTGACAATGCCATTATCAGCATGACGATTCCAGTCATTTACATGCTGGAGCACACGCTAAACACTATTCGGAGTCAGGGGGTGGGACAACAGGAAGGGGAGGAACTACAGGAGGATTCATATGCGCAAGGGACAACAACATCACCAAGGTCCAGACGTTCATCATCACCAACGCAGCAGGCATGGGACCATGGGGGACAGGGATCAACAAGGGCGCATAGTAGCAGGCGAAATGTTGAGGAAGGTGCAGGAGAACATGAAGAAATGGAGGACGAACTGTCCATGGACATGGAAGACTCAGCGGATGAGGGAGACCTTGGTCAAATTTCAGTTGAAAGAGGTTGGGGGGAGATGTCAGAGGAAGAAAGAACGGTTAGCACCTCTATGCCACAAACACAGCGTGGACTTGGTCCGCATGGCTGCGCAAGACACATGAGTGCCTTCTTGTTGCACTACCTCCAACATGACACTCGTATTGTCAAAATTAGAAGTGATGATGACTACTGGATTGCCACACTATTAGATCCCCGGTACAAGTCCAAATTTTGTGACATAATTCCAGCCATAGAAAGGGACGCACGTATGCAGGAGTATCAGCAGAAGCTGTTACTCGATCTTAGCTCGGCTTTTCCACCAAACAACCGTGCAGTTGCATGGAGTGAATCTCCCAGTTGTAACTTGACAAACATGGGACGGTCTCGTCATCTTCAACAGTCTACCCGTACCAGTAGGACCGTATCTGGTGCTGGTAACAGCAATTTTATGGAATCTTTTCATAATATTTTTAGACCCTCTTTTGCAAGGCCACCAGAGACAACAAGTCTGACACATAGTCAACGGCTGGAGAGGATGATACAGGAGTATCTCCAAATGAACATCGATGCCATGACTTTGCAAATGGAGCCTTGGTCCTTTTGGGCTTCAAATCTAGAAAAATGGCCAGAGCTCTCCAGTTACGCCTTGGAGATTTTGTCGTGTCCAGCTGCCAGCGTTGTCTCTGAACGTGTCTTCAGTGCTGCTGGGTGTGTGCTGACAGATAAGCGCACGCGTCTGTCCAGTGACAATGTGGACAGACTGACGTTCATCAAAATGAACAAGTCATGGATCCAGAAGGAATTTACTACCCCTGTGTCATCCTGGGGAGAGTAAATGCTTGTGGATTTGGAATGTGCTTGATGCAAATCAAAACATCCTGTTTGCAACTAGGGCACAAGTGCTGCCACTGATGGGGTGTCTGTGTGGCCCAATTTTTGGAAAAAAGGGAGACTCCGCTTGGAGTAACCCTTGCTTGCTGTGTTTTTTAAAAGGAGCCAAGATGAACAGAGCTGGGATCAGGAAAGACTTTGCTACCTACCCTGGTGTCATCCTGGGGACGGTTAATTAGGCCGTATTTTTGAATGTGCTTGATGCAAATCTAGCTGTGAAGTGCACAACTAGGGCACAACTGCTGCCACTGAATGGGTGGGTGTGTGTGGGGCACAATTTTTGGAAAAAAAGGGAGACTCCGCTTGGAGTAACCCTTGCTTGCTGTGTTTTTTAAAAATGATCCAAGATGAACAGAGCTGGGATCAGGAAAGACTTTGCTACCTTCCCCGGTGTCATCCTGGGGACGGTTAAGTATGGCGTATTTTTGAATGTGCTTGATGCAAATCTAGCTGTGAAGTGTACAACTAGGGCACAAGTGCTGCCACTGAATGGGTGGGTGTGTGTGGGGCCCAATTTTTGGAAAAAAAAGGGAGACTACGCTTGGAGTCACCTTGCTGTGTTTTACATGATTTTAGAAGGGAGTGCCATGCCTATATCTGTGTGTTCTCCTCTTTTTCCTTGTCCAGCTGTTTTGTTTTCGCATGAGCATATGTCCTTGTCACTTTCCCATGTGTTTGTGTTGTGTTGTGAGTTGTTTGTCACCTTTTGGACACCTTTGAGGGTGTTTTCTAGGTGTTTTTATGTGTTTGTGATTGCCTGCCATTGTTTCCTATGCAGTTCGAGTTCGGTTCGTCGAACGTTCGACGAACCGAACTCGAACGGGACCTCCGTTCGGCGAGCCGACCTCGAGCCGAACCGGGACCGGTTCGCTCATCTCTAGTAAGGGAACCATCATGAGCCTGGGAGTGGTCATCCAAGTGTCACACATGTTGGACGGTTCCAGTGTTGTCTCGCCATCTTTCTCCCGATGGCTTTGTCCATCCTTACATCTGAATTCAAAGACAATCCTGCTAATTTAAACCATGGGTCTAATGCCCACAGTTGTCACCATTTGTCACTGCAACAAGCTCAAGACGATGATGTTGAAAAAGGCATCCTCCTGTAAGAGACTGGAAGAACACCGAGCATATATCCTTATAATGTCTTGCTAATGTGATATTGTATTATATTAGTATAATATTATTGTTGTATTGTACACAGTGTGCAGAATTATAAGGCAAGTATTTTGACAAAATCATCATTTTGACCAAATGGGCACAAAAGATATTTAACTGACTCTGAAAAATCAAAAATTGTTACAAATCTTAAGGGGGCATTACACACAGCGACATCGCTAGCAATGTTGCTCGTGAAAGCATCCGCCCCTGTCGTTTGTGCGTCACGGGCAAATCGTTGCCCGTGACGCACAATATCACTAGTCCCCATCACACGGACTTACCTTCCTAGTGACGTCGCTGTGGGCGGCAAACAGCCTCCTTTCTAAGGGGGCGGTTTGTGCAGCGTCACTGCGACATCACATGGCAGCCATCCAATAGCGGAGGGGCAGAGAGCAGCCACAGGAAAGTCACGCCCACCTCGTTGCTGGCTGGTCGCAGGTACGTTGCTGTTCGTCGTTCCCCGGGTGTCACACGTAGCGACGTGTGCTGCCTCAGGAACGACGAACGACCTGCATCCAGCACCAGCAATGACTTTATGGAAATGAACGTCGTGTCAACGATAAGGTGAGTATTTTTTATCGTTAGCGATCGCTCGTAGGTGTCACGCGCAACGACGTCGCTAACGAGGCCGGATGTGCGTCACCAAATTCGTGACCCCAACGACATCTCGTTAGCGATGTCATTGCGTGTAACGGGGCCTTTAGGCTATGTTCACATGCGTCATCTTTTTTTTACCACTAAGATGCAGCCTTTTTGTCCCAAAAAACGCACCACGGCAAAAACGTGTTTTTACAGCGTTTTGTCCAATGCGTTTTTTAAGTCAAATCTATTGACTGGAAGGGCTGAAAAATCCAGGTAAAAACGCAGAAAGAGTTGACATGCTGCATCTTGGGGGCCTCTTTAAAACCGCAGCCAAAAAAAGATGCAGCTAAAAAAAGATGCACTGTGTGGACAGCAAAATAGAAATCTCAAAGACTTTGCTGGAGGAAGGAAATGCATGCATTTTTGTGCATCTGTGGCACCCCTGAGGTTTCAGTCGCCACAGGGTACTGCACCTCATTTAAGGTGCAATATTCATGCCGGGTAAGGAGGAGGTTATGCACCGGTGTTTATCACATTGCATACAACATACAGCTTAGTAGCCAACCACTGGAACTGGGCTAGAGGTGCCCATCATGGAAATGGGACTTTCCATTCACTGGTCAGCACCTGGGGAGCCACACACTAGGGAATAAGAACACACACACACTCTCAGACAGAACAGTCACAGACAGGGAAGATGTGAGACGGGAGAGTTACACGGTCGCTGAGGGGAGAGCTTAATAGCTCCCCCAGGACTGGCGCAGATGGGGTGCAGAGTCCTAGGTTGGGAGAAACTTTATGTCCCTCTAACAAATCCACCAGGCAAGGGATTCAAAGTTTCCTGGCCCACCACAAGCACCCGGGGCAAAGCAGCAAATAGAGCCAGGAGTTGTGATCATGATCCAGCCCATAATGGACTAGCGCTGCCTGCTATACGGGACGGGAACAAAACCCACAACATGGGTCTCTGTAGGACTACAAGTCACAGGGATTGATCAAACACAGTGCAAGGAGGAGGGGCTCACAATCCACAGCACCGGTTCTGGCTTCTGACCTATCCGGGATCAGCTGAAGCTCATCACAGTGGAGACCGTCGCTCTAAGGGTGACGACCTTACAGTGAGTAAAGACCTTGAACTGCAGCCTCTGTGTCATCCCATTTCTACCGGCGCTGTCGCTCCTGCCCTCCTGCGCCATTGGCGACTACTACCACCAACATCCTCCCTGGGGCCAAGCTCTACCTGTGGAGAGCTGTAACACCCGAGCTGCGTCACCATCCTCCCCACTAGAGAGACTTCCCACAGCGGCGGCTAATAATTGGACACACACCACGAACAACTACTCCCATCATCCCCATCCCCATCTTTATTGACACTGCCAGGGTCACGGAACCAGGCAAGGCCACCATGGCGACCCAAGAGAAGAACCGTGGCCCGGTGACAGGTAACCTCAGACCCTGTTGGCGCGTCACATCTGCTGGTTGGAAAGAACAGGCAGAAACTGTTGAGTGGTGTGTGTGTATCCTCAAGGGATGAGTTTAGAAGAGACACTGGGTTAGGTGATAGTTCTGGCCAGTAGTTAATTATAAAAACCGGGATTTCCAAGTAGGGGTGTAGTTAGGGCCAATAGTTGGAAGGGAGTGGTCGCGTGAGCAACAGAGTGAGTTACAGTCACCGACTACAGAAGGAACCTACAGACTGAATACCAAACACCAACTGCAGAAGGAACCTGAAGACCGAATACTAAATACGGACCCCCCAACTACAGAATGAACCAGAAGACTGAATACCAAACACTGTATCTAGAAGAAGATCCAAGTGAGCCATGCCATTGCTTCCTGTCCATGGAGAATAAACAAAAGGGAGCGCACTGTGAAAATACCTGGTGGTACGGTGGGATAAAAATTATGGGCCAAAGAGCCACTCACTTATTGGGGTTATGCACCCCTGCACAACCCCAGCTCAAGCTTGTTTGGAGTAGATAATGTTGTTGGAGGGATTCAGACACTGCTGGCCTCCACTGCTGCCGATTGTACAGTGCTTTGGGATAATATCACGTGACAGGACTTTACTGGACGTGCGTCACCGCAGGTCCTAGCGTGGGGCTCCAAGGTTACCGGGTAACCACAGGTCCTCTAGCTAACTTCACAACAATGGGATGAAACCCGGAGCTGCTCCTGCCACTAATCCCTCAAGAAGATAGCTTTGTCTATCAAAATGAGTTGTGGCTAGTTAGAGGGATAATAAAGGTTTGTTATTCCATTAATTTATCCAGGAATACTTTTTCATCCCAGCGCTCCATATGACCGTTTAAATTCCTTCACCATTGCTTCCTGTCTAGGCGTACGGTACTAAGTGAGGAAACTAAAATTGGACTTGTGGCCTAGGGGATTGTGCCATAAAATCCTGTGTACTGATTGCTTGTGTTATTAGTTAAGTGTAAATCAAAAAAGTCTGTGTGATTTAACGCGCTGGCGGGAGCGCATCATTCCTCGCTCCTACTAGCGACTCTGTAACGTGATCGTGGGGCGCCAGTGGGCTGTCAAAACAGACGAGGGACATCTGATGACACCTGTGCCTCTCATGACGAACTTCCTGTGAACGTTGGCTGTGGGCGACATTCATAGGAGATCATGATTTCTGTTGTACAGAGCAGTGCTGGTGCTGATACACTGCTCTGTACAGCAGAAGTGATCAGAAAATCACAGCTTCAAGTCACCTAAAGGGACAAGTAAAAAAACAATATAAAGTGGGAGAAAAGTTTTTAACATTATGAAAAAATAAAGTTCAAATAACCCTCCTTTTGGTCCATTGAAAATAAAAAAATAGAAATATAGACATATTTGGTATCGCTGCCTTCAGAAATGTCTGAACTATCAAAATATAAAATAAATGCAATAACAGGCAATCAAAACATAGCATCTGCGCAAAAATGGTGTCATTAAAAACGTTAGCTCAAGACACAAAAAATAAGTTATCAATGAGCCTCATCCCAAAAAATGATAATGCTATGGGTCGTAGAAAATGGCGCTAAAAGTGCGCAATTTTTTTGGACACAGAGAGAAAAAAAAAAATCCAGCGGACCATAGGTTGTTCTAAAAGGTAACTTACGTCTTTATTAATCACTTTAAAAATTTCATAACGCAGATGGGATCCACAGACAAGGCATTTTAAGATATCAATTCATCCAAGATGTTTCAACACCTGGAAAGGTCATAAAAGTCTTATTCATGGATCCATGAATAAGACTTTTATGACCTTTCCTGGTGTCGAAACATGTTGGATGAATTGATATCTTATAATGCCTTGTCTGTGGATCCCATCTGCGTTATGGAATTTTTAAAGTGATTAATAAAGACGTAAGTTACCTTTTAGAACAACCTATGGTCCGCTGGATTTTTTTTTTCTCTCTGTTTTCAATTGCTGGAGCCATTGCCGGATTGGGTGTTAAACCTTTGAGCTTTATTTAAAGGAGTGCTGGATATATTTTCTACTTCAAACTTTTTTGGACAAACTTCTGATTTTTTTTAACCTCAGATAAAAGTAATCCTATATACTGTATGTCTGGTGTCTACAAACTCGTATCACACTAAAACATCAGCTTTACTGTTGTGTCCCATGAATGGGAACAACGTGTTGTATATATTTCTTGCATTGCATATTTTTCCTCCTATCAGGAAATTCCTTATTGTTACTAGGTAGATTAGACTGTATGAAGTTTGTCCCTATGTTCCTCCCTTAGTTGGCTTCTGTATAGAAAGCTCCTCCCTTCTCCTTCAGTTTAGTCTAGAGAGGAACCATTGCTGAACACATGTCTACAACCCTGTACAGATTATTCCTTTTCACCTGCTTTTACTTTGTACTTAATACAAGCTTCTAGACGAAAACTACAGCGTTTCTCCTGGTCTTTCTACAAGTCATCGTTGGGCTGAGTTAAAACTATCTGTTGATGCTTTGAAGAGTGAGTACAATCATACAGTTATCAAAGGGACTGATAATTAGAGCGGTTGGGATTCACAGCTTCTAGGAAGAGACAGAATAGTGAAAAGGACTAGCTGTGATTAGTATACATATATCAGTAAAGAACCTGTTTCCAGGAGTGCTATACTGCATACAATCCAAAGAAAGGATTACCCCAAGGGGCTGATAACAAGCCACAGCATAAAACTTTATAGCAGCTTCAGGCAGAAAGTGCCCTGTAAAGTATTAACCTGTTATCAGAACTGTGTGCAGCTATAAACCTAGAATCACCCATAAGCTAATTGTAAGTTGCAGCCAGAGACTCTGTAAATACACTCTGCAAACTCAGGCTGCTCCCAGATCAGATTGCAACATTGTATTGGTTTTCCTGACAACCAGTGCAGAGCAGCATTCACCCTTCCTGATGGAGGCAAAGAGAACCCTTTCACTACCTGCTCTAAAGCAACAAGAGAAAGACATGGACTCACACTTAAATTACAGTGAAAGATCTAAGCGGTTGACCAAACCAACATGGAAGGTTAAAGAGAACCTAGAAACAGCCAGAAGTGAACTGCTCACCCAGACAGCATTATTGTGGCAAAGAGTGCAAAAACAAGTGACTGTTTTATCTGCGCGTGGTTCTCATGAGCTACTACCGGAGGAAGCCCTTGAACAACTGTACTCAACATACCAGTCCTACAAAGAGATTTGTAAAAAACATTCCTCTACCCTGCTGAGATCAAATACGTCTGAGTCTCAAAAAGAACTACAGGACTTCCAACAGCTTAATGCTGAACGAGACCAAACCGTGCACGACATTGTGAGCGAGACTGAAGCAAAAATGGCGCAAATGTCAGGAGCGGTATCTTACAAATCCAGGTCCGTTAAGAGCTCAAGGCACTCACTAAAATCAGGCTCATCAAGGTACCCAACCCTTAACGAGCAGCTCATAAAGGCGCGCGCCAAAGCAGAAACAACGAAAGCACAAACCATCTTCACCCAGAGAGAAGCAGACATGAAAGTAGAATCTGCACGCAGAGAAGCAGAATCTGCACGCAAGGAAGCAGAATCTGCACGCAGAGAAGCAGAGATGAAAGCAGAATCTGCACGCAAGGAAGCAGAAATTGAAGCCCTTCAGAAGGAATGTGAACATCTGGCGGCCATGGCAAGGCTAAAGGTCTTTGAGCAAGCTCTGGGTAGGAGCCAAGAAGGCAGCGCCAGTTTTGTGATCTCGACACAGAAGACTCACTTAAGCGTACAAGAGATTACGTGCTGAGCCAAGCCGACGAACTGCCAACTACCATCAAGATTCCCGTCAGCGCTAAGGGTATGTGCGCACGTTGCTTTTTACCTGCTTTTTACCTGCTTTTTTGCTGCTTTTTCTTCTGCGCTGTTTAATGCCAAAATGGATGTGTTCTTCTATTCAAGCAAAGTCTATGGGAATTTGGGTTTCTTGTTCACACTATGTTGTTCAAAATGCTGCCTTTTTGTGGCAGAACTTTGGTCAAAAACTCAGCTTTGCAGTGCAAAACCCAAATGGCAAAAACAATTGACATGTTGCTTCTTTGAAAAGCTGAGTTTTTGACCAAAGTTCTGCCTCAAAAAGGCAGCATTTTGAACAACATAGTGTGAACAAGAAACCCAAATTCCCATAGACTTTGCTTGAATAGAAGAACACATCCATTTTGGCATTAAACAGCGCAGAAGAAAAAGCAGCAAAAAAGCAGGTAAAAAGCAGGTAAAAAGCAACGTGCGCACATACCCTAACACTTCTCCAGAGCTTCAAGACACTGATCCACCTACAACTTCCAGCTTTCCAGGTCAGTCCAATGCACCTCAGACATTCAAGCCTGATCCTGCTTCATATTACAATGCTCAACCACACCCTGCGCATCAGCAACCTCTGTATATCCATGTCTACATGCAACTTAACATGCCGACAAGGCGCTACACTCTCAACAACTGTGTAGCTCCGGCCCCACATACAACAGAGACTGTACACGCCAAACCGATCACTGGTCTAAACGCCTACGCCACTCCGTACTTTCCTATGTTCCTGAACCAAGAAGCTACGAATAGAGATGAGCGATGCTCGAGGTTCGAGTTTTGCCAATTTCATGTTCGAGTGATTTTGGGGGTGCTCGAGATCGAACTCGAACTCGAGCTTTTTGCTAAAAGCTCGACAGTTTGAGTTACGTTCGAGAACGGTTCGATCACCAAAAGCAGGGCTTTTTACAGCTACAGTGAACAGGGAGCCATCACTGGCAGCCTCCGGTAAGCTGGTAACCAATGTAAATATCGGGTATCCAAGCAAAGCGCTTTCATTAGTAACCCTATATTTACCCTGGTTACGTGTGCAGGGAGCCGACACTTCCCCGCTCGGCTCCGCTCCCTCCTGCACTCAGCATGTACATACACACACACACTCACACTCACCTGTTCCCAGCTGTTCTGTCTTCTTTCTCCTTCAACCCATGCAGCTCTGCTACATCAGGCTTCACTGCATGGGAGAAAGACGCTGCTGTTCCGTGCAGTCTAACCACTCAGTGAGAGTGACCATAGGCTGCCGGCTCTTAGCGGTGACTTCACCGCCCACAGCCGGGTTACCATAGCAACGGTGCTCCGATCACGTGATTCCCGGTGCCTCTATTCACCGGCTGTGACAGTCAGTCCTTGCATGTGGGCTGACTCTGTAAAGAGCGCCCCATGCAGGAACGGGGAGTTATCCGTGTGCCAGAGCATGTCACCGGTACACGGAGATACACAAACGATCAGCGCGTACTGGAGAGATGCACTGACAGGACCTAGGACAGAACATGACGTCTAGCCATGTGACCAGTCTGTACCAATGAGATAATAGACATGTGACTGGTCACATGGCTATTTTGACATCACGATAGGTCCTGTCATCACTGCTGGTTACCGGGGGGATGCAGCGATTACCGATGGAAAGGCGGCGGGAGACAGAGTGCAGGACGGATCGCGGGCACCGGTAAGTGTCTTATGGCAATGTTTAACTGTATGTGTACATTTATAATGTGTTTTTATGTGTTTGTGATTGCCTCCCATTGTTTTCAATGGGGTTCGAGAGGTTCGTCGAATGGCTCGTCGAAACGGCTCGTGGAACGGGGCACCGTTCGACGAACCGAAACGAACTCGAACTCCAGGGGGTGGCTCATCTCTAGCTACGAACCATGCAACCAGCACCACGCAGTCAGCAAATGTGCCCCCAATGTCGGAAAGATCAGACATGTACGACTTTGCGAGGTACATGATCCGCCAAGAACTCACCAACATCGGTCTCACAAAGTATGATGACCAGCCTGAAAACTACAGAGGGTGGAAGTGTGCCTTCAAAACCGCAACGCGTGACCTCGGCATTACGGCTGCTGAAGAGCTGGACTTGCTAATCAGGTGGCTAGGGCCACGGTCTACTGAAAGAATCAAGAGACTCAGATCCGTCTACATCAGCGACCCAACAGCTGGTCTCGCAACCGCATGGGACAGACTAGAGAAAGGCTTTGGCAGTCCTGAAGCAATTGAAGATGCATTGCTGAAACAACTATACGACCTTCCCAAAATATCTGGCAAGGATGCTTCAAAGTATCAGGAACTCAGCGACCTGCTGTCCGAGCTCCAGCTGGCCAAAACAGACACACACCTACCTGGCCTCAGCTACCTGGACACCGCTCATGGGGTGAAACCCATAGTCGCCAAGTTACCTTACAACGTGCAGGAAAGGTGGACCCCGGTAGGAACAAACTATAAAAAAGAGCACCAAGTCTCCTTGCCTCCATTCTCCTACTTCTGCGAGTTTATCAACGGCATCGCGGAACGTAAGGCAGACCCCAGCTTCACCTGTGGAGAACCCACCAACTCCACTTCACCAGCTCCCATGTACGAGAGCACTCATCAAAATGACAGAAAACGTAGGGGCCCATTATCAGTCAAAAAGACCGATGTTCTGCCACCTACACCAACGTCAGCACCAGACAAGGGCAATGAAGGCGGGAAGGCGGAAAATTCGAACCGCCAGTGTCCTATTCACAAACTGCCACACCCCCTGAAGAAGTGCATTGGCTTCAGGAAGAAACCCCTCCAAGAACGAAAGGAACTCTTGAAAAGGTTTGGGGTATGTTTCAGGTGTTGTGCCTCTACAGAACAACTTGCCAAGGACTGTACATGCACTCCACCCATCTCAGCCTGATCCTGCACCTACACCTTCTCCTACCACAAGTCATGGCGGGGAGAGTACAGGCCAAGGTGCAAACCACCTCACAGTATCCTTCTTGTGCACCGAAGTCTGCGGAGAAGATCTCTGGGACAAGTCTTGTGCGAAAATATGCCTAGTAAGGGTATATCCCAAAGGTCACCCAGAGAGGGCCGTGGAGGTGTACAGCATCCTGGACGACCAGAGCAACAGGTCACTTGCCAGGTATGAACTCTTCGACTTGTTCGGCTTAAAAGGAAATGCCTACCCTTACACACTAGGTACTTGCAGCGGCATCTCAGAAGCTTGCGTTAGAAGAGCCAGTGGTCTCGTGGTAACATCTCTTGAAAATACCGTAGAGATACCTCTACCGACACTTGTTGAGTGCAACCAGATTCCGGCTAACCGGGAAGAGATTCCGACACCTGAGGCAGCTCTTCACCACCCTCACCTGAGAACTATCGCCAGTAAGATCCCAGCTCTCAATCATAGTGCAAATATTCTGATTCTGCTTGGAAGGGACATCCTCTGGCTACACAAAGTACGCCAACAAATCAACGGACCACACGCCACGCGATTCGCTCAGCACTACAACTTAGGCTGGGTGATCATAGAAAACGTCTGCGTAGGCAGAATGAAGAGTCCCAACGCGATCTCCTCCTACAAGACGTACATCCTCCCAAACGGTCGCGGCACTCACTTTCAACCATGCCCGCATGTCTACTGGATGAAAGAGAGGCTGAGCGACAGCAGGTGGTGACAGCAGCCGTCCGACTGTGCAGACGCACATCATCTCTGGGATGACAACTTTGGTTCAACAGTGTTTGAGTCTACAAATGAAGACAACAAATTGGCACTGACGAGAGAAGACAAAAAAATTCATAAAGATTATGGATAAAGAGTTCTCTCAAAATGACTCTAACAGTTGGGTAGCCCCATTACCCTTTCGGTCTCCAAGGCCAAGGTTGCCAAACAACTCCCAGCAAGCAACCGCAAGGTTCTTCTCTCTAAAACGCACCTTGAAAAGACAACCAGAGATGGAGAAACACTTTGTCGACTTCATGCAAAATATTCTCGACAGAGATCATGCTGAACAGTGGCACCACATTCCCACCGGACAAAACCCAGCCGACCGAGGAACGAGACTCACTGCTGCGTTCAAACTTGGCGACAACATGTGGCTGACACCTCCAAGTATCTTATACGATAACAGAGAGTAATGGAAGAAGGGTCTTAATTCCGCGCCAAGGACTCAATGGATCCAGGAAGAGATTAATGCTTCTTTAATAACATGCACAAGTCTACGCGTTTCTGGAGCCACAGCTACCTTCATCAGGACATTGGCAAGAGAACATCACATTGATTTGATGTTCTCTTACCATTGTCCTGATGAAGGGAGCTGTGTCTCCACAAACGCATAGACTTGTGCATGTTATTAAAGAAGCATTAATCTCTTCCTGGATCCATTGAGTCCTTGGCGCGGAATTAAGACCCTTCTTCCATTACTCTCTGTTATCAGCCAACTTTGGGACTGCTGCCTGGACCTGGATCTTATATATGCCTGCATAGTGGTTGTGACTGGCACAACCATTATAGGTGAGTGTGTTTTTATTACATATTTTCCTCCCCTTTTGGGGTAAGACCCTATTGCGCTTTTCTTTCCACAGTTTCTTATCAAGTATCTTATACGAGGAGACCTGCGATAACTACGCCGGCAACATGTACGAGCTGGTGAAACCAGAATCCGACAAGGAAATTAGACCAATCGTCTCCTCTTGCTAGACTTCAGTGACATCAATATAGAAGTTGAGACATCATCGCTTCGAGCGCTTCTCAAGTTGGTCATCTGCGGTACGAGCCATAGCTCGTCTTATTCACATCGCTCACTGTTTCTACAAGTCTTCAACGTGCCACAGCTGGCACATGTGCGTGAATCATCCTGGTGTCACCGAACGCGTGCTACTTTTACCAAAGAAGGACGTTACATGAACTAACTTTGTCGTTGGACACTGCCACGGCAGGGAGCATACCTTTCCTTACCCCTGCTATACTTAGACACAACTGTCCGTGTCCAATTGAACCTTGAACTTTTCCTTTGGACTAAAACTTTACTGTTGGATTATTGGGTTGGAGGAAAAGGTGGCATGTTTGCGGCTTCACCAATCTGAAGATGGGTTTGTTGAACTTGAATTCAATTTTTCCATTTTTTCTACTTTTACATTTTTACGCAAGGACTATGCGTCATCGACTAAGCATGGACTTCAATTCAGTGCTTCACCGTTACATTTTTCTGTGTTTCTCTCTTTTCTCGTTACAGGTTTTGTGACATCGAGGGACAGGATTGACTCCTAACGTCGTAGAAGGACTTGTGAAATCAGATGATTTCAGACGGGGAGGGTTGTGTCCCATGAATGGGAACGTGTTGTATATATTTCTTGCATTGAATATTTTTCCTCCTATCAGGAAATTCCTTATTGTTACTAGGTAGATTAGACTGTATGAAGTTTGTCCCTATGTTCCTCCCTTAGTTGGCTTCTGTATAGAAAGCTCCTCCCTTCTCCTTCAGTTTAGTCTAGAGAGGAACCATTGCTGAACACATGTCTACAACCCTGTAGAGATTATTCATTTTCACCTGCCTTTACTTTGTACTTAATACAAGATTCTAGAAGAAAACTACAGCGTTTCTCCTGGTCTTTCTACAAGTCATCGTTGGGCTGAGTTAAAACTATCTGTTGATGCTTTGAAGAGTGAGTACAATCATACAGTTACCTAAGGGACTGATAATTTGAGCGGTTGGGATTCACAGCTTCTAGGAAGAGACAGAATATTTACCATATATTGAACACAGTGAATAAAATATCCCAAAAACGATCATGCAATCGCACTTTTTTTTTGCAATTTTTCCGCACTTGGAAATATTGCCATTTTCCAATACACTATATGGTAAAACTCATGATTTCATTTAAAAGTACAACTTGTCCCGCAAAAAACAAGCCCACAAATAGCAAGATTGACAGAAAAATAAAAAAGGTACGGCTTTTGGAAGAAATGGAGAAAAAAACCCCAAAAAAACGAAAAATGGAAAATCGCCCGACGGTGAGGGGATTAAAGTCATTATTTTAACTTTTTTTTAATTATTTTTCAGTAATTTTATAGTAATTTTTTTCTCCTTCTAGAATACAGGAACATAGAAATAGGTCAAGCTCCTGTCTGCAATTATAGAGGTTGTCAGTTCAAGTCCCAGGGAGACTCACAAAAAAAGAGTAAATAATGTTTTTGCAATTAGAAAGAAAACAAAGTTTTTGCCATTTTTTTATTATTTTTTATTCATTTTATAGGAACAAAAAAAAAATCTGATTTTTTTCTTCACCTTTAGAACACAGGGACATATAGATACATTGATATATACAGATGTATCTCTATGTAACTGTATAATCTGCTTCTGGATTCACTGCCTGCAATACAGCTCACATATACCAAATTCTCCTATTTGCCTCAATGTAGGTGGTGGGTCATTGCCAGAGATACAGCCTACCAAAATGGAGTCGCAAATTCGACTCTCAGGGAGACCAACAAAAAAAATTGTTTATGTAAATTATGTATGTGTCCACAGAGATGCCAGCCCCACCCTGAAGAGGAGAGGGGCTACAGAGCCAGTATAATTGGAACAAATTCCTGATGTAGTGGATTCAAATCACAACAGTTTTTAAGCAGGTTCCGAGGATGCAACAGCAAAGAAACAATAGGGGAACAATAGGGAAACGTCAACAATAGGGATTCATTTTACACAAACGAAAAATATGGTGTTTGGAATGTTCGTTCAGAGCACAGTGCAATTGGTGATTATTTGAAACAGGTAATTTCAAAATAAAATAATCAACTTTACAACAATATAATTTACACGTTATTACTTATACTACTAAACAATAGGTATCGTCAATGTTGTATCCGTCTCCCTGTCAGGCATGTGTCAGTGTCACACTTATCTTGTCATATCTTTAAACTTCTCAAAAAAACACTAGCCAGGGAGCGGACTCCTGAAGTTGCAAGCGAAGGTAGTCCACCATCACAAACAGGTGCAGGAGAAAGGCAGAGACCACCAACTGGGTGGGGGCCAGACTGCAGCCGGCTGCGGGCACCGACGACCATCACCTTGGTTTACCAGAGACTCGTGTGTTTACTAATTGTGAGTACATCAGTGCCCTCCGGCCGCCCATCTCCCTGCACCGCCAAACACCCCCCAACGGGTCCCGGGGCCATCATCCCTGCCCATGGAGGGGTTAACAACTTGCTGCACAACATCTCCCCTGGGTGCCCCGTAATTGCAGCGGTAGTGTCCACCTTCACCACATCCCGTGGGTGGCGTCAAACGCGGCTCCGGCCGTACACCTACGTCCCCACACCACCAAACCCCTTTTGATTGACGTGACCGCAGGACCCCCGGGTCCGGAGACCCTCGAGCCACCCACTTAAGGTCCGGATCCGAGTGGCTCAGCTGCTAATTTTTGATTATTGCATGTTTGCTGCATTTCTTTTATGGCCAACAAGTCTTGGGGCCCAGATAGTGGGACAGGAGGGCAGACAAACAAGCTCCACTTCAATGGTACCAAGGAAAAAGTCCACCAGGCATAGCAATCAGTTAGTGGGGACCGTACAGGAGAAGAAAGGGTCAGTGGCTACTTGTAGACCCAAGTGCTAGTGATGAAATTCTAGGCTTACCAGGTTGGGGCAAAGGTTCTGCCCTGAAGCTGGCTGTGGTTAGAAGGAAGGGTAGCTGGAATAATTAGAAGATGAAGTCAACTGTTCTGTGTAATTGAAATGCTTTTCATAAGTAAAGTGTCACCACACGTGGCTACTACACATATACCTCTGTGTAAAGCCGATAATGTAATCACTAAATTATGTACCTAATTGTATATATGTTCTATCAATTTGTTCAGTAAACTAAAGTTTATTTTTGTATACTGGACTAGGTTCTTCCTTAACCAATTTGTGGGTTCTGGGTTTCTGTGCCATCTGACAACATACAGCCAGAGATGTTGATATCTAAAGAGGCTACCAACACATACAACCAAGAGAAGTAACTAATTTCTTGAGGACTGACTTCATACACTTCGGCCGGTTGACCCTTACATATTGTTAGGCTCCCTCGGTGAGGTGGATCCTCCAAGCCAAAGGTCTGGGTCTGGGTGGACACGTGCCACCGGCATCATTGCTGCATGCGAGAAACAGGCAGGAGAGGTATTGAAAGCCGCAGACAGACAGGTGACATTCTGGACACCACAGAGAGGTAGCAGAGGTCCTGGAAGACAGGGAACTGGTAGCAGAGGTACTGGAAAGCACAGGCAGATGGTAGCCATTAGGGAGAACATAGACCGGTAGCAGATGTAGACTGGCAGAAGAAGTTTTGGAAGACAGGGAACTGGTAGCAGAAGTACTGGAAGCTACATGCAGTCATGAGACATCCTGGAAACTGCAGACAGATTGCAAAGGTCCTAGAAGGCTGCAGACAAAAAGGAGATGTCCTGGAGACCGCAGACAGGTAGCATATGGTTAGGATAACCTAAACAAACTTTCCTGTGACCGGAAAGGGTCCACAAACATAAAAAATGGCCCCGCCACCACGCCTGGACAGTTCCACCATTCCTGCTCTGACATGACGCAAGGTAATTTTTTCTAACCGCTTATGCCCTTTAGCCACTGTGGGACTTATGTGAGATTCTACAGATCTCTCTTGTACATATACTAACTTTACACTGTCCCTATCTGGTCTCCCACGGGCTACCGTACTTTGTATAATTCGTTACTTACATTGCTGCCTGTCATCAGGTATATTTCCATCTGGTGGTTTGTCCTGGTATTGCTGTGGGTTGCTTCTGGCAGGCTTTTTCCACCTTGCCTGCAACTACTGTGCACCCTGTATCACCTATCCATATTTAATAAAGCTTTTTGTATTTCACCTTGATCAATTTGTGGTCCTTTCTCTCTGTATCCCCCCTTTATACAATTTTATTGGTATTTTGGGGCTACACATTTAGGTTTTAAGCATATGTTTAGCAGACTGCAGGCAGACGGGAGACCAGGAACAGGTGGCAGAGGTCCTGGATGCTTCAGGCAGACAGGAGGCCGGTAGCAGAAGAACTGGAAGTCGCAGTCAGAAAGGACTCGGGAATACTAATGTCTTAATACCAAAATATAGGTTTGTGTCTTGGTGAGCCTTATATAGGCCAAAGCAGATGAGCACATACGATTACGCTGGGCCATCTGCCAAGCCTGACGTGGAACACAACAGAGCTCAATGGACTGGGGTGAAGGAAGCAAAGCCAGGATCTGGGACAGGTGCTTAACACATATAGCACTGATATCACATCTCATAAAGACCTCAAGAAAAATCAGTAAATGTGGCAGCTGGGTGGAGTAGTGGTCTGCTGTGCCTGTGTCCTGCTCTATGAATGCATGAATGCCTAGGCTAGATACAGAATGGAGTTTTCTGTTATAGAAATGAAGGCTGTTTCCTACCGAACTGTTTTGTCCTCCAGGATCAGTGATAAATGCTAATCATGTGAACACTCTTTTCATGTGGTTGTTACATCCCAAAACCAGAGCATCCTTGTATGCCACGACCTGCATTTCTAGTAATGGTCTAAAAAAATTACAGGTTAGACCTCTGAAGTTTTCTGTGTAGATTAATTTTAATGATATGGTATAAAAGAAATATATACATGTTTGTAGAAAGACTCCACTGCTTTCATAAACAGCAGAATAGAAATGTGATGTGTTCTGTTCTGATTAATCTCCATGTCCATGAAGTCCTGCCACCTGATAAATCAACCGACATGATGAGTGACTCCTATGTGTCTGCTCTTCTGCTCTCTCATCTCCTACGGGGCTCATCATTACCATCAAACACTGTACAATATTATTACTTCTTAAAGTGTTTTAACACCTAACTTGCAGTCCAGTTAAAAATAATCGAGAATATACCTTTCAAGATCAGCTAAATTACTGCAGCATTTGTCTTTGGAATTCCAACCCTGGTACTGACCCAACTGTGGAGCTCTAATCCTAAACCTAAATGGTTGTGTCGCCAGTAGTCAATTACGGGCTGCAGTGGACAAGGTGACATCATCATTGTGGATGAATTTCCCCCAGAGTACCAAGCACATAGGACACATGACTACAGCAAGGGTAGTTATTGTTTATATTTCTGATTATGTTTCTTGAGACTCTCTGTGTAATACAAAGGGGATCCGTTTAGAGATCATGGGTGCCGATCCAACTGTAGACCAACAGTATATTACATTAAACACAGAAAATATCAAGGTCGAGTCATGGTCTTTATTAAAAACGATTACGGCATCTTTATTCTGCAATCATTTTAAAGATTGTACAGGGTACAAAAACACTGACGCCTTTTGGGGCCAATATTTTAATATAAGCATATTTTCAACATCAGAATTACTGTGTTTCCCCCAAAATAAGACCTACCATGAAATTAGTGTCATGGTTCACTTATGGCTTTGTTCTATGCAGAGCCTTTGTGTCCTGGTGATTTCTTGTTGTCTGTATTCTCCGAGTTCAGGCTCGGTGGGAGGGGCCTATTCGGTCGGTCGTGCCTCGTTCCAGGTGATCGCTCTGCCTTATTTTGGAGCTGTTTCACCCAGAATGCCACCAGTAATAGTTCCTGCTCTGCAGTGTACGTTTCTGGTTTTCATGAGTTGCTCTGATCTTGTCCTCTTACCTCGCTTCCCATTCCCTGACCTCCGTCCCTCCCGTATGGTCTGTGCTCCCTATCTTCCTGACTCTCAATCTGTATTGTGACTCCGGCCCTGCTCTCTCCTCTATACCTTTGTGTCCTCTCGGGTTCCGACCCCGGCTTGTTCTCTGACCACGGCTCTGCTCCCTTTCTGTACCTAACAAAACTTCCTGGCTTACCGACCACCAGCTTGCACGTGACCTCGGTTTCTCTTGCTCCTCTGTACTGACGTGACCTCCTGGCGTTCTGACACTCGGATTGATTGAATACTCTGCAGACCGTCCCCGCCTAGTACTAGTGACCCCTAGCGGTCAAGCACCTCAGTACACCTAGGGACTCTACAACATTCCAGTGTAGTAATTAATTCAGTTATTCCCAATTAACAATCTTTATTTAGATATAAAAAACACACCACCAGTGTACAATATAAATATAGTGACCAATTAGGTCACTTGCATATAGACATAATCCAAGACAAGATGAAAGATAAGCATAGATATTTGTCAAAAGTGAGGGTTCACATATAAGGGATCACATCAGAGCCCAGGACTCAACTTAGGGGCTGTGATTCGGTTATTCAGGCAGCGCCACACAGTATGAGAGGCATTAAGAGAATTGCAGTCGAAATAGGTCCAGGTAAGTATATACTGGTGCTCTCCAAGTGTCCCTTTTAATAGAAGTGAGCCATCAACTTCAATGATAAACAAACAGTCTCCACCTCGACGCGTTTCCCACATAAGAGACATGTGGTTCATCAGGAGGCTATAAGATAGATACATTCTATCAGCAACAAGTTGAAAATATAATACATATAAGATACAGAGTTTAAAACTACACCACATATGGTATGAAAATAGAAAAAAAACCAGAGATATAAAAGTACTTGCCCAAAGAGATACGGTGTCAGATATGCAGGTCCCTATTAAAAGGGACACTTGGAGAGCACCAGTATATACTTACCTGGACCTATATGGACTGCAATTCTCTTAATGCCTCTCATACTGTGTGGCGCTGCCTGAACAACCGAATCACGGCCCCTAAGTTAAGTCCTGGGCTCTGATGTGATCCCTTATATGTGAACCCTCACTTTTGACAAATATCTATGTTTATCTTTTATCTTGTCTTGGATTATGTCTATATGCAAGTGACCTAATTGGTCACTATATTTTTATTGTACACTGGTGGTGTGTTTTTATATCTAAATAAAGATTGTTAATTGGGAATAACTGAATTAATTACTGCCTAAGTAATATTCCCGGGACCTGGGCCCAATTCACTAAGATAACATTCCAGTGTACCTGCGCCCTCTGGTGGTGAGCGTTACACCTAGAAGGATTTTTCTGGATTTTTGGAGTATGCCTAAATATAAGCCCTACTCCAAAAATAAGGCCTAGTTGCTGTTCATTTTTGCACACCATACTAATAGTATTGTGAAATAGAGCTTGGGTAGCCCTTGCAGGATATGTAACTTTTATTGCTGTACATTGCCCCGTTGTGTTGCTCTAAGCCCTGGAAATGTTATAGTCGTGTTCTGGCTATTAATGTTAAATTAATATTCACCCCTTCCCGCAACCCATAATAGCGCTGCTCACCTCTCTGTGCCAGCATCAGTGATTGAGTGCAGTCAGAATGCCATATTAGTCACCCAACGATTAAATCAGCTATCATGTGCGAAGGAATAATATGGGCTCAGTGTGCAAACCCATATCAAAGGCAGGGACCTGAACTTTCATGTACCATTACGTCAAAGGTAATGAAGGGGGTTAATGAAAACCGTGGCTGTGCCTTGATCTCTTCTTTGCTGACTATATTTTTGTTGATGGAAATAGGTGGGGGGAGTTCCCATTTTAGAAACAGAGGTCAATCTGTGTGCATTTTGCTGTAAGGTTGCTATACACATCCGACTTAGGCTATGTGCGCACGTTGCGTATTTACATGCAGTTATGCTGCGATCTGCAACGATAAGATTTTAAAGATAATGCAGGAGACGTACGCACGTGGCATATTAGAGCGCAGCGCTTCGGCTGCTGCCCGAAGCGCGCGTTCTAAGAAGTGACATGTCACTTATTCCGTGCGCTCTGCATGCAGTCCCTGCTCTGTCTATGGGAGGGGCTGCACTCAGAGCGCATGGAATCGGCTTTTTTTTCCTTTTCATTACGGACTCTTTCTGCAGCGATTTGAAGTGCACGTGTGCTGTTCAAATCGCTGCAGAAATTTCTGAAGGGACAGAACGCTACGTGTGCACATAGCCTAACATTGGACGATCCCACGAATATCAACGGATTCGGCTGACATTTTGATGTATATGAATTTTTTGTTTTTTTTCCAACAGATGACATTAAGAGGAGATAACTGCTTGACATGTCCGATTTCAGACTGCTGATCTTTTTGTTCTCGGTGAGGTAAGCCGCCAGAGATACTTGGCAGCGACTCTCTCATTGAGAACACAGGGGCACTCATCAGAACGAGAGCTCCTGCTTATGGAAGAGTCGAGTGAGAGAGCTCGTCACCAAATCGCCAGCCAAACCACAATTCAGCCGACAGCTGTCTAGGACCACTTTCACATTGTGTTCTGATCTCTGTTCAGTGGTCCTGTCAGGGCTTCTGTCTGAACAACCCGCAAAACTAGTTTTGAACGTATGCGCTAACTCGGCCATTGACTATTATGGTGCAGATGGAGTCACCGTATACAATTCCTGGAGGCGAACACTCTGATGTACCAGACTGCGTTTTCCTAATATGGGGCTTAGTGTCTGTTCTTAGGGGTTTTTGCCTTTCTCTGGATCAACATGTTGAACCTAAGTCTACCTTCAACATGAAAAATTATGAAACTGTCAGGAGGATGTCACAGTGGCAAGGCTCCATGAACCTGGCGGTGTTGTTGAAATAAATGAAGTTGGGTTGGGGAATTATTTACATGGGATGAATTGTGACGCCACCCATGGTATATGGCAAGATGTGGTGCCGCCACTGCTACTCAGTTCTCTGGGGATCGGTGGTAACGCAGCTGAGTTGGTATAGAACTCCACAGGTAGAGCTGGGTCCCAGGGCTGTAAATGGAGTTGGGATGTAATGGCGGGGTGCAGGGCCGGAGGCGCAGGGAATAACTGAGTGACACAGGAATGCAGTCACAAGTACTTTACTCGCAGTTTGCAGTTCCAGGTTACCATAACTAGTCAAAGGCTGCCCTAAGAGTGCTGAGTCCTGCTGTGATGGGCCACAGTCGATCTCCGGATAGTTCGGAGGCACAACCTGATGCACCATTCAATGTTCCTTCCCTGGTCATCTTCCTGCGCTGGCCTCTCCCGTCTGCCCCACGCCTCACACACAGTGCCCCTGAGCCGGTGTCTGCGGATCCTTTTGATGGGTGGCTAGCCTGCCTTGTCCCTTGGTCCTATGCGATCACCTTTTCAGCGGGTTATGTGCGGGTGGTGGCTTTGGTACTTAAAGTCACTTCAGCCTCAGATTTACTAGCTGAGCCTGGTTGTTCTCCACTAGTCTAATGACCAGTTCACCAATGCAGCAAAGTCCCTCCACTCCAGTATACCGGCTGTGTACGAGCCACGAGTGGATGGTTCACTTCCTGTGGTTCTAAGACTCTTTCCTCTCTGATCCTGGGACGAGCTGCACCAGCTCCAGACCCCAGGACCGCTCACCTCTGCGTCCACTTCCTAACTCACTAACGTTCAACAGTCTGCTCCCACTAGCTAAGCTCCACCTCCAGACTAGCTTTGGGCTTTTCTTGTTCCTAAGGCGATATCTTAACTACAGCCTAATGGAGTGTGCTAAACTAAGAGTGCCTGTGTTTCTGTGTAACGACCTGTGTCCTCCTTACCCGGGAATGGGATACCACACCTCTCGCTGAGGTGCAGTACCTCTGTGGCGACTGAAGCCTCAGGGGCGCCATAAGTTTGTAGTTGCAGAGTAATCGCAACAAAACCTCTGAATCCTGTGTTTAATTGCAGCAATCATGTGACTTCCTCATTGCATTGACTAGTGTCTGGGAGCAGTAGCAGAGGCACTGCTGGACCTGGGGAGGGTGAGATTAGCTCTTTTTAATGTTTCTACTCATAGCAAACTCCCAAGAAAATATGTGAAAAAAACTTTTAAATATGTTATGTAAGTAGATTCTGTTGGGTTTTTTATGCTTATGATGTTCTTTGTGCTTTACATTATACTTCACGAATGGAAGGCAAAAGCTATGGACTATATGAGGTGATAGTGTAATGGGGTCAACAAGTCCGACTGTATCCTTTCTGTAGAAATGGCTTTGAATACTGTTCCAGCAATTGCCCACAAGGGGGCAGCGTCAGACTGTACAACGACAAACACAGAGCTGGGAAATTCCCCACAGGAGCTGGTGTGTGTAAAACCAGAAAAAAAGGCGCGGGAAGTTGTTGTTCAGCTCCGGAGCTCAGTGAGGAGAGTCCTGCGTGTGGTCTCCCTGAAGAGAGGGCTCGTTTTGCCGCAAAAGTCAAGAAGAAATCACCCGGTGGAAGCAGTTTCTGTCACTCCCAGTCTGCAGAACTTTGTTTTCATCAGGGAGCTAACCGGACTACCGAGCACCGCCATCTGAGTGTAATTGCAAGGACTGTGACCTGCCTTCTTCTGCCCGGCGTGCTCCGGGACCAAAAGACTACTTATAAACCGTCACCAGCTGGGGAAGATAAAAGAAAAGAAAAGACCGAGGAGCTTCATCTCTTCAGCGCTGCACCGGGACCCATCACCGTGAGACCCCAGGCCTGCGACGTGGGAGCGACATCTTCTTCCGGGATAGACTGGTACGTGTTTGTAGGGAAAGTTAGGGAAAGTTGCCGCCATTTTTTTGTTGTTGTTTTTCCTTTCTTTTTTTTTTTCCTTGCTGCATACCCGGAAGGAGTGAAAGTCCAGGGGCTTCCTTATACCCATGTGTGCAGATAGTTCAGTTGATTGTATTATAAACATGTTTCCTAGTAAAGAAATGTTACTACCGGTAAAATCTGAGTATGGGGATTTTGTTGGAATAGAGCATACACACACACCCGCGGCCCTACCACCGGTCGCTTCATGTGGCGTAGTCGGCAGGATGTGTGACCAACAAAATCATCCCCCGGTAGTAACTTATAACCAGACAGCTCCCCCGCCGTCTATTGTCAATCAGGTGAGGAAGTTTGACGGACGGAACTATCCTGTAACTGAATGGACTGAACAACTTAAGATAGTGGGGGAAATGTATAACACTGACCCTAAGACCTTAGCAGAAATGGCCATGCTAACACTAGAAGGGGAAGCGTGGACGGCAGTCAGGCTGGAGACGGTTAGGGGCCAGCGTACGTTGGATGACTTAGTGCGGGTGCTGGAGAACACCTATGGACCGACCACATATGCGGGAACATTGCGCTATATGTTTTTCCGGCGGACGCAACTCGAGTCGGAGGACATCCCTCAATATGCCAATGCCCTTCAAGTGCTACTAGAACAAGCCTGTAGAAAAGAAGAACAGATAGCTAGTACGGGTACCCGTGACCTGGTGTTGAGAGATCAGTTTGTGACCGGATTGAGAGACCCGTACCTTAACCGCTCATTGCAAGATCTACTCCGGATAAATCCGGCCTTTACGTTCGCTGAGGCCAAACAAGAAGCTATAGAACGTTCAAGGGGGCCTGTCGTGGAGACACAGACATATACCGCGGCTTGCAGGTCCATATCTGATATCGGGACGCCGAACAGCAACACGGAGGAACTGAAACAGATGGTGGCAGAGTTGCAGAAACAGGTGTTACAGCTCACCTTAGATCAACAGGCGGGCCGGCAAGCGAGACAACAACCCAGCCGGCCGATGGGAAGATGCTGGACATGCGGCGATCCCCGCCATAGAGCCAACCGTTGCCCCCAGAACTTTCAAGCTCCTCCACAGTCCGATCTACCAGAACCAGCAAGTCAGGTTCCACAACAGAGGCCGCCTTTAAACTAGACGCCCCTGTCAAAGAGGCTCACTCGACAGGGGATGCCAAAGAGAGGGGTGTAGGAAAACAGAGCCAGCCACGGAACAAACTTGCATCAAATAGCCCCACCCTGGAAGTATTACTGGAAGGGATCGCCGTACAAGGGTTAATGGATACTGGGTCTCAGGTATCCACTATCTCCGAGCAGTTCTACGAAGAATGTCTAAAACCGCGAGTTGCCTATGACCCTGATACCGCCATCAAGATCAAAGCAGCCAATAATCTACCCATTCCGGTGTCGGGAGTTGCCTGGATGAACACCGAAATCTGTGGCCAAGATCTCGGGAAGAGAGGGATAATTGTGGTCAGGGAAGGCTTTGAACCAGAAACGCCCATGATTATTGGGATGAACATCTTGAAGGACCTGAATCTGGTGCTGTTTACCAAGAAGGGGCCCAAGTACTGGCAAGGAGTGACCGCACATAAGGCCACCCGCCGTGCCTTTCAACAAGTGGTCCGGACCTGCAACCTCCAGCGAATGACCGAAGAACAGCTGCCGCTGGCCACGGTCACCGTACCCCGCCATACTAGGATCACCTTACCAGCTGGAAAAGAGACAGTTATCTCACTACCCCTTGGCACCATGAGACAGTTTGAAGGCGTGGAGGTGCTGATTGAGCCGCGCTCCCCGAGGGAGGGGAAGCTGAACCCACTAGTCGCTCGAACTCTAGCAGTAGTGAGAAAGGGAAGAATTCCTGTCAGGCTGGGCAACACGGCTAATGTGAGCGTTGACCTAGAAGCCGGGACACAGCTCGGCCGAGTCTACGCTCTAACCGAAGAGGTGAACCCTATGAGCCCCCTCCAGTTTGTACCGTCTACAGAGGGAGATTGGACAGTGACGGTCTCTACCATGGCCGCTGTCGCGGGTGACACCAACGTGGGGCGAGAACTCCGAGAGAAGTGTCAGTTGGACGTATCCCAATACTCCAAACGGGAGGTGTCTCAGGTGGAAGAGCTACTCCAAGAGCATCAGGCGTCCTTTGCCCGGCACGACACCGACTTTGGGTGCACCACCAGTATCAAGCACGAGATCCCCACCGGTGACACTGCTCCTATCCGTGAAAGGTACCACCAAATTCCTCCCCAGCAATACCAAGAAGTGAAAAATCTCCTGAATTCCATGCTACACGCGGGAGTGGTACGGGAAAGCCAGAGCCCCTGGGCGGCGCCGGTAGTGTTAGTCAAGAAGAAGGACGGATCCCTGAGATTCTGTGTGGACTACCGCCGTTTGAATGCTTGCACCATCCGGGACTCGTACCCTCTGCCAAGGATCGAAGAATCCCTGACAGCCCTGAAGAAAGCCAAATACTTCTCCTCGTTGGATCTGGCCAGCGGATATTGGCAGGTACCTATGCATGAGAAAGATAGAGAGAAGACTGCTTTCATCTTACCCATGGGCCTGTACGAGTTTGACCGGATGCCCTTTGGTCTGAACAACGCGCCGGGGACTTTCCAGCGGCTGATGGAGCGCTGCTTGGGAGACTTCAACTTCGACTTCACCCTCATCTACCTGGACGACATTGTAGTCTATTCGGCCACATTTGAAGAACACCTACAGCAGCTGGGCCGTGTGTTCAGTAGGTTGAGGGAACATGGCCTGAAGTTGAAACCCAACAAGTGCCGTCTTCTGCAGCCCGAGATCAATTACCTGGGCCACCGGATCTCAGCCGAAGGCGTCCAGCCATCTTCAGAGAAGATAGCCGCCGTACGGGATTGGCCGCAGCCCACAAACGTCAAAGAGGTCAGGGCTTTCCTGGGGTTGGCCGGCTACTACCGCCGGTTCGTCAAAAACTTCGCCCGGCTTGCTGCACCCTTGCAGGATCTGCTTCGAGGGACCACCAACAGCCCCAGAGGACGACTCATCCGCTGGGGACCCAGCCAGGAAGACTCCTTCCAAGCCCTAAAGGGTGCCTTAACGTCTCCCCCCATCCTGGCATATGCGGACTACAACCTGCCCTTCCAACTACACACCGATGCCAGTTTACAGGGTCTAGGGGCAGTACTTTCACAGGTCCAAGACGGCAAGGAACGGGTCATAGCCTATGCCAGTCGGTCCCTACATGAGGGCGAGAAGAACCCCACCAATTATAGCTCGTTCCGGCTGGAGCTGTTGGCCCTAACGTGGGCTATGGCGGAGAAATTTGCAGGGTACCTCACGGGGACCGAAGTACTAGTCCTGACCGATAACAACCCGTTGGCCCATCTGGAAAATGCGAAGCTCGGAGTCATGGAGCAGCGTTGGATGGCTCGGCTCTCCAAGTTCAATTACAAGATCAAGTATCGGGCTGGAGCTGAGAACCAAAATGCGGACAGCCTGTCTAGAGTGTCATACCCCTTACTCAACCGAGACCGGGATGAAGAATTAGAAGGGGACGAGACACCTGACTTTGCAAAGCTCGCACAACAGATGGTGGATCACCGCCAGTTCGTTGTGGGCGAAGCTGGAACTCCGGTGGGAGTCGCCTTGCCACCCCAGGAGTGGTGCAGGATTCAGGACCAGAACCCCGATTGGGCTCTACTCAAACAATGGGTGAAACGGCAGCAGAAGCCTCCCGCCGATATACGGGCACGACTGTCTACCGGGACCTTGACCCTGCTCAGCCAGTGGGACCGGCTGATTCTGAGAGAAGGAGTGCTATACCGGAAGGTTCTCTTGTCACACATGCTGGAAGAATGCGCACAAGTTGTAGTGCCTGAACAATTGGCCCGTGAGATGGTGGTCCAGGCCCACAAAAGGAATGGACACTTCGGAATGGACAAGACTTTTCGGTGGGTTCAACAGTCCATCTATTGTCCGGGGCTCCGCAAGTTGGTTGAAGACGTCTGCCAGACCTGTCGCACCTGTGAACTACACAAGTCCTCTGAGCAGCGTGCGCCTGTTCAGACAATTAAAACATCCAGACCCCTTGAGCTGTTGATGGTGGATTATCTGCTGGTTGGGACGGCGAGCAGTGGCTATCAGTATTGTTTAGTCATGGTGGATCACTTCACAAAATTCGCTGTCGCTGTCACTACCAAAGACCAGACGGCTGAATCGGCTGCTCGGGCCATCTGTCGACAGTTCATCCATGTCTACGGGTGCCCGGAGAGGTTGCACTCCGACCAGGGGGCTTGTTTCGAGGGCCGAGTCATCGAAGAGCTGCACCAGATGTATGGGATCCAGAAGTCGAGGACCACTCCTTACCACCCACAAGGGAACGGTGCATGTGAACGCTTCAACCGGACCCTACTCCAGCTGATCCGCACCTTGGCCGATGATAAGAAAGACCAATGGCCTCAATTCCTTCCTGATTTAGTATGGGCCTACAACAACCAGGTCCACTCTGTGACTGGCTACACCCCACACACCCTTCTCTTTGGTCGCCCCGGAAAAGGGGTCCATGACCTGAACCTATTTCGCCCTGGAGTTGACGTCTGCCATAACTACCCCTCCTGGCTAAATGCTCACCGACAGAAGATGGAGACGGTACACCGACTGGTGAGCAAACAAATCCGGGGCCAGATACATGCTGATCCACTCCCCGTGCAAGAGCAACCCTTGAAGTTGGGACAGCCAGTCCTGCTCCGTATCAAGAAGCCCCAAGGGAAACTTCGAGCCAAGTGGGAGACTGAGGTTTACCGGGTAATCGAACGCCCCTACCCCAACGGGCATGTATACCGAGTGCGGGGTGAAGACAATCACAGCATCCGCACTGTGCACCGAAATATGTTGCGGCCCTGCCGATCCCAGCCTGACTCCCCTACCACAGTACCCGGAGGGGATGACACTACCAACACGACTGACGACACGGACGTTTCCCGGCATAGTGATCACCTTGACTCTGAGATCAGTGACCCCCCTACACAACCCAGTTCTTTCCCCGGGGTGCTGACTGGAGTGGGGCGTAGAGACAGTGACAGGGAGGGGAACAACCGACCCTTGAGACGCACTGACCGCACCACTGCTGGGATCCCGCCCGGGCGGTCTTACAGGGACCAGTATGTATGGCCCACTTCTCAACCAACCCCTGTAACGTCTGCAGTCATCGCTGCCTGGGAACCGACGGTAGTTGACAGGGACTGCCAACCTTTAAGTGGGGGGGTATGTAATGGGGTCAACAAGTCCGACTGTATCCTTTCTGTAGAAATGGCTTTGAATACTGTTCCAGCAATTGCCCACAAGGGGGCAGCGTCAGACTGTACAACGACAAACACAGAGCTGGGAAATTCCCCACAGGAGCTGGTGTGTGTAAAACCAGAAAAAAAGGCGCGGGAAGTTGTTGTTCAGCTCCGGAGCTCAGTGAGGAGAGTCCTGCGTGTGGTCTCCCTGAAGAGAGGGCTCGTTTTGCCGCAAAAGTCAAGAAGAAATCACCCGGTGGAAGCAGTTTCTGTCACTCCCAGTCTGCAGAACTTTGTTTTCATCAGGGAGCTAACCGGACTACCGAGCACCGCCATCTGAGTGTAATTGCAAGGACTGTGACCTGCCTTCTTCTGCCCGGCGTGCTCCGGGACCAAAAGACTACTTATAAACCGTCACCAGCTGGGGAAGATAAAAGAAAAGAAAAGACCGAGGAGCTTCATCTCTTCAGCGCTGCACCGGGACCCATCACCGTGAGACCCCAGGCCTGCGACGTGGGAGCGACATCTTCTTCCGGGATAGACTGGTACGTGTTTGTAGGGAAAGTTAGGGAAAGTTGCCGCCATTTTTTTGTTGTTGTTTTTCCTTTCTTTTTTTTTTTCCTTGCTGCATACCCGGAAGGAGTGAAAGTCCAGGGGCTTCCTTATACCCATGTGTGCAGATAGTTCAGTTGATTGTATTATAAACATGTTTCCTAGTAAAGAAATGTTACTACCGGTAAAATCTGAGTATGGGGATTTTGTTGGAATAGAGCATACACACACACCCGCGGCCCTACCACCGGTCGCTTCAATAGCTTGGTGAAAGGGCCATCAAATGTGGAGCTGCATTGCAGACATCTGTGACATAGATAGATGGGGAGGATAGGATCTCCTACAGTATATATGCAAAGTGAGAGAGGTCCTATTGTACAACAGAAGATTAATACTTCTCTCTTGTGCTATAACTCAGAGAGGAGAATTGTCCTTTGTGTGAACGTGCATTATACCAGGAATGCTCCTTAATAGAAAATTAAAGGTGTTGTCCAAAGGCAAAGTATCCTAAATTCTTATCTATTTAGTGCCATAATCTAAACTAATTTCTAATATACCTGCATTAAAAATCCCCTCACCTTCCCCACCTACACTATCTAACTGACATGATATTTCCTTCCCTATTTCTTCACTTATGACGCTTACTTTGAGAATCCCAGTGCATGTTGGAATTGTAAGCAACTTGTATGATCCAACATCGCATTTGAACTGTAGGAGCGCATTCAATTATTCAGGAGCTGAAATGAGGAGAATTGTTTACCTTGGTACGAGAAACAAGTGGTAGAACAAAACATGTAAACATTTGTAACACAATTGGAAAATATAAAAACCCCTGAGGCCACGATAGAGGAGGTCAGACTTGCCCAAGACGGACATGCTGAGCAGGCTGAGTTGGCTTATAGCCACAGCCAGAGACACCAGAATACCGGTGCGCAGTCACTGGAAAAGAAGAAATGTGTGAGCTGAGTGTGACAAACTACCACTTGGTGTCACTAGATGCAACTAGTGAAGGGGAAGTCACACAAACCAAAGGTCAGGAGGCAGGAGGTGACGTATAGAACACAGGGATGAAGCAAAGTCGAGTTCAGATCACAAGCCAGAGGTCAGAAGCCAGGAAGTCACATAAGGTACACTGGGGAGAAGCAGAGCCAAGGCAGGGTACAAGCTGGAGATCAGAAGCCAAGAAGTTATGTAAGGTACAATGGGGAAAGGCGGAGCTGGGGTCAGGGTACAAGCTGGAGATCAGGAGCCAGGGAACAACGTCAGAGTCAGGGACATGGGAGGAAAGGGGTAACAACTGGTCCGGGATAGGAGAACAAAATTAAAGCACAAACGCGGGTCAGAGCACTTACTGCAGGCACTAACAACGACTAACGGTGTTCCAGGTGAAGTTGCTCCCTAATGAAGCAGGTCCCTCTGTTGTGAATGTCAGTTATGCTGTTGCTGCTGTGGGTCTCCCTCTTGTGGCCAGGAATGGTTTGACAGAGACCAGGTATTCTTGAGCAATGGGCATTTCCATTGCTAACTCTCTGCCTATTTAAGCCTTGGTCTCCTGGCTGTCTGGGCCGATTATCATTTGTTCTGTGCTTCACAAGCCTTATCATCTTGCTCCAGACCACTTCTACCCCAGATAAGTGCTTGGTTCTTTCTTATGTTGTTTTTGTTCTTTTGTTCCTACCTAGGTTGTCAATTATTGACAGTTTATTTGCATGCAGGAATCTTCCCTCTCTGTTGCTTTGCTGGGAAGCCCCCTGCAGCTATGTTTGGCATATTGCTCCTATAAGTCCATGTGTTTGTTGCTTCTTGAATTTGTAATTGTTCCTGTTTTCTGTTCATTGGTTTGACAAGAGCGCCTGATATAGGACGGAGTGCAGATCATACGATCTGAGGATCTTTTTGTACTATAAGGTATTTGGGTTTTTGCAGGGTTTTTCTCTGGCCACCATCAGTCCCTTTCCTATCCTTTCTTATTTAGTTAGTGGGGTCTCACCTTTGCTAATCCTATCCTCCATCTGTGTATTGTATTTTCCTATATCACCGTAGTCTTTGAATGTGGGGGGCTTGCTATACCTTTGGCAGTCTATTTCTGAGGCAGAGAGTTAGTCATCCTTCCTTACTTTAGGATAGCTCGTTCTCCGGCTGGGTTCGCGGTGCATAGGATGATAGTTCACCCCTCAGTTTCTTCTAGTGTTGATGGTTAGTAAGGGGATGGCGGCCAGATTAGTTGCCAATGCTCTTGTCACCTTTTTTGCCAATGATACATTGTGATCTTCCATGGTTCCGGATCATAACAGTATAACTTGCCTACAATTAAAGGGTACTCTTAGGAAGAAAAAAAGAAGGGGGAAAAAAAAAGGTCTGCTGAAAATTGTTTTTTTTTTGTATTTTTTCCTCTTTTTCTCTGGGTTTCGCGGAAGATCTTTTTCTAGCATGGATGAATTGGGTGAGCGTGTTGCTCATCTTGATGCTAACGTTCGTCAAATAGGGTCTTATCTTGCACAGATTCCCCTTGCAGAGCCTAAGATTCCCGTTCCTGAATTTTTTTCGGGAGATAGGTCGAGATTTTTGAGCTTCAAAAACAATTGTAAATTATTTTTTGACCTGCGCCCTAAGTCCTCTGGGAATCCCGGACAGCAGGTCAAGATTGTCATTTCCTTACTGCGTGGTGATCCTCAGGACTGGGCCTTCTCTTTAGCGTCTGATGATCCGATTCTCAATGATGTGGACTACTTTTTTCAGGCATTGGGATTATTATATGACGAACACAATATTGTGGTCCAAGCAGAAAAGGCTTTGTTGTCCTTAACTCAGGGTCTGGATTCTGCAGAAACTTTTTGTCAGAAATTTAGAAAGTGGGAGGGCCTTACCAAATGGAATGATGACGCACTTGCGGCTCTTTTTCGGAAGGGTATTGCTGATAATGTGAAGGATGTAATGGTAGGATTCCCCGTCCCTTCTGGTCTTGATGCCTCTATGACCTTAGCCATTCAGATCGATTGGCGGTTACGTGAGCGCAGGAAGATGCTTGCTGATTTTGTGCCTGTGGAAGAGCCTTTGGAGCCTATGGAGTGTGATAGGGTCCTCTCTAATGCTGGCTGGCAGGGGTCCAGATGGAAGAATAGACTGTGCTTCTATTGTGGAGACGCTTCTCATAATATCTTTGTCTGGCCTAAACGTGAAAAGGAGATTGGCTACTTCTGTTACTGTGGGTTTTTGCAACCAAATTTCTTTTCTCTGTCACACTGATTTGCTCATTGTCTTTATTTTCTGCACTGGCCTTTGTGGACTCAGGGGCAGCGCTCAATTTGATGGATTTTCCACATGGTTCCTTTGAAAACTCCTATTCCTTTAGGCTATGTGCACACAATGTGTCTTTTTGACGCTGCGTTTTTGTGCGTTTTTGGCCGCTAAAAACGCACAAAAACGCACCTGCGTCGAAAAAACGCGGCAAAAAACGCACGCGTTTTGCCGCGATTTGGTGCGTTTTTTTGCTGCGTTTTGCTGCGTTTTTGCTCACTGCGTCTTTATGCGTTTTTTATCAGTGAACAAAAAAAAAAGGTCTGATGTCATTTCCTTCTTCAATGTGTTCTTCATTCTCCACTAGTGTATGCAGAAGAGCAGACAGCTGCAGAACTACAAGGCTCAGCATATTCCATCCAATAGTGTATGCAGGAGAGCAGACATCAGCTGCAGAACTACAAGG
The DNA here is from genome assembly GCF_048569485.1 of Anomaloglossus baeobatrachus. Taxonomy (NCBI): domain Eukaryota; kingdom Metazoa; phylum Chordata; class Amphibia; order Anura; family Aromobatidae; genus Anomaloglossus; species Anomaloglossus baeobatrachus. The sequence continues at coordinate 636,201,160 of NC_134355.1, forward strand.
CTCAGCATGCTCCATCCAGGACTATATGCTTGAGGGAGAGTCAGGGGGAGCAGACCTACAAGGCTCAGCATCCTCCTTCCAGGACTGTATGCAGGATTTCTTTGCCCCCCAAACAAAAAAAATGACGTGGGCTTCGCCATATTTTTGTATACTAGCCGGGTACAGCAGGCAGGTACGGGCTGCCCCCAACCCCCAGCTGCCTATTTGTACCCGGCTGGGAACCAAAAATATAGGGAAGCCCTTTTTTTTAAATTATTTCATGAATTTCATGAAATAATTTAAAAAAAAAATTACGTGAGCTTCGCCCAATTTTTGAGTCCAGCCGGGTACAACTAGGCAGCTGGGGATTGGAATCCACAGTGCAGGGTGCCCATGCTTTCTGGGCACCCCCGCTGTGAATTGCAGTCCCGCAGCCACCCCAGAAAATGGCGCTTTCATAGAAGCGCCATCTTCTGGCGCTGTATCCAACTCTTCCAGCTGCCCTGAAGCCGGGTGGCTCACTGGGTAATAATGGAGTTAGGGCTAGCTGTATATTATCAGCTAGCCCTAAGCCCGAAATTCATGGTGTCACGCCAATATTAGACATGGCCACCATGAATTTCTAGTAAAGATAAAAAAAAAACACAACACACAGAAAAATATTTTTATTAGAAATAAAACACAACACAATTAGTGACTCCATCTTTATTGAAATAAAGAACCCCCCCTCCGCAGTAATCCTGGGTCAGGGTCCCGCGCCGTCCAATCAGGATCCAATATCATCTGATCGGTTTGCTGGAAGGCAGAGCGATCAGATGATGTGTCAGGATCAAGTGCCTGAATCACATGACACAGCAGCTGATTGTATAAAAGCCGATTATACAATCAGCTGATGCATCGGTGCAAAAAAAATAAAAAAAATAATACTCACTTATGTGCTGATTACCGGCAGCTGCTGCAGCGATGGGGCGGGAGTCTGATCCCGTCCGATCGCTGCAGCAGCTGCCGGTAATCAGGGATGAAGTCTCCTGACGCATATGCTGATACCGGCCGGGCGCCCGCGTCACCGCGATATTTACGATCAGCTGATGCGTCAGGTGACTGCATCAGGTGATCCATCGCCAGGTCCTGCATCCATCGGAGGCTTCCCGGCCATCTGCACACAGCCGGAGCGGGGGTGGCGATACCGTGAGAGGAGATGGGAGCAGGCATGGCACCGGGAGTCTGCAGACAGGTGAGTATAACTTTTTTTTTTTTTCTACTGTTAACTTTTGTTTTCGCAGCCGCTTCCACCTCCTGCCTGTACATGGCGCCGCACGGCAGCATACATGCACAGGACGGGAGGTGGACGCAGCGGTGACGGTACCGGGAGGATTCACGCTTCTGTATATACTGACAGAAGGAATCCTCTTCCTGTACACGTCACTTTACTACCCACCTCCTGCGTTTATAGCTGCGTTTTTGGTCTTAGAAACGCACCAAAACGCACCAAAACGCAGCTATTTGCGTTTCTCATTGCGTCTTTCAACATCCCATTGAACTCAATGGATGAAAAGCGCAGTGAAAAACGCGGGAATAATTGACATGCTGCGTTTTTGTGGCACCACAAAAACGCAGCTGAAAAAAAACAGATGTGTGTGGACAGCAAAAATGAAAACTCATAGACTTTGCTGGGGAAGCAAAGTCATGCAGTTTTGAGGCCAAAAACGCACCCGAAAAACGCGCAAAAACGCAGCGAAAAACGCACTGTGTGCACATAGCCTTAAGGTGCATTGATGCTACCCCTTTGGCAGAAAATAAACCCCAATTTTGGACCCAGGTGACTATGAGAGTTGCACCAGCGCATCAGGAAACTTGTACATTTAAAGTATTACATAATATACAGGATACTTTGGTACTAGTATTTCAGTGGTTGCAGACCCATTATCCAGTTCTTTACTGGAGATCCTTGTCGGTAGTTAGTTGGGGTTGTCAAGGTGTGCATCAGGACCTTTCTGTGTCGTCAACGTCTGCTCAGACAGTTGATGTTCAGGCATATTTGTCTGATTTCCGTGATGTATTTAATGACCAGGAATCTGATTCTCTGCCCCCACACCGGAACTATGACTGTGCCATTGAGTTGGTGCCTGGTTGTAAATTTCCCAAAGGTCGGATTTTCAACTTGACTGTGCCTGAACATGATGCCATGTGATCATACATCAGCGAATCATTGGAGAAGGGGCACATTCGGCCCTCATCTTCTCCTTTGGGTGCTGGCTTTTTCTTTGTTGCTAAGAACGATGAGACCTTGTATTGATTACCGCCTTCTTAATAAAATCACTGTCAAACATCGGTACTCTTTGCCTCTGATATCTGATCTTTTCTCTAGAGTGAAGAGTGCCAAATGGTTTACGAAACTGGATCTTAAGGGTGCATACAATTTCATCCGTATTAAGGAGGGTGATGAATGGAAGACGGCTTTTAATACTCCTGAGGGGCATTTTGAGTACCTAGTGATGTCTTGTGGGCTCATTAATGCCCCCTCCGTCTTCCAGGCCTTCATGAATGACATTTTGCGGGACCTTATTGGTAAATTTTTGATTGTGTATTTGGATGACATCTTGATTTTTTCTGATGATTGGGACACTCATGTTGAGCACGTACGGGCTGTTTTTGCAGATACTCAAGGATAATGCACTGTATGTTAAGTAGAGATGAGCCACCCCCCTAGTGTTCGAGTTCGGTTCGTCAAACGGAGCCTCCATTCGACGAACGTTCGACGAAAGTTCGACGAACTCCTTCAAACCCCATTGAAAACAATGGCAGGCAAACACAAACACATAAAAACACATTATACATGTACACATACAGTTAATAAACATTGCCATTACACTTACAGGTCCCCGCGACGCGTCCTGCACTCTGTCTCTCACCGCTTTTCTTTCCGATAATCGCTGAGTCCTCCCGGTAACCAGGGGTAAATAGCAGTATACCAAAATATTGAATCCACAGTAATTGAACAAAATTAGCTGGATCAGAGAATTGAAAAAGGATAAACCCTAAAACATAACCTTTAATATTGTGCAGATAAAAGTGAGGACAGCTCACCGGTTAGAAATAACGGTGGCACGAAACCACCCAAACTAAAATTGGGCTATATATGGTAGGCCCAAACAAACTGTGTCCCAGACAGGTACCACGGTAGGAATTTCTACACCTTATAGTTGCTGGTCACCACCTGAGACACTGACACACGCAACATCAACAATCAGAACCCCAACCTAGGGAAGATGTATGTCTGTGTGTGTCAAAAAAGATAGAAGCTCCTAGACCATTACGAACCGTATATTTCATAAATCCCACCGTAGGTGGGAACGGTCTTACCAGTCCGGAGATTCGCAGGCATTGAACAAATGGTTAGAGGTTCAGGCAGGGGGCTGTTTTACCAGCATGTCTAGATCCCTCTGGGGCCTCAACCAAAAACAGGGCATATAATCACCATGCCCACTCCCAACCAGCACTGATGATAGGACCTTCCGTGACGTCAAAATAGCATGTGACCAGTCACGTGTGTATTATCTCATTGGCTATAGACTGGTCACATGGCTAGACGTCATGCTAGGTCCTGTCAGTGCATCTCTCTGGTACGCAGTGCTCGTTGTGCATCTCCGTGTACGGGCGAGATGCTCTGGCACATGGTCGGCTTCCCCGTTCCTGCATGTGGACACTCTTTACAGAGTCAGCCCACATGCGAGAACTGGCTGCCACAGCCGGGGAATTGCAGCACCGGGAATCACGTGATCGGAGCACTGTTGCTATAGTAACCCGCCTGTCAGATTACTTTAGCAACGGTGGCAGAGGTGACATCACCGCTTATGTCGCGGGCGGGGAGGGCGCCGCCGCCGCTTCTGCGCTCGCTAACGCTCGGGTCTGGCGCTGCTGCGATGGCTGCTCGGTGGCTCGAGCGGTGGGCCGGATCCCGGGGACTCGAGTGGCGCTCCTCGCCCGTGAGTGAAAAGGGGTAGTTTGGTTTGGGGATTTGGTCCGTGACGCCACCCACAGTTTGTGGTGAAGGTGGGGGCACCACCGCTGCTGGTGACGGGGATCCAGGGAGCGATGGCAGGGAGCAGCTGGGATGTTGTTTCCCTCTTCGTGTGTAGGGGTTAGTTGTCCCGGGGCCCGGTAAGGTGACGGGGAGGCAGGGTCGGGAAGGTGCAGGGTCACTTGGACTGCGCAGCGCGGTGCCGGACGGCACAGTTGTACTCACTCAGCCACAAAGATATGCAAAGTCTCTGGTAAAAAAAACGGCTGGACGGGTCCCGCAGCCGGCTGCTGTGGTTTCTCCCGGACGGTTGGTGGTGGCTGCCTTTCCCTGCACCTGTGTGTTTGTTCGGTCCCGGTGGATTCCCACCGGTAACCCGCTCCCCAGCGTGTAGATGTGCTGGAGGAGCCCTTTTGCCCGCAGGCTCTGGCCCTTGGAACTCTAGCTGTGGCGGTAGCTGTATTTCCTTTTGCTGGTTGGAAGGTTGCCTTCAATCGGGTCTTGGCTGTTAGGAAACCCCTGGGGTTCCGGTCACTGACGGATTTGACCTTTAATGGCGACTCCAAGCCTGTTCGGGGTCCGTAGGCCCTGCCTGTGTGTGCTGGCTTCACTTCGCTCCCCGGTTCGGTACCGGCGGGCCACCGCCCGTCCCTGGTCCTACGGTTCCGCGTCGATCTGCCTCTCCTGCAGACGGCCACCACCGTCTGCCAACCTTGCTCTATGTGCCCGGGCCACACACCCGGACACGGTCAGTTTGCTCCTCTCCTGCCACTTCACTCTCCTCACTTTCACTCCTAAACTCTAACTGCCTTCCTTTTCCTGCCTCCAGGACTGTGAACTCCTCAGTGGGTGGGGCCAACCGCCTGGCTCCACCCCACCATCAGCACCTGGAGGGGGGCAACAAGGATTGGTGTCTGGCTGATGTGCCTATCTCGGGGTGGGGGTGCATGTTGTAGTACCTGTGACGACCTGGCTAGTAAAAGATAAACAACATGTAAACTTTTCAAAATATGCATACTTGTAAGGACACTTGAACGTTGCAAAACAGTCATATGTACATTTTTATTAATAACGGACGGCTTCCGCTCTCCCACCCAAGCAACCTAGCCCTGATGCTGCCCCTAAGAAAATGGGCAGCACCCCTTGACCCCAGTCCAGATCCAGGCTGCCCAAGCGGGAACGTGTACGGTGTCTCGCACCCGACTGTCACTTCAGGGGACCCCACGTCCATGGGGGACCCCTGACCCCCGGAGGATTACCACCTGTTGCGGTGTGGCGGGCCTGGGCCATCTCTTTCCTCCAGGCCCATCCTCCAAATCAGCCTCTCCGGTGGCGGCAATGGAAAACATGCCCCAACATATTTACAATCCCACAAGTTCGTGGGTGCCCTGCTAATTCTTAGGCGTGTCCATAAGCAGTTTCTTATGCACGGTGGGGGGTAATCAACGGTTGATCAAGGGACAACAACTCCAGTCCCAACGGGGACGGTTCTCTCAGGACGGATAATCAGATGAGTTACTCGGTTTGATTCACAGTCATTTACTTAAAACAGGTCAACGGTACTGGTAGTCCCAATGGGGACAACGGTGCAACGGAGGGACCGCTGCCTTATTTCAGATCCACATCGCAGGCCGGAGGAGGGGATTGGGCTGGTTCTTGGGCCTCTTGGCCTCCTCTCAGCTTGGCATCCAGGGCAAACCAGCCCCTCTCTCCACAGTGCCGCGTGTACGTTACCAGATCGCCTGGGAGCAAGTTACGGCCCGGGTGGCCCTCTGGCAGGTGGGCATTAACATCCCGACGAGCCACGAACACCTCGGCCTCCAGGCCCGGTTCGAAAATAAATCCATACCCCCGGCGGGGGTCAAATCTTCTTACTTGCCCCTCGTGGATCGGGCCCCGTACCCGGAAGGTGGCTCTGCGGAGGTTCTCTTTCTCTTGAATCGTGCGGGCTATCATCTCAGCCTTCCGCTTCTCCCTCTCTGCAATTTCTCGGCCCAGCGGGGTCGGTTCCCTGTCCCAGTAAGGGGCAGCTGCTTGCCCCTGCGTGCTCGTCAGGCCCCGCGGGACTTCCACTACACTGCCCACTACTGGCGCCCTCGGTGGAAGATCCTGCGTAACATGGCCTGGGGCGCTGCCTCGCAGCAACGACCCAGCGCAGCCTCAGCCGAGGCGTGGGGGATGGGTACAGGGGTCCTCTCCCGCTTGACCTCCGCCTCCTCCTGCACGGGACGGATCACCGGAGCTGTAACGGGACTGGGCACGGTCACTTCCGGAGCCACCGGTAAGTCTTCGCAGACGGATGATGCCTTCGTGAGGTTCCAGGGAAGCGGCTCGGGGCGTCTGCGGGCTTCAGCTGCAGGCTGGTCCGCTTGGGCGGACGGGCAGGGTTCCGCTACCAGTTGTAGGGGTAGCGGGCCTAGTGGCGGGGCGGCAGCAGCCAACACAGGTAGCGGGGGAGGCAGCAGGGTGAGTGGGCGCAGACCAGGCCCCTCAGCCACAACGACCGATCCTGTAGGAACACAGGGGCGTGGGTCACTTACCCGCTCCTCCAAGTCTCCCTCCACCTTGCGTCTCCGTATGGCCGCCACCACGTCCGCCATGTCAGCCTCCAACTCCTCCAGGAGGAGCTGCATTCGGACCTGCAGGTGGCTGCTAAGCTGAATGGTCCGGACCTCCACCCACGCTGCGGTGCCGGGCGCGGGGACTGTGGTGTTACCGGACGGACGGTGCATACTGGCAGCGGTATCTTCCAGGAACCAAATATGGAGGCAGAGTCCTGGCGTCCCTGCTTTTATGGCCTCGGTTTACATGCGGCCGGACGCCATCCATCCCCCTTTTGGTCTTTTCTCAGCACCTCCTCTTCAGGGGCGGAGCTTCGGCTTTCGCGCCTCCACTGCTCGAGAAGACGCTCAAGCGGGAAAATCTTCGCGCCCAAGATGGCGGATTCTGAAATTTTTCGGCCGCACACCGCCTGCGTGACACAAGGCGCACTTCTACCAGCCGGCAGAACGGTAAGATCCTGTTCGTGACGCCAAATTGTCCGGCGCTGCTGCGATGGCTGCTCGGTGGCTCGAGCGGTGGCCCGGATCCCGGGGACTCGAGCGGCGCTCCTCGCCCGTGAGTGAAAGGGGGTAGTTTGGTTTGGTTTGGGGATTTGGTCCGTGACGCCACCCACGGTTTGTGGTGAGGTTGGGGGCACCACAGCTGCTGGTGACGGGGATCCCGGGAGCGATGGCAGGGAGCAGCTGGGATGTTGTTCTCCCCCTCCGTGGGTAGGGGTTGGTGGTCCCGGGGCCCGGTGAGGTGACAGGGAGGTAGGGTTGGTGAGGTGCAAGGCCTGGATAAGGCCTGTTGTGGTTTCCGCTATTGATAATTCTAGTAAAGAAAGCAATGACTCCTACAGTCACAAGATGGACATTGACGAGTAACATACAGTGCTTTCATTTGACCTTCTGATCTTTGTGTGGGAAATTGTAGCACTACAGTTTATGATTCAAAATTGTAGTGATTGTAAAATAATATAACACTGCCTTTTATAATGTGTCATTTTCCTCTAAATTGCATTTTTATCGTAGCAGCTGTAAATGGTTAATAAACCTCAGATTTGTTCCACTCTTTTTGCCTATTCTGCCTTCTCTGTGCTGCTGCATTCGCACAACCGTTTACACTATTCTCAAATGAAGCGACAGCAGGGGCAGAAGCTGTGGTCACCGTCACAGCCTCTGTCTTTTGCATGTGCTCCTGCAATTGTGTGTGTCCGTATTGTGTACCCGATGGGATGTGCGACACCTACAACAATATCCACGGATTCTGATCCTCGTTGCCGACGTGGAGGGTGACACAATCACACACAAGTCCTTTTTATGAATGTCGCGAGCGGGGAAGGACGCCGCTGCGCTGCGCTGGCTAACGCTCGGGTCCGGCGCTGCTGCGATGGCTGCTCGGTGGCTCGAGCGGTGGGCCGGATCCGGGGACTCGAGCGGTGCTCCTCGCCCGTGAGTGAAAGGGGTAGTTTGGTTTGGGGATTTAGTCCGTGATGCCACCCACGGGTTGTGGTGAGGTTGGGCACCACTGCTGCTGGTGACGGGGATCCCAGGAGCGATGGCAGGGAGCAGCTGGGATGTTGTTCTCCCCCTCCGTGGGTAGGGGTTGGTGGTCCCGGGGGCCCGGTGAGGTGACGGGGAGGCAGGGTTGGTGAGGTGCAGGATCGCCTGGACTGCGCAGCGCGGTGCCGGATGGCACGGTTGTACTCACTCAGCCACAAATGTACGCAAAGTCTCTGGTAAACCAAACGGCTGGATGGACGGGTCCCGCAGCCGGCTGCTGTGGCTTCTCCCGGACGGTTGGTGGTGGCTGCCTTTCCCTGCACCTTTGTGTATGTTCGGTCCCGATGGATTCCCACCGGTAACCCGCTCCCCAGTGTATAGATGTGCCGGAAGAGCCCTTTTGCCCGCAGGCTCTGGCCCTTGGAACTCTAGCTGTGGCGGTAGCTGTATTTCCTTCTACTGGTCGGACGGTTGCCTTCAATCGGGTCTTGGCTGTTAGGAAACCCCTGGGGTTCCGGTCACTGATGGATTTGACCTCTAATGGCGACTCCAAGCCTGGTCGGGGTCCGTAGGCCCTGCCTGTGTGTGCTGGCTTCACTTCGCTCCCCGGTTCGGTAACGGCGGGCCACCGCCAGTCCCCGGTCCTACGGTTCCGCGTTGATTCGCCTCTCCTGCAGACGGCCACCACCGTCTGCCAACCTTGCTCTTGGTGCCCGGGCCACACACCCGGACACGGTCAGTTTGCTCCTCACTCTTCCACTTCCCTAACTGATCTGCTCTGACTTCCTTTTCCCGCCTCCAGGACTGTGAACTCCTCAGTGGGTGGGGCCAACCGCCTGTCTTCATCCCACCAGGTGTGGACATCAGCCCCTGGAGGGAGGCAACAATGATTTTGTGTCTGGCTGATGTGCCTGTCTCGGGGTGGGGGTGTATGTTGTAGTACCTGTGATGACCTGGCTAGTCCAGGGTGCCACATTCCCCCTTGGTTAAATGCAGACCATCCGCGGGCTGCCCGTCCATCACCAGTTTTATTTTTTTAACTGTAAAAATATAAAAACATCAACAGTTTATGCATTTTAAATCTTCCCTTACAGGAGGCAGGTCACTTGAACGTTGCAAAACACAGATATAGACATTTTTAATAACAACAGACGGACAGCTTCCGCTCTCCCACCCAAGCAACCTAGCCCTGATGCTGCCCCTAAGAAGTGGGCAGCACCCCTTGACCCCAGTCCAGATCCAGGCTGCCCAAACGGGAAAGGGTACGGTGACTCGCACCCGGCTGTCACTTCAGGGGACCCCACATCCATGGGGGACCCCTGACCCCCGGAGGATCGCCACCGGTTGCGTTGGTGGCGGGCCTGGGCCAACACTTTCTTCCAGGCCCATCCTCCAAACCTGCCTCTCCGGAGGCGGCAACGGAAAACATACCCCCAACATATTTACAATCCCACAAGTTCGTGGGTGCCCTGCAAGTTCTCAGGCATGTCCATGAAGAGTTCCTCATGCCAACGGTAGCAAAGGGTCCCTACAGGGACAACTTGCTGGCAACGGCCGGGTCAATCACGGTGTCAATCAGGTTATTTACTCGGTTAGATTCATTCATTTACTCAAACAACAGTGCTGGGGGTCCCAATGGGGACAACGGTGCAACGGAGGGACCGCTGCCGCATCCTTTTTCTCCAAGCAGCAGTCTTAGGGCACAGCTGCCATGGCCGCCGCTCCTGGTCAGCCGGTGTGGGGGACGGGCCCAGCCGGAGTCCCTCCATGCCGGCTACGACTGGCACCTCCAGTAGTGAGGGGCCCCGCTGTGACGTGGCCTGCTCTGCCGCTTGGCAGCTACGTCCCCGCGGTGCCTCATCCGAGGCCGGGTGTCTGGAAGCGGTCAGCGTGGCTTGCGGTGCTGGCGTCGGGTCGAGGATCGCCTCTGTTGCGGCCGGGCGGACTGCCGGAGCCGTCGTCACCTCCGTCGCGGCCAGGATGGAAGCCAGGATGGGTACCAGGGCGGTGGTAAAGGTAAGGCCTGGGAGCAGCAGGTCTGGGCCCTCTCCCACAGATGCTACGGGCTCCGCTAGCGGTGACAGTGGTTACGGGTCGGTCAGGGCGGTGGCCGCGGGCATGGGCAGTAAGGGAGGTGGCATAGTGGATGGCAGCAGGCCGGGCCCCTCAGACGCAGCGGCTGTTCCCTCAGGGACATAGGGGCGTGGATCGCTTACAGGCTCCTCGGAAACCACCTCCACTTTGCATGCCCACACGGTTGCAGCCAGGCCCTTCTTCTCCGACGTCCACTGCACTATCATGAAGTGGACCGTGGCCTGGAGCTCCTGGCACATCTTGCTGCTGGGTCCAGGAACGTGTTCCGGCAGAGTCCTGGCGTCCCTGCACTTCTGCGGCGCTAATTACATGCGGCCGCTAAGCACTGCCGCTCTTGCGGCCAGCGCTCCTCCGCCAGACACGGACATCTTCTCTCCGTCAGGCGTAGACATCTTGTTACCGCCCCCCTTGGTCTTTTCTCGGCACCTCCTCTTCAGGGGCGGGGCTTCGGCTTTCGCGCCTTGACTGCTCGAGAAGACGCTCGAGCGGGAAAATCTTCGCACCCAAGATGGCGGATTCTGAAATTTTTCGGCCGTACACCTCCGGCGGGGCACAAGGCGCACTTCTACCAGCTGGTACGGTAAGATCCTGTTCGTGACGCCAAGTTGTCGCGGGCGGGGAAGGACGCCGCTGCGCTGCGCTCACTAACGCTCGGTGGCTCGAGCGGTGGGCCGGATCTGGGGACTCGAGCGGCGCTCCTCGCCCGTGAGTGAAAGGGGTAGTTTGGTTTGGGGATTCAGTCCGTGACGCCACCCATGGGTTGTGGTGAGGTTGGGCACCACCACTGCTGGTGACGGGGATCCCGGGAGCGATGGCAGGGAGCAGCTGGGATGTTGTTCTCCCCCTCCGTGGGTAGGGGTTGGTAGTCCCGGGGCCCGGTGAGGTGACGGGGAGGTAGGGTTGGTGAGGTACAGGGTCGCCTGGACTGCGCAGCGCGGTGCCGGATGGCACGGTTGTACTCACTCAGCCACAAATGTAAGCAAAGTCTCTGGTAAAACAAACGGCTGGATGGACGGGTCCCGCAGCTCCGACGGATTTGACCTCTAATGGCGACTCCAAGCCTGGTCGGGGTCCGTAGGCCCTGCCTGTGTGTGCTGGCTTCACTTCGCTCCCTGGTTCGGTACCCACCGCCCGTCCCCGGTCCTACGGTTCCGCGTCGATCTGCCTCTCCTGCAGACGGCCACCACCGTCTGCCAACCTTGCTCTATGTGCCCGGGCCACACACCCGGACACGGTCAGTTTGCTCCTCACTCTTCCACTTCCCTAACTGATCTGCTCTGACTTCCTTTTCCCGCCTCCAGGACTGTGAACTCCTCAGTGGGTGGGGCCAACCGCCTGGCTCCATCCCACCAGGTGTGGACATCAGCCCCTGGAGGGAGGCAACAAGGATTTTGTGTCTGGCTGATGTGCCTGTCTCGGGGTGGGGGTGTATGTTGTAGTACCTGTGACGACCTGGCTAGTCCAGGACGCCACATGAACAACTCAGGAACAGACTTTATTGTGATACACCAGGTCTTTCTTACTTTGGACAGACAGGCCTTCTCATGCTGCTCCGCTTTTTCGGGGATAACTAACTTTCTACCATTGCTCTTGGTTTCTGCTTATGGTGCTTGTTTCTAATACTGGTTTCCTCCCCGTATTCTTTCCTGGTGGATACCATGCCTCACTTGTATCCTACTTGTACGGACCCTCGGGCAAAGCACTAGCCCTTGACTAGTTCAAGGTACTATTGGGAGTCTCCATACATTGATATGCCAGCAGCCCCTGCAGATCCTCTACCTGCCCGCAGAGAGAGGTCTTGGCACTAGGGGGGGTACCTCTGGTCCTCTCAGTAGGACATCTGCAGCTTCACTGCCTAACTTTTCCCTTTCTGCTCTTGCTAAACTCCTTCCTCCACCCACCTTGGCTCCATCTCCCTTGCAACCACTGAACTGTCTGCACCTGTCCTACACAAATCTAAGTAACTTCCTAACTACTCCCATCATCCCACTCTAGCACGTTTGTTTCCCTAGTTGCCTACAATAATCATCCTGTCTAAAATCCTAACTTAATGATTACTAACTGCCATTCTATCATGTTAATACTCTATCTATCTTACCTATTAGTCTTCTATCTATAATGCTCCTGGCTGACACGGCACAAGGGACCAAACCCTATTTACATTACACATTGTTTGCATTATAATATACATATAACATACATACTCATGGGGAATACACCTACATGTTGGAGGTGTCTGTTCTTTGTAATAATGCCCTGTAATAAAACACATAGAGCAGATAAAGCACATAAATACACTGACACTAGATGGTGCTGGCTGACACTTTCATCCAGCTCTGCTACATCGCTGGCACAGCAATATAGTTGCCCAACAAATTACATTCAGTATAATACTCTGTACATTTCTATGGGAGTCACTCTACTCCATACCTGAAGGCTCAACATGTGTGAAAGTAGGAATAAGTCTTCCACACTTTGGAGATCAAGTGGAGGCCCGGTGTTACTATTGTAGCACCTTTGCGGTACCAGGTGCCACAAATGTAACCCGTGGAAACCCAAACCCCAGAATATCCGTGCCAGTAAGTACACCAGCACCTTCAGGTCACATACATAACCCCGACACTGACCTGGGAGACTGCCTAGCAACAGGTAAAAGGGGAGGGGGGGCGGCACTGATTGGATGTAGCCACCCAGCCTGTAGGGAGAGACCCAATGAGGGGGAGGGGCAAGTGGTCCGTTGGGAAGCTGACAGGAAGTAGTGTCAGTCAGTCAGGAGAAGTGTGTGAGGAGAATAGACAGTCTGTCAGAGGAAGTGAAGGAAAGAGCAAAGTACAGAAAGGGACCTGTAGAGACAACGGAGAGCCGTAAAAGGAGTGAGAACTGTGAAGTACGGAACCAGGACTCCAGGCACCGTGGGTTACCTGTGGAAGCAGCAAACTCCAGGAATCACGGAGGGCATGTGGAAGTTCGGAACCAAGGCTCACTGGACTCAGGGTGCAGACCCTAGGACAGTGGGATACTTTATGGTCAGCTGTTAACTCTTTCGGGGGCGAGAGGATCTCCAGGGTCAATCACCAACCTAAGAAAGCCTGAAACACTAGCAGCAAAGATGGGATCGGGGATTAAACACCTTAAATAGTCCAGGCTGCCTGCAATAGGGCCCAGACTGAAGAGAAGGACTTCCAAGTAGCTCCAGGCCACGGGAGTCCAATCACAACAAGTGTGCATGGAGGACAGCCAACCCAGGTCCAGCTGGTACGGAGAACAAGGGGAGCGGGTACACCTGGAACCGGCACCCGTGGTTCCATCACCAAAACTAAACAAGGCAAGTTAAACTGCAACACTGGTGTCACGGGCGGGGGACAGATCACAACCCAGGGGGCTGCTCGAGTGACGCTGGGGTCAGGGATCATGTCTGGGGCTCGAGCGGCAGCCGGATCCGGGGTTCGAGCAGCCGTCCGTCGCCCATGAGTGAAAAGGGGTTATTTACAGGGGTTTTAGTCTTTGTCAGTGACGCCACCCATGGGTTGCAGTGAAGGATGGTGACACCGCCGCTGCCTGGTGATGGGGCACCCGGGGCTGATGGAGCGGGGCAGCAAGATGGTAGGGAAGGTGTAGTCCCGGGGCCCAGGGTAATATGAGAGGTATTGCAGGGAGCAGGAAACTCACAGTTCGGTTGTCGTGGTGCTGGATGAGGCTGTACTCATGTGGATGGTCAGTAAACACAGAGTCCTTTTGTAAACCAAAGCCGAATGCCGGGAGCCTTTTGGAGGGGTGTGCTTGGGTCCCACACCCAGATATACAGCCCTTTCTTCCACACTCTGTCTGTCTCTTTCTTGTAGTCCGCTTGAACGGCCTCCAGGTCGGGTCCCTTCTCTCAGTACCGGCGGGCTACAACCCTGCCCCGGTCTGCTTCAGGTTCCCCACAACCGGATCTCCGTGCCTGTGGCCCTCACTGCCACCTAGTCCGGTAGTCCAGGGCTCCAACCCCGACTACCAACCTCTCCAGGGAGCTTCAACTCCTTCCTGTCAGCTCTCCATTGACTACAGCTCAAACTGAAACTTAACTCCTCTCTGCAGTTCCTAAGCTCCTTTTGCTCCCTCCCATTTTCCTGGGGAGGGGGTGAGTAGGACCTGATTGTCTGGTGTATATCTGTGTGGGGACTGTGTTGGTGCCAAGGAGTATTAACTCTTTTTGTGACTACCTGGTTTTGCCAGGGCCTCACATTGGTGTAGACTATTTCCTTGATAGCATGCACTCACATAAACTGTTCCCCACTACAACCCCCATCCTCCACTGCTGGGGCCTCTCCCTTCTTGCGGAGGGCTCTAACCATCCAGGCTGCATCTGTGAGGCATGCCCTGGCAAAACCAGGTTGTCACAGAGACTGTACAAATCTCCAGGTGCAGGACTCCATCCTCCTTGGCACACCAACACAAACCCACACTCAGGTGCTCAACAGCAGCCAGTAAAGCCTAGTCACCCCCCATGACAATAGGGACACACCAGTGGGAGGGACCAAGGCAGATGGGAGTGCTCACTTAGGGGCCCTGAGGTGTTCTGGGAGGGATCAAGAGAGTCTGACAGTGGAGTTGTGAAGTGACAGTTGAAGGGAGAAGAGTGTGGAGTGACAGCAGAGTCAGGGGTTGGGGCCCCTGGACTACCGGACTACTGACTAGGTGGCAGACGACAGACAGGGCCACAGGCAATGGAGATCCGGTCGCGGGAGACCTTAAGTGGACTGGGGCCAGCATGTAGCCCGCCGGTGCTGACAGTGGGAATCCGGTCCGGAGGCCATGCACAGTCAGGGTGCCTGGACCCTAGGGCGAGGAAGGTTTCAAGCCCCTCTCCAATTAGCCAGCCAGGGACAAGATTCCAAGTCTTGTCCCACCAGCAAGCCCAGAGAGTGAAACGGAAGCCCAAGGCGGGGGATAGGGTGTCCGCCAGAACCCACAGAGATCCCATGGGTCAGATTTCGCGGCCCACAGCTCCCAACATACAAAGTGACTGGGAGTGGACTTCCCTGTTTCAAGCAGAGTTGTCCTGTAGAAGACACGAACACTGAGTGCAGGAGGAAGGGACACCTGTTTTCTATGCAAGGGTGTGGGACTCGAATACACCAGCCGGAGGCTACCAGTCACTGGCAATTTGGTTTACCACTGGACTTTGTCTGCAATTCTTTGGAACTGTGAGTACACCAATACCACCCGGTCCAACCCTGTAGAAACGCTCCGCAGCACCCTTCTCTGTGAACCTAGGCCCCGGGACAACACCTCCCCTACCCGTGGAGGGGATACCATCCTGCTGCCCCAATCTATCAGCCCCGGGCGTCCCATATACAGGCAGCGGTGGTTCTACCAACTCTCACCGCAACCCACGGGTGGCGTCACTGACAAACTTTTCCCCCTGTAAATAACCTCCTTTTGATTGTTGTGGGCGACGGGCCGCTGCATGAACCCCGGATCCGGCTGCCACTCGAGCCACAGCCACGACCCCGGATCCGAGCGCCTCGGGTAACCTTCCCTGCCGTGGGCGGTTGCCCCCCTGCCCGCGACACATCACTCCATCAGTCCCAGCAGAAACCAGCAGCGGCGGCCCCAAATAACCTGGCCGCACACGGTAAGTGGCGTAGTCGACAAACACTTTTATTATTTTCTTTTATTTATACCAAAAACCCCTTTTTCTTTCCTGAGGGACGGCACCCCAAGGGCCACAGTACCAGGCCGCGACCAAGACTGACCCTCACCGACTGACCCCCACCGAGCACTACAGAGCCCAGGACCAAGTACCCCACAGCCCTGGGGCGTCACACTATTTAGCCTTGTTTTTTGATTGTGTGTGGGTGCTCTATGCATAATACATATAGAAAAATACCTCAATATAGCGGTCATCTGAAAAGGGCCTGACGAAGCACAAGCCGCCAGTCTTTCATCAGCTGAAATGGATTAATCTCAGCTATAATAATACAGCGTGCACAATTTCCCTCTTCAGCAAAAACTTTTCTACCTGACAATTACCCATAATAGATGGAAGATTGAGGCCATTGAGGTATCATTTATCCTCATTTTGTTAATTACGCTGCAAAGCAAGAGGAATATGTCTACAGCCAACGCTGCGCTTGTGAAATAAATATACCGATTAAATAGATTTTTACAAACACAGACGAGCAGTTCAACCCTGTGAAGAAAAATTGGAATCCAAGAATTGCGATTACCCCGAGCCGCTGCGAGCTCCTGATTACGGCTCCTAATGTTCATTGATTTGCAGCAGCCACAAAGCCAGCAGCTAATTTACAAACCAGTAGTTAAAACTAATTAGGAAAAGGATGATTTTAGTAACTATCCAACCTCGGGGTCATCATAAATCAATCCCATTTATATCCTAGTACACTGTGTGATCAGAAGTAGGACTACTAATCATCACACCTATATTGTATGATTAAATATAGAGTTGGCTTAACTTTTTACCGTTATCACAACTACCACTGTACATACAAGATTTTGGAGGTGTTTATAGGCCGGGTCACAATTTCTGTTGTAGTTCATCGCAAAGGTGTTGGATGTGGTTGTGGTCCGGGCTTTGTGCAATTACATGAGTTCCTCAACTCCAAACTCATTGTATCATCCTGAAGCTGGAATAGTCTCTACCCAAATTTTTCCTACACTGATTTGGAGGAAAGGCCAGGTCACAATCTCTGTGGTAGTTCATCCCAAAGGTCTTGGATGTGGTTGCGGTCCGGGCTTTGTGCAATTACTTGCGTTCCTCAACGCCAAACTCATCATGCCATGCTGAAACATCAATAGGCTCTATCCAATTGTTCCTACAAATTTGAAGTTACACAATTGTGAAAAACGTTTTTAGCTCTGGTGTTTCATTAACTATCAATAATGACTAAACTATCAATAACTATCAATAAGGGACTAAAATCAGCTGCAGTATCATTATTCCTCCTCTGCCAAACTTATGCTTAGTTGTTTCCATTCTCCTAAGTAGCGTTCTCTAAGCTTCTGCCAAACCCAAAATCATACATTGAGATGACATGCAGAGCCCAGTGACAATGTGCTTTACACCAGTGCAGCCACTCATCCTCATTGCTAATGTACCGCCCCGGGGCTCGGCCGGCTGCCGAGCCACTCGGATCCGTGCTCATCGGCGGGTGGCTCGAGCTCTCCACGGACCCGGGGGTCACGGCGCTCTGAAAGGGGGTTGGCGCTACACGAAGGGACTTCGGTGAGGAAATCCACGGACGGAGCCGCGGTGGTTTGTAGGAGATTTTAAGTTCGTGACACCACCCACGGGTTGTGGTGAATGGATGGACACCACCGCTGCCGTTGACTAGGCTCCCAGGGATGGTGTTGCGCAGCTTGGTGTTGACCCCCTCCGTGGGTAGGGGGATGATGGTCTCTGGGGCCCGAGGGAGGTGCTGAGGCAAGGGGACAAATGCGTGCTGGGGTGTCGGTGCAGTGCGGCGCACGGCCCGAAGGCACTGTTGTACTCACTATGAGAAAACACACTGGAGTCTTGGGTAAACCAAACAAGATGGTGAATGGTGCCCGCAGTCGGCTGCAGTTTCCCCTTAACAGGTTGGTGGTTTCCACCTTTCTCCTGAACCTCTCTTGTGAAAGTTGTGACTCTTATGCCTCAGCAACGGTAGTCTGCTCCCCGGCTTGCTGTGTGTCGGGAGAGCCCTGTGTGCCCGCAGACACTGGCCCCTTGGGTTTCTATGCCTTGGCGGTGGCTTTACCCTAATGGTTGGGCTGTTGTCTTCATTCGGGTCTTGTGTGAGAAAGGTCCTAAAGTCCAGTCCTCAATCAGTTAATTTGACTTAGCCTAGTTGTTTCTGGGCCTCGTACTGGGTCTGAGTACCCCTCCTGGTGCTCCGGTTTCCAATCAGTTCCCCGGTTCGGTACCGGCGGGCCACCGCCCGTCCCCGGTCCCTACGGTTCCACCGGCTGTAATGCCAGCTCCTGCATGCGGCCACCACCGTCTGCCTTCTTGCCGGTGGTGACTGGGCTCCAACCCAGACACCTGGTGTAGACTTCTTGGCAGGCCTGGGCACAGGTCTGCCCTTGAACTTGACTCAAACTCGTCTCACTGTTTTTCCCGCCTCCGGGACTGTAAACCTCTCGGTGGGTGGAGCCAACCGCCTGGCTACGCCTCCCCTGGTGTCAACATCAAACCCGGAGGGTGGTGACAAGGGTTTTGTAGTTTGGCTGCTCTCACCTTTTTAGGGGAGGGGTGTGTGTGTGTGTGGGACTACCTGGGACGACCTGACTAGTCCAGGGCGTCACACTAATGCTTGGCTCTTGTGCTGATGTCAGTTCCATAGATTCTTTGTAACTTATTAGTAAAGGAATCAACAAAGGAAACAAGATTCCTAAAGACCCCATGCTTCAGCAATTGATGGCCCTTCTGGTCATGTGGTCTCGTTATTCGTGGCACTGTTATGTCATAATGATAGCTGAGTTGTTGAATATGTTCTACTTTTTTCCCTTGACCCTCATCTTGAAGCTCATCCAGGGGTTGTCTTTGCAAATGTGAGATGTGATTTCTGCATTGCTATTTTCCCATGATTCCCCTTTTTTGCTGTCTCATATATAGTGATGGGCAGACTCACAGATGCCTGGGATCAGTGGGTCAAACCAGGTTATAAAACAAAACCCAGTTCGGAAGCAGAATTGATCCCGAATATCTTATCTGATACCTGTCCCCATATACAGTGCCTACAAGTAGTATTCAACCCCCTGCAGATTTAGCAGGTTTACACATTCGGAATTAACTTGGCATTGTGACATTTGGACTGTAGATCAGCCTGGAAGTGTGAAATGCACTGCAGCAAAAAAGAATGTTATTTCTTTTTTTATTTTTTTTTTAAATTGTGAAAAGTTTATTCAGAGGGTCATTTATTATTCAACCCCTCAAACCACAAGAATTCTGTTTGGTTCCCCTAAAGTATTAAGAAGTATTTCAGGCACAAAGAACAATGAGCTTCACATGTTTGGATTAATTATCTCTTTTTCCAGCCTTTTCTGACTAATTAATACCCTTCCCAAACTTGTGAACAGCACTCATACTTGGTCAACATGGGAAAGACAAAGGAGCATTCCAAGGCCATCAGAGACAAGATCGTGGAGGGTCACAAGGCTGGCAAGGGGTACAAAACCCTTTCCAAGGAGTTGGGCCTACCTGTCTCCACTGTTGGGAGCATCATTCGGAATTGGAAGGCTTATGGAACTACTGTTAGCCTTCCACAGCCTGGACAGCCTTTGAAAGTTTCCACCCGTGCCGAGGCCAGGCTTGTCCGAAGAGTCAAGGCTAACCCAAGGACAACAAGGAAGGAGCTCCGGGAAGATCTCATGGCAGTGGGGACATTGGTTTCAGTCAATACCATAAGTAATGTACTCCACCGCAATGGTCTCCGTTCCAGACGAGCCCGTAAGGTACCTTTACTTTCAAAGCGTCATGTCAAGGCTCGTCTACAGTTTGCTCATGATCCCTTGGAGGACTCTGAGACAGACTGGTTCAAGGTTCTCTGGTCTGATGAGACCAAGATCGAGATCTTTGGTGCCAACCACACACGTGACGTTTGGAGACTGGATGGCACTGCATACGACCCCAAGAATACCATCCCTACAGTCAAGCATGGTGGTGGCAGCATCATGCTGTGGGGCTGTTTCTCAGCCAAGGGGCCTGGCCATCTGGTCCGCATCCATGGGAAGATGAATAGCACGGCCTACCTGGAGATTTTGGCCAAGAACCTCCGCTCCTCCATCAAGGATCTTAAGATGGGTCGTCATTTCATCTTCCAACAAGACAACGACCCAAAGCACACAGCCAAGAAAACCAAGGCCTGGTTCAAGAGGGAAAAAATCAAGGTGTTTCAGTGGCCTAGTCAGTCTCCTGACCTTAACCCAATTGAAAACTTGTGGAAGGAGCTCAAGATTAAAGTCCACATGAGACACCAAAAGAACCTAGATAACTTGGTGAAGATCTGCATGGAGGAGTGGGCCAAGATAACTCCAGAGACCTGTGCCGGCCTGATCAGGTCTTATAAAAGACGATTATTAGCTGTAATTGCAAACAAGGGTTATTCCACAAAATATTAAACCTAGGGGTTGAATAATAATTGACCCACACTTTTATGTTGAAAATTTATTAAAATTTAACTGAGCAACATAACTTGTTGGTTTGTAAGATTTATGCATCTGTTAATAAATCCTGCTCTTGTTTGAAGTTTGCAGGCTCTAACTTATTTGCATCTTATCAAACCTGCTAAATCTGCAGGGGGTTGAAGACTACTTGTAGGCACTGAAAGTCTATGGGGACCAGAATGTGGAGTTTTAAAATGGTGGTAGAAGGGATAGGAGGATTAGAGCAGGCGAGTTATACCTACCAAGTCTCCGCGCGGCTCTAGCGCTACTTCCAGGGCTGCTTATTATCCTTCAGTCCCCGCATCTCTGACTGAGTGGAGTCAGACGCGCCTCACCCTGTGTGACAGCGTGTCTGACTGCAACCAGAGGTGCTGTGCGTGCATCTCTATTGCTGTAAAAATAGATAAATAAAAAAATTGACATAGGGTCCACCTGTATTATGATACCCAGCACAGATAAGCATATAGCTAAAGGCTGCAGCCCCCGGCCGTGTGCTTATCCTGGCTGTGACTCAAAATAAGAGGAACCGCATACGGCTTTTTTATATTAGTTAAATAAATGGGGTCCCCCCCAATCTTGATACCCAGCTATGGTAAAGCCGACAGCTGGGAGCTGGTATTCTCAGGCTGGTGAGGCCCATGCTAATTGCCCTCCCCACCCTAAAAATAGCAGCTTGCAGCTTCCCAGGATTGTTGCATTCATTAGATGTGACAGTCCCACAACTTTATCTGGCTCTTCCCGATTGCCTTGGTGTGGTGGCAGTCAGGGTAATAAGGTTTTCATAAGAGCTCACAGCGTCACTAAGCCTTAGATTAGTAA